>NC_141878.1:156211250-156520000 GCF_056163025.1 Triticum urartu | reverse complement strand
CTCAATCCAGAGCTTCCTCAAGACACCCATCAATTCCTCGACGACCGCTTTCAGCGTCATCTCCGAGGCACTACTCTGCTCATGCAATATCTTCCATCCGGCGGCCGCCTCCTCCTTCTTGTCGACCAACTTGAGGAGGTTCGCATTGTCATCCATGAGTTGCTCGACGAGGCCGATCGCCTTGTCAACCGAGGCATCGCTGATCTTGAGCAGCTTCATCAAGCCGTCGACTAGCTCCTGCTGCATAGTGATGCCAGCGAGAATGTCATCATCGCTGGCGAAGGACTTCAGGAATTCCGGCTCGTCGCGATGGTCGACGCCGCGAATGCGCTTATGAGAGCCCTCGCGTGCCCGTGAGAGCTTGTTCGAGGGCTCCGCGGCGCGCCCGGACATCTCTGATGCGGCTACGGCTTCACGGAGGGACCTATCTAGTGCTTCCGCGGCCTTGGTCTTTGCTGCCTGGTTATATGTCCACCCTAAACTCCTCCTACCGGTCATGGCAGAACGACATGACAAAGAAAACCAGTTTTGTGGGTGATGAGGAGAGGAACTGTAAAGTAATTTTCGAGTGGGTAGTTTTTATAGCCCGGTGCTAAGTGTGAACACATATTAGTTTGAGAGGTGTGAACAGATTTGCAATTACTTATTGCGTTGTAATTAGCAATGTGACGAGAAACGAGGTCAAAATTTATTGATGGTAGAAGGTTGACCATGTGGTTTCTCGCCGTTGAGGCGGCCACGGCGCGCTCGGCTCTGGCGTCCCTGCGCGTGCTCTACTCACCGTTGAGGCAAAGTTACAATGGCAACTGTTAATAATTCTTAATAATTGTCTTACATATTCAGGATAATTTAAAATGCCAAATGCGGCAAGGCCCAGAACACCCTCGACCTACATATGCATACAATTATAATAAAATATAAGCTAAAAGGCTAAGCTGGCAGCCTTCCGACGATGGTCTTCTCGGACTCCATGATCAGCATAGCACCCTTGCGGCCGTGTGTGATACTCCTAGCCACCGCAAGCAACTAGTTTGCATTTTTACAAGTTTTTTGTACACACAAAATCGCAGACGAACTAACTATATTAACCGTCTATGTTGTAAATTCTCATCACAAACAGTTCATCCGAGTCGGCTATTTGCCACGTATCACACACATCTTGTTAAGTTGAACCATTTCTGTTGTGTTCGCTAATCGAAAACAGTTCGTCCGAGTTAACCGTATGCCATATATCACACACCTTGATGTGGCTAACCGTTTTATGTTGCACTCCCTAATAGCAAACGGTTCATCGGATCCGAACTGTATGCCGTATATCGCACACACATTGATATGGCTACCCGTTTCTGTTGTTCTGCATCATCGCAAACTGTTCGAACGGGTTAACCGTGTGGCCTGAATCGCGCACGCAACTAAAATCTGAAACGTATTTGATGCATCCTCCATCGCAAACGTTTTGCACCTTTTTTGACGGTTTTCATACACCATCGTTTGTGATTACTGCATCGCACATAGTATCTCGAAGGGTCTCTGATCGTAGGGTCGCGTTAGCAGCATCCTGCAATAGTGTGGGTTGTGCAAGATTCGTTGCAGCGGGAGGCGCGTGACGACGGTGATCTCATGCACATGGAAATAGTGGCGCAGCTTTCTCGAGGCCATGAGGAGGCTGAAAAGTAGCTTCTGCATACCAGAATATCTTGACCTGCCCCCCTGCAAGAGGGAACTGACAAAATAGACTGGGTGCTGCACCATCTTCTTCTTATGTCCTATTTTGCTCATCTACTCAGACCCCGCCTTGCCGGGATCGGGTCTCGCCGGGGGTTCTGTCTTGCCGGTGTCAAACTCTGCCGGGGAGGGCCCTGGCCTGCCACCCGATGGCTCCGCTACTACTGCTGCCTCTTCCTCAAGTTCCGTCTGTGCCACCAGTGCCGCACTGACCACTTGATTCGTTGCTGCCAAGTATAGCAGCAACGGCTCGTGCGGTTTGGGCGCGACTAGTATCGGCGTGGAGGAGAGATACCTCTTCAAACCTTCCAGTGCAGCCTCTGCTTCTGGAGTCCACTTTACAGGATCCGCCTTTTCAAAACTTTGAAAAAGGGGAGGGCGCGCTGTCGGGTGGTTGGTGCGACATATGCCAACGGGTGGCTTATCATTGTGGGAGCCAATAAAACATCGCCGGTGCCTGGAAACGGGATAAGGCGAAGACATGCACGCCGGCAGATCTTACCCAGCTTCAGGGCTCTCCGTGGAGATAACACCCCTACTGCTGCTCTAGGGGGTCTCCGCATGGTCACTAGATTGACAAGTAGCTACAAGAGGCTCCTTGAGCTGTTTGGTGAAAGGATGAAGAAGGGCAAGGCTAGCCTGCTCCTCCTCTCGTTGTCATGTCTAAAAACTATCCAGAGAGAGATCCCCCTACATGGGTGCCCTGGGCGGTTTATATAGGCCTACCCCCCAGGGGTACAATGGTAATCCGGCTGGGCGCAAGCCCCAGCCGTCTGTGTCTACACTGGCCAGCTTCTCCGCAGACCGATGGGCCCGCCGCTCGGTAGGCCCCGCCGGCTGCCGGCCTTCTGGTCGACAGGCTGGCCCCACCGCTCGAGAGTCTTGTCGAAGGCTGGTTACTGTTGCCTTGCCTCTGGTGACGAGGGCTTTGTCATGGTAAGCATGGCTACAGTGCCGTCGCAAGGCGGCTCATCACTGTAGCCTTACCTCATCTTATCTCCTTAATGAGGCACCTCCTTCGAGGGAGAGAGCCGGCCGGCTATTGGGAGCCGGCCATACCCCAGGCCGACTACGGGAAGCCTGGCCGCCTTTGGGGTCTCCCTGGCTGAGGGGGCCTCCCACCCACGGGTCGTATTGACTGCTCGACGTGGGTGATGTCATGATCAACGTGGCAACAGTGCTGCGCCGGACAGGTGATGGCCGCCCTGTATGACGCACTGTGGCCATGCGTGCTCCGAGATTCGGGGGTGGCAGGCTTCACTGTAGCCATGCCCCGTCTCATCGCCGTTATGTGGGCGCAGACTCTGAGGGCACGATCTTGGCCGCCTGCTGAGGGGCCGGCTCCTTGGAGTCGGCCTTCGCATGGCCGGCTTCTTGGAGCCGGCCTTCTCGTGGTCTTGTTTCTCAAGGATTCCAGGGCTGGGCCGCCTTTCCGCAGCCGGCCTAAGAGGTGACCAGCTGGGGGAAGGCGGCCCCACATCTGGGACGCTTGGAGGCTCAATCGGCCTATAATTTTTCTGAAGAACCAGGGGAAGCTGGCTAGGCTACCCGTGGTTATTTACTCCGACAGTTGTCCCCGAAGCTGGTTGGGCTCCGAGGCAGAAAAAAGACGAGGAGCTCAGCCAGCTTCCTATCTTGAGGAGCAGGAAACTGGGAGCCGGCTTTGACTAGGCGTGCCATCTTCTAGAGATTTCGAAGCTTGAAGGCGGGTACCAGTCGGCGCGCGAGTCAGGCTGTGAGCTGACCATTCGTCGCTTATGTGCCACATGGCACCCTATGGCTGGAGGGGCCTGCCAGCCCACACGCACGATAGGACACCGCCGCGGTCTGGGGCCCACCACTACAGGGCCTCGGCCCATGTGTGGATCTTCTGCGGCCCGGATGGACCGCACGCCCCCCAGCGGCGGTTTCCGCATGCCGTGAAGGCGCAATAATCGCAGGGCATGGGGGAGTGGGTGCAGTTAATCCCACGTCCCCCCACGCCCTGCCTCCTCGGCTTCGCCGCACGAGGCTATAAGTAGGGGGAGAGGAGGGGAGCGCCAGACGCTCCCGCGCTCTCCCTTGCTCTGCCCCCGCCTTCTTCTTCCTCCTCTCCGCTACCATAGCTACCCGCCGCCGCTCGGCCTTCCCGCCAATCTTTTTGGCTTGTCGTTGCTTCGTCATAGCAGGGTCGCGCGCCTTTCTTCCGCCGCACCTTTCTCATCGCCACGCCGTCCCCATGGAGTTGTCGAGCTCCTGGGATGGCTCCAACGTCCACGACGACCATGTCGACTTCCTCCGCCGGACGCGGCGGCTGCCGAGCGCGGATTTCGTGCGGGTCCACCTTACGTCGGAGAGGGAGATCTCGCCGGCGCCGGAGGAGGACGAGCGGGTAATTTTCCGCTCGCACTGCCTACGCGGCTTCGGCCTGCCGGCGAGCGGGTTCCTCCGCTCCTTCCTCGAATTTTATCATCTCCAGCCGCATCACCTTACTCCGAACGCGGTGATGCTGCTATCGGCCTTCGTCGCCCTGTGCGAGGGTTTTCTTGGTGTCCTCCCCACCCTCGAACTGTGGGGAGAATTCTTCCAGTGCAAGCTTGGCACTGTCGTCGCGGGCGTGCCCGCCCCATGCGGCGCCTTCATCTCCATGCGGAGGACGAGCGATAACAACCCGTTTCCGCCCATCCCGCTGATCCAATCGGTGAAGCTGTGGCAGAAATCCTACTTCTACGTGAAGAACATCGCTCCACAAGGCAACTTCGTCAATCTGCCGGCTTACGTAGCCGGCCCGCCAGCTAGGAGGCAGCCCTCATGGTCCTTCCGGGGCAAGTCGCTATCTCAAGGTGGGACCGCCTCCGTTGCATGGCTCCGGGTGATGATCCAGTCGGAGGGTCTGACTGGGTCTGACCTGGTGGCTGTCTTCGTCGAGCGCCGGGTGCTCCCGCTCCAGGGCCGACCTCATATGATCTGCCAGATGAGCGGCCGCTTCGACCCGTGTCGGCTAAGCACCAAGGAGATGCCTCACGCCGAGGTGTCTTACATGGTGAACTACATTTCCAACTGCAAGCTCACCGAGGAGTGGCAGTACGGCAAGGTGCCATACTCTCGTGCGAATCCTCCGCCGGTGGTAAGTTTCTCTTCTTTTCTTCTTTCCTTGTAGCCGGTTCATGATGGCCGACTCCTGACCAGTCGGCTTGTTTTTGGCAGAATCACATGCTTCCACCGGCAACCAGGGCTGCGGGGGTGGAGGGCCAGTTCCTCCCCGACCGCACGATGGACGACATTGACGACCCGGACCTGGGGGCGGCCGCCATGGAAGAAGATGTCACAGGGGAGGGCGGCGAGGCAGGAGGCTCTGGGCTCGGGACCGCCTTCGAGGATTGGCCAGATGATGCTGAGGCCGAAGTTGTTCCGTGCCGTCAGCCGGCGCCCGATCATCAAGGCGCGGGCCCATCCGCCGCACCGGCTCCTCTAGGCGGCGCGCAGAAACGCCGGGCCGCGTCGACCCACTTCGGCAGTCGGCCAAAAAAGCCCAAGAGTACCATGGCTGCGACCAAGCAGGATGAGGTGGCCGCGAAGGCGGCCCGCTTCCGCAAGGTGGTGAAGCAGCCACAGTCGGTTTCAGCGTAAGTGTTATTTCTCTTACGCCTTTCTTTTCTTCTTCGGTTGATATCTTTCCAAGCCTTCTTCTTGACTTATCAAACAGGGCCCCACTTTCTCTTGAACGGGCCCCTGCCGCCTCCGTAGTCGGACCCGTGGGAGGGTCCTCAAGCTCCCGCCGTGTGGATCCCCGCGCCGATCTCCTAGAGGCGACGGAGCGGAACACGTGGCAAGCGCGGGAGGAGCGGGAGGTAGAGGAGCGGAGGGTGGCACGAGAGGCGAGGGAGAAGTCAGCGGAGGCACGGGCCGACGCGGCTGCCAAGGCCCAGGCGGAGGCCGCAGCCACGGAGGAGGAGGCGGAGGCCCAGCAGAACCGGCCTCCACTGCTCGTCATCCCCCTTCGCGCCACGTCACCAACCATTCCAGTGCCCCCAACGAAGGAGACCCGCCGTGGCCAGCCGGCGAAGGGGAAGGAGTCGGAACCGACGCCGCCGGCTGGAAAGGGTCAAGGTAGCCGGCCTGACACGCCGCCCGTGCTGGCGACCGGAGGTGAGCCGACTGTCAGGGCGGACCTTGTGGTCCTGTCACTGTCCCGTCGGTGTGCGGAGAAGGCGACTTCCGTGCCAGATCCGCACAACGCTGCTGGCGCCGGCCCATCGGCCCAGGACCTGGAAGCGGCTAGCGATAACTCGTCCGGGTGGACGTCGGGCGGAGGGACGGCCGTGCTGAACATGGCGGCGTAGGACGTTTGGAACCGGCTTCAGGCCCAAGCTACCGCGCTGAAGCAGTACACCCAGGAATTTCTCATGACGCGAACGGTGATCCGGGTGAGTCCTTTCGCTCTTCATTGATTGCTCCTGATTTCTTCCGTGGGGGCGTGTCAGCGCACCCATTGGGTGTAGTCCCCGAGTTCGGAGCCGGCTGCTGAGCAGGCGGCTTGGAACTTCTTGGTAGACTCTAATTGTTGTCTTGTTCTTACTTGTATCACTTATCTTATCTGCAGGAGTATCATAACCGCCGCGCGGCTGCCTTCAACTCCCAGGCCCAGGAGTTGAATCATAAAACCACAGATCTCACCGAGAGCCGGAGTAAGTGCTTCATTTTTTGTCTCAAGTGGGGGCGTGTCAGCGCACCCACTGGGTGTAGTCCCCGAGATTCGGGCCGACTGCTGAGCAGTCGGGTCGGATCTTTTCCTGACAACTTCTTTCTTCATATCTGCAAGGGCCAATGCTGACTTGAGGAGCCAGCTGAGCAGAGCCCAGACCGCCCTTCGCGCCAAGGAGGCCGAGTGCGCCGCCCTGGCTCAAGAGCGTGACCGCCTGGCCAAGAAGCTGGCTGACCAGGAGGAGACCCACAAGGTGGCGCAGGACAGCGAGGCCGCCCTCAAAGCCGAATACGAGACTGAGGCGGCGAACTAGGCCAAGGCCAGGCAGGCGCTGAGTCAAGGCTATAGCCGGGTAGAAGACTTAACCGATGGTGGGCCACCTTCTTCATCGTTTCTTTGCCTGCCTCCTACTATCTGGTTCGTCTTTTGCCCCTGTGCTACTGCTTTCTTCTTTGTGCAGATTGCTTTCCCAGTTACTCTGCTGCCGCCACCCAAGCCATCAAGGCCTACCACGACGCGCGACGGCAGGCGGGGGCCGAGGTCGCACTGGGTGCCCGCCGGTCCCTTGAGGAGCAGCTTCTGGCGCTTCAAGCCTGCCTGCAGCCGGCCCACCGCATGCTCTGCCGTCTTTAGCGCGCCGGAGCGCAAGTGCTAGCCGCCCTCTGGCCCGGCGAGGTGATCCCGCGCACCCCAAGTCAGACTGCTGATTGGATCGAGGTCGCAGTCGGCCGCTTCGAGGCTTGGAAGGCATCAGCAGCCCGGTCCGGCGCTGGGCGGGCACTGGAGTTCGTCCGAGCTTGGTATCCTGGGATGAACTTGGACCAGCTAAGCACCTGGCGGCAGGAGGCTGACGAGGAGCTGGAGGCAGTGCGGCCGGCTATCATCCAGCGCGCCTCGGCGATCGCCGAGTACACCGACACCAGCGCCTTTGCCCCTGAGGTGGATGACGCCAGCGTCGCTCAGCCGGAGGAGTGGTTCGGGCTGAACCCGACAGAAGGTGAGGACTCAGCGGAGGAGATTGCCTCCAGTGATGAGGGCGAAAGGGAAGAGGGGGAGGATGGTGAAGACGCTGCGCCGGACGATGAAGCGACCAGCCCGCCTCAGCCTGATCGTGCCTCTAGAAACGATGCCGAGACTCACCAGCCGGTCACTCCTCCAGCCGGCACTGCCGACCCCACAAACCTGCTCAACTCGCCCGTCGTTCCCCTGGCTTGATCCGCCGTCCTTGCTTTCCAGCTTGTTACTCTTTTGAACAATCTTTAAATTTGCGCAGTTCCACCCACTGGGGGTGTATTCAGACTATGTTGAATGCTGGCCTTTCGAAGGTCTTTTGTGTAAATATTATGCATGTGTTTGGCTTCCATTCATGTTTGCTTTTCATCCTTTTGGCTTTTTCCTTTGCCGCCTTTCCTTGGCCGCCGCCTTCCCAGCCGGACAGCTGCTCTGCGGTCTGTGGCTGGAGAAGGACTTGGTTGTTTTTGGAAGGCAAGTACTCGAGCTTTCTTAGATTGCAACAAGGTGAACGAGAAGCCGGCCAGCCGGCTGCTCTGGTAGCCGGCTGGCGGGGCGGGAGGCCGGCTCGCGTTATATAAGTTCGTTGGTCCTTAGCTGTTTTTCGTGTGGGCATCCTTTCCTGCCCTTGGCTCTTGCCAGTCGGACAGTCGATTCTTCGAGCTGCGACTTTTGGCAAGAGGGGGCTTGGGTCCCGGCACACTACTTGTCTGACTGTAGGCAGAACTTTATATATAACTTAAGGCGGCGAGTCCCCGGGCCGATGGTCAGGCCTGGTGCCGGACGAAAAAACAAATGTAGTAACATATTCATAGGCATGATACCCATCATCCATAGATAAAAGAGGGTAGTCCCCGAGTGCTCCTCGGGGGACCCTTTGTCTCATACTTAGTACAAAAGTTAGCGTGATACATACTGCTTTTTAACTGTAAAATCTTCGGAGGAGATTGGCGTTCCATGGTCGTTCCGACTCCTTGCCGGAATCATCTCTCTTGCGTGCCTTCAGCTTCTGCGCGTCGATTAGGTAGTAGGAGTCGTTGCCTAGAGCTCTGCTCATGACGAAGGGACCCTCCCAAGGGGCCGAGAGCTTGTGCTGGCCGGCTGTTCGCTGGATCAGCCGGAGCACAAGATCGCCCTCTTGGAAGGATCTTGGCTTGACTTTCCGGCTGTGGTAGCGGCGCAGACCCTGCTGATAGATAGCAGACCGACTGAGGGCTAACAACCGGCCCTCTTCCAGCAGGTCGACGCCGTCATCACGTGCTTCCTTGGCCTCCGCCTCTGTGTACATGGTGACCCGAGGTGAGTCGAACTCGATGCCAGTTGGATGACCGCCTCGGCGCCATATACAAGGAAGAAAGGGGTGAAGCTGGTTGACTTGTTTGGGGTAGTGCGCAAGCTCCAGAGGACGGCCGGCAGCTCGTCGAGCCAACAGCCGGCCGAACGCTCCAGTGGCATGACCAGTCGGGGCTTGATGCCGAAGAGGATGAGGCCATTTGCTCGCTCGACCTGGCCGTTTGACTGCGGGTGGGCAACGGACGCTAGGTCCAGCCGGATGCCGTGTGTTGCATAGAAACGTGCCAGTGCTCCCTTTGCAAAATTTGTGCCATTGTCGGTGATGATGCTGTGCGGTATGCCATACCGGGTTGTCATATCTGCGATGAACGTTACAGCAGTCGGCCTATTCAGCTTCTTGATCGGCTTTGCTTCGATCCACTTGGTAAATTCGTCCACAGTGACGAGTAGATGTGTCGTGCCGCCGCATGCCGTCTTGAATGGGCCCACCATGTCCAGCCCCCACACAGCAAAAGGCCGGGTGAGGGGGATGGTCTTGAGTGCGGAAGCCGGCAGATGTTGCTTGGAACTGAAAACTTGGCACCCTTTGCAGTGTTTGACTAGCTCCTTGGCGTCATCCAAAGCAGTCGGCCAGAAGAATCCATGGCGGAAAGCTTTGGCGACGAGTGATCATGAGGCCGCGTGGTGGCCGCATTCTCCTTGGTGGATGTCCTTGAGGATTGCTATGCCCTTCTCTGGCTTGACGCAGCGCTGGAAGACTCCAGTGACACTGCGCCTAACGAGCTCTCGGTTTACTATTGTATATGCTCCGGCTCGGCGTTGAACTTGTCTTGCCGAGATTTCGTCGGTTGGCAACTCTCTGTTTACTAAGAAGTTGAGGATGGGCTGGGCACATGATGGAGCTGTGACTTCTTCTATTGTCAGAACTGCTACTGTGACCAGGGCGGGTGGGCTGGGTGGTGAAGAGTTGGAGTCGGCCACCGCCTGTTGCGTCGATGCAGTCCTTGGGCCGACTGCAGTAGCCCCCCGGCCGAGTTCGGAAGTCCCCGGGCCGCCTGTCGAAGTCCCCGAGCTGCCTGCTTGGTTCCCCAAGTAGGGTCCGACTGCGTCGGGGTCAGGCGGCATGAAGATAGAATCAGATTCTGGAGACGGCTTGATAGACGGCTTGAGGAGGCGGTGGAGAGAAACACCGGCTGGTATAGCTTGCCGGGTGGAGCCTACTCGTGCCACAGCATCTGCTTGCATGTTGTCGGCGCATGGTACATGAAGGAACTCGCATCCTTCAAAATATCCACTGATTTGCTAAACGAGGAAGTGGTAGCTCGCCATGTTCGCGTCCTTGGCGTCCCAGTCACCAGATGACTGCTGGACCACCAAATCCGAGTCGCCATAGCACAGGATCCGGCGGATGCCGAGCTCCTTGGCTAGCCGGAGCCCGTGTATGAGCGCCTCGTACTCGGCCACATTGTTGGAGGCGGCAAAATGAATTTGCAATGTGTACTTGAGCTTGTCGCCCTTGCAGGAGTGACCGGCTGGCGAGGTGGCTTTCGGGGCAGCCGGTGCCCATGTCGGATGCGGGCTCGTCAGAGATGCGAGCCTCGCCAAGAAGATCGGCGAGGCAGCTCGCCGCGCATGCGTCAGCGACGCCTTGCAGCGCGTCGGGGCAAGCGCCATCGGGCGAGCCGGGCTAGCTACGCACGCTGGGGAGGAAGAGGGTTCCCGTCCAGAGCAGGTCTCCGGACGACGGTGCACCTGGCCCCAAAGTGGGCGCCAAATGTCGGGTGGTTGGTGCGACATATGCCAATGTGTGGCTTATCATTGTGGGAGCCAATAAAACATCGCCGGTGCCTAGAAACGGGATAAGGCGAAGACATGCACGCTGGCGGATCTTACCCAGCTTCAGGGCTCTCCATGGAGATAACACCCCTACTGCTGCTCTTCGGGGTCTCCGCATGGTCACTAGATTGACAAGTAGCTACAAGAGGCTCCTTGAGCTGTTCGGTGAAAGGATGAAGAAGGGCAAGGCTAGCCTGCTCCTCCTCTCGTTGTCGTGTCTAAAAACTATCCAAAGAGAGATCCCCCCCCCCCCGCATGGGTGCCCTGGGGGGGTTTATATAGGCCTACCCCCCAGGGGTACAATGGTAATCCGGCTGGGCGCGGGCCCCAGCCGTCTGTGTCTACGCTGGCCGGCTTCTCCGCCGACCGATGGGCCCGCCGCCCGGTAGGCCCCGCCGGCTGCCGGCCTTCTGGTCGACAGGCTGGCCCCACCGCTCGGGAGTCTTGTCGGAGGCTGGTTACTATTGCCTTGCCTTTGGTGACGAGGGCTTTGTCGTGGTAAGCATGGCTACAGTGCCATCGCGGGGCGGCTCATCACTATAGCCTTACCTCATCTTACCTTCAAGGGAGAGAGCCGGCCGGCTATTGGCAGCTGGCCGTACCCCAGGCCGACTACGGGAAGCCTGGCCGCCTTTGGGGTCTTCCTGACTGAGGGGGCCCGCCACCCACGGGTCGTACTGACTGCTCGCCGTGGGTGATGTCATGATCAACATGGCAACAGTGTCGCGCCGGACAGGTGATGGCCGCCCCGTACGACGCACTGTGGCCATGCGTGCTCCGGGATTCGGGGGTGGCAGGCTTCACTGTAGCCACGCCCCGTCTCGTCGCCGTTATGTGGGCGCAGACTCTGTGGGCATGATCTTGGCCGCCTGCTGAGGGGCCGGCTCCTTGGAGTCGGCCTTCGCATGGCCGGCATCTTGGAGCCGGCCTTCTCGTGATCTTGTTTCTCAAGGATTCCAGGGCTGGGCCACCTTTCCGCAGCCGGCCTGGGAGGTGGCCAGCTGGGGGAAGGCAGCCCCATGTCTGGGACGCTTGGAGGCTCAATCAGCCTATAATTTTCTTAAGAACCAGGGGAAGCCGGCTAGGCTACCCGTGGTTATTTACTCCGACACGCGCACAACCGATTTTGAGATGAATCTACTCAAGGCGGCAACATAGGCGGCGAGCCTACGGACGTCTTTGACATGCTTTGGTGCTTCAATTTGCTCGATCGCCTTGATCGTGACGGGATTTGCTTCAATCCCGCACTGAGACACAAAGAACCCAAGAAATTTGTTGAACACACACTTCTCTGGGTTGAGGTTGATGTTGATCTTACGCAGATTTGCAAATGTTTCCCCTATGTATTTGCAAATGTTTCCCCTATGTCTTGTACGAGCGTGGCCCTGTCCTTGGTTTTTGAGCACTAGATCGTCCATGTAGGCTTTCATATTTCTATGTAGCTGAGGCTCAAAACCAATTTGGACAGCTCAGGCAAACATCGAACCGGCGCTCTTTAACCCAAAAGGCATCTGTACAAAGCAGTACGTACCACATGGGGTGATGAACGCGGTCTTCTCTTTGTCTTCTTTCATCATGAAGATCTGGTGGTATCCTCAATAGGCGTCGAGGAATGATAGCAGGTCACACCCGGCAGTGGAGTCTACAATCTGGTCGATGCGTGGCTGATATGTCTCCATCGTATCTACTTTTCCAAACACTTTTGCCCTTGTTTTGGACTCTAACTTGCATGATTTGAATGGAACTAACCCGGACTAACGATGTTTTTAGCAGAAATGCCATGGTGTTATTTTTGTGCAGAAATAAAAGTTCTTGGAATGACCTGAAAATCAACGGAGAATATTTTTGGAATATATTAAAAATACTGGTGAAAGAATCAACGTCAGGGGGCCACACCCTGTCCACAAGGGTGGGGGCGTGCCTACCCCCCTGGGCATGCCCCCTGCCTTGTGGGCCCCCTGTTGCTCCACCGGCGTCCATCCTGACTCCATATATTCACGTTTGGGGAGAAAAAAATCAGAGAGAAGGATTCATCATGTTTTACAATACAGAGCTGCCGCCAAGCCCTAAACTCTCTCGGGAGGGCTGATCTGGAGTCCATTTGGGGCTCCGAAGAGGGGAATCCGTCGCCATCATCATCATCAACCTTCCTCCATCACCAATTGCATGATGCTCACCGCCGTGCGTGAGTAATTCCATTGTAGACTTGCTGGACGGTGATGGGTTGGATGAGATTTAAAATGTAATCGAGTTAGTTTTGTTAGGGTTTGATCTTTAGTATCCATTATGTTCTCAGATTGATGTTGCTATGACTTTGCTATGCTTAATGCTTGTCACTAGGGCCCGAGTGCCATGATTTCAGATCTGAACCTATTATGTTTTCATGAATATATGTGAGTTCTTCATCCTATCTTGCAAGTCTATAGTCACCTATTATGTGTTATGATCCGTTAACCCCGAAGCGACAATAATCAGGATACTTACCGGTGATGACCGTAGTTTGAGGAGTTCATGTATTCACTAAGTGCTAATGCTTTGGTCCGGTACTCTATTAAAAGGAGGCCTTAATATCCCTTAGTTTCCAATAGGAACCCGCTGCCACCGGAGGGTAGGACAAAAGATGTCATCCAAGTTCTTTTCCATAAGCACGTATGACTATATTCGGAATACACGCCTACATTACATTGATGATCCGGAGCTAGTTCTGTGTCACCCTATGTTATAACTGTTGCATGATTGATCGCATCCGACATAATTATCCATCACTGATCCATAATAGGTGGTAAATTCTCAGTCCTGAAGATATGCAAGAGGCAAAGAAATCTATGAAAGAAAAGGGTATTAAAGCTGACGATGTTAAGAATTTACCACCTATTGAAGAAATACATGGTCTTGATAACCCGACACGGGTAGTAAAGGTAAATTCTCTCTATAGATTTGATGAAGGTGATATTCCTCGTTATAAGTCTGCTAGCCAATGCTTAGATGAGTTCGATAATTTTATTGTTAAACAAGAAAACTTCAATGCTTATGTTGGTAGACAACTAAAACGTAATGCTTATATGATTGAACACTCGAGTGATTATATGGCTAGTATTAAGGGTGAACTTAAACTTATTAATAAACATGCTTCTATCATTACCACTCAAGTAGAACAAGTACTTAAAGCTCAGAATGATTTTCTCAATGAATTAAATAATAAGAAAAATGATAATGATGTTAGAGTTGTGACTAGAGGGCTAAAACGACTCAGGAACCTTTGTATCCTGAGGGCCACCCTAGGAGAATTGAGCAGGATTCTCAGAGAACTAATGTAGATGCACCTAGTCCTTCTAGAGGAAGAAAAAGAAAAATGATAGGACTTTGCATGCTTCTAGTGAACCTGTTGTTGATACACCTGAGAATCCTAATGATATTTCTATTTCTGATGATGAAACAATATCTGGTAATGAACATGAACCTGGTGATAATGTTAATGATGATGTTAATGTTGATGCTCAACCTAGCAATGACAATGATGTAGAGGTTGAACCTGTTGTTGATCCTGATAACCCACAATCGAGGAATCAACGTTATGATAAGAGATACTTCATTGCTAGGAAGCACGGTAAAGAAAGAGAACCATGGGTTCAGAAACCCATGCTTTTTCCTCCTAAACCATCCAAGAAAAAGGACGATGAGGATTTTGAGCGCTTTGCTGAAATGATTAGACCTATCTTTTTGCGTATGCGTTTGACTAATATGCTTAAAATGAATCCTTATGCCAAGTATATGAAGGATATTGTTACAAATAAGAGAAAGATACCGGAAGCTGGAATTTCCACCATGGTTGCTAATTATACTTTTCAGGGTGGAATACCTAAGAAATTGGGAGATCCCGGAGTACCAACTATACCATGCTCCATTAAAAGAAACTATGTTAAAACTGCTTTATGTGATCTTGGAGCCGGTGTCAGTGTTATGCCTCTCTATTTATATAGTAGACTTGATTTGAATAAGTTGACACCTACTAAAATATCTTTGCAAATGGCTGATAAATCAACTGCTATACCTGTCTGTATTTGTGAGGATGTGCCTGTCATGGTTGCAAACATTACTATTTTAACGGACTTTGTTATTCTTAGTATTCCTGAGGACGATAGTATGTCTATTATTCTTGGTAGACCCTTTTTAAATACTGCAGGGGCTGTTATTGATTGCAACAAAGGCAATGTCACTTTTCATGTTAATGATACTGAGCATATGGTACACTTTCCGAGGAAACAACCTCAAGTCCACAATATTAATTCTATTGGAAAATTTTCAACAATCACTATTTGATGTTATGAATTTCCTCTTCCTACTGTCAAGAAGAAATATGATATTCTTATTGTTGGGGATGTGCCTATCCCAGTTGAGGTAACCTAGTTTTATTCAAAATTTCTCTGGTTTCATGCAATTTGGAATGAGTTTGTTAACAAGACTTGATCAACCTTGTTAGTGGATTCCTTTTGATGAGCATGAGATGGATGAAGTTAGAAAGCACAACCTTCTGTACCCTCTTCTTACTTTCTGTTATTTAAATTAAATAAAGCAAACATAGTATTTTCTGTCTGTTTTCTTAATTATCCATGCAATAAAAAATACCCCAAAAATAAAAGTTCTCCAAATGCCCCAAAAATGAAATATGATTTTTTTCTAGAATATTTAAGAATATTTGACACTGAGAACACACCAGGGGGACTCACCACGTGCCCACGAGGGTGGAGGGCGCGCCCCCTGCCTCGTGGACCCCACGTGGGTCCCCTCCACTTATCCTTGTACCCACACACTTTGTCTTGCTCCAGAAAAAATCACCCACCAGCTCAAACCCGAGTTCTAGCTCATCGTGCTGCCATTTTCGATCTCCTAGCTCAAAGCTCCATTCACAAAACTGCTTTGGGGGATTGTTCTTCGGTATGTGACTCCTCCAATGGTCCAATTAGTTTTTGTTCTAGTGCTTTATTTATTGCAAAAAAATTCTGCTTAGGTGATCCTGTTCTTGAGCTTGCATGTCGAATTTATGTGGTCAAAAGTAGTTTTAATGCATGATGTGGCCTCTAGGCTCTTATAGGAGTCGTTGCTATCAATCGTATTGAGTTTGGTTCACTTTTGTTTTGAGTTACTAAAATTTTTAGAAAATGATGAAGAGATTTTTGAGCGGCTCTTCGAGCCGAGGCTCGTAGGATAAGCAAGGCCTCACCGACTTCCTCCACGACCAGCGGGAACAGCATGTACCTTATTCTGCCGTAAGCCATTCATGCCTTTCGGAGCATGACATCAGCTTCAGAGCCCGAGCCGGAGCCACCACTTGATCCTCACTGTCAGTTCGTTTATCAGTCGGATCCGGAGGAGATTGCCAACCAGTGGCACCCAGAGGACACTCCTCCGTACACGGGAGAGGGAGGCTTTGATCCGTGGCCATAGATCAACTTAGGCCAAAAGCCTAAGCTTGGGGAGTATGTATTTCTCACCGACATTACATTCATGTTCACACACTCATGCCAGTTGTCGGTGCTCATACTTTTTCATTGTACTATCCATGCTAGTTTATTTTATTTTTAAGACTTCTTCTTGTGTGTTTGTTAAACCTTAAGAAAAGCAAAAGAAATTAGTTGTAGCTTTTAGCTAGTTTACTTTCCATGCCTGTAGTAGTAGTCATTAAAAACAAAACCCAAAAAGATTTCTCGTTCTTCTTTTGCTTGTTGGGAGCTTTCCCGTGTAAATAGTTTTGTTCCTTTTCATTTCTTTGGGGGTCGAGAGGAGAAGATCATGATCAAAATCTTGAGTGGCTCTCATATGCATTATTGTTGATTTAGCCAAGAGCCCATATCACCTTGTCTTCTCCCTTGTATCGAATGCTTGAAGATTCCAGCTTAGTCCAATTGCACGTGCACTATTATTATTATCCACACTATTCGGTCATGCAAGTGAAAGGAAATAATGATGATATATGATGGACTGATTGAGATGACAGAAGCTGGTATGAACTCTACCTCTCTTGTTTTTGTAAATATGATTAGTTCATTGTTCCTCATTTAGCCTATTATGAATGAAACATGTTTGCAATGATAATTAGAAATTATAGTTGCTTATGCCATGCTTAATTAGCTAGGAGTTTATAATGGTTTACCTTGCGTGCCAACATTCTATTAAAATGGTTGTGATGTGGTATGATAGGGTGATATCCTCCTTTGAATGATTCGAGTGGCTTGACTTGCACATGTTCATGCATGTAGTTGAAAAAAATCAGCATAGCCTCCACGATATTTATGTTCATGGTGAATTATATCATGTTCATGCTTGCATTCAGTGTTGATTAATTTTAATGCATGTTCATGACTGTTGTTACTCTCTAGCTGGTAGCTTCCCAGTCTCTTTCTAGCCTTCACTTGTACTAAGCGGGAATACTGCTTGTGCATCCAACTACATAAACCCCAAAAGTTATTCCATATGAGTCCACCATACCTACCTATATGCGGTATCTACCTGCCGTTCCAAGTAAATTTGTATGTGCCAAACTCTAAGCCTTCAAATACAAATTCTGTTTTGTATGCTCGAATAGCTCATGTATCAACTAGGGATGTCTGTATCTTCCATGCGAGGTGGGTTATTCTCAAGAGGAGTGGACTCTGCACCTCACTCACGAGAAAATGCCTGGTCACCGGGATGCCTGGTCCCATGCTCAAAGCACCAGGATTGTTGTTAGTTGGAGGCACCCGTTCTTTCGGGCAAGCCATGGATTGATGCTTGTTGGTGGAGGGGGAGTATAAACATTACCATTCTAATTGGGAACCGCCTATAATGTGTGTAGCATGGAAGATATCGAGATCTCTCGGTTGTTATGTTGACAATGAAAGTATACCACTCAAAATATTATTTATCTCTATTTCAAAACCGAGCTCTGGCACCTCCACATATCTCTGCTTGCCTCTGCGAAGGGCCTATCTATTTACTTATATGTTGAGTCATCATCCTCTTATTAAAAAGCACCAGTTGGAGAGCACCGCTGTCATTTGCATTCATTATTATTAATTTATATTGAGTATGAATGGATCTCTTTTACCATGAATTACGATGTTTAGTTAGTCCTTGATCTTTGAAGGTGCTTTGCATTTATGTTTTGCGGTCTCAGAAAGGGCAAGCGAGATACCACCCTGTTATATCATATCATGATTGTTTTGAGAAAGTGTTGTCATCCGAGATTTATTATTATTGCTCGCTAGTTGATTATGTCATTGATATGAGTAAACATGAGACCTAAATGTTATTGTGAATATGGTTAGTTCATACTCTTTGCTGAAAACATGAATGCTGGCTTTACATATTTGCAACAACAACAGCAAACAGAGTTTGTAAAAGTTTTTCTTTATCACTTTCAGTTTTGTCAACTGAATTGCTTGAGGACAAGCAAATGTTTAAGCTTGGGGGAGTTGATACGTCTCCATCGTATCTACTGTTCCAAACACTTTTGCCCTTGTTTTGGACTCTAACTTGCCTGATTTGAATGGAACTAACCCAGACTGATGCTGTTTTCAGCAAAACTGCCATGTTATTATTTTTGTGCAGAAATAAAAGTTCTCGGAATGACCTGAAAATCAATGGAGAATATTTTTGGAATATATAAAAAATACAGGTGAAAGAATCAACGTCAGGGGGCCCACACCTTGTCCATGAGGGTGGGGGCACGCCTACCCCCTGGGCATGCCCCCTGCCTCGTGGGCCCCCTGATGCTCCACCGATGTCCATCCTGACTCCATATATTCACGTTCGGGGAGAAAAAAATCAGAGAGAAGGATTCATCGTGTTTTACGATACGGAGCCGCCGCCAAGCCCTAAACTCTCTTGGTAGGGCTGATCTGGAGTCCGTTCGGGGCTCCGGAGAGGGGAATCTGTCGCCATCGTCATCATCAACCTTCCTCCATCACCAATTTCATGATGCTCACTGCCGTGCGTGTGTAATTCCATCATAGGCTTGGTGGACGGTGATGGGTTGGACGAGATTTATCATGTAATCGAGTTAGTTTTGTTAGAGTTTGATCCCTAGTATCCATTATGTTCTGAGATTGATGTTGCTATGACATTTCTATGCTTAATGCTTATCACTAGGGCCCGGGTGCCATGATTTCATATCTGAACCTATAATGTTTTCATGAATATATGTGAGTTCTTGATCCTATCTTGCAAGTCTATAGTTTCCTATTATGTGTTATGATCTTTTAACCCCGAAGTGACAATAATCGGGATACTTATCGGTGATGACCGTAGTTTGACTAGTTCATGCATTCACTAAGTGCTAATGCTTTGGTCCGGTACTCTATTAAAAGGAGGACTTAATATCCCTTAGATTCCAATAGGACCCCGCTGCCACGGGAGGGTAGGAAAAAACATGTCATGCAAGTTCTTTTCCATAAGCACGTATGACTATATTCGGAATACATTCCTACATTACATTGATGAACTGGAGCTAGTTCTGTGTCACCCTATGTTATAACTGTTGCATGATTGATCGCATCCGACATAATTATCCATCACTGATCCATTGCCTGCGACCTTTTCATATATTGATCTTATGTTGCCACTGTTACAATCACTACAAAACATATACTATTACTTTTGCCACCATTACTGCTACTATCATATTACTTTGCTACAAAATACTTTGCTGCAGATATTAAGTTTGCCAGGTGTGGTTGAATTGACAACTCAGCTGCTAATACTTGAGAATATTCTTTGGCTCCCCTTGTGTCGAATCACTAAATTTGGGTTGAATACTCTACCCTCGAAAACTGTTGCGATCCCCTATACTTGTGGGTTAACAGTGGCAGGGGGAAGGATCCTTTGTACAAGCTTTATTGATGTATGTGTAGTCAATACACAACCTCCACTTCCCATTTGCCTTACGAACCACCACCGGATTGGCCAACCACGTGGGGTGGAGCACTCTTCTAACCAGGCCTGTCGCCTCCAACTTCCTGACCTCTTCTCTGATGAACTCTTGTCGCTCCAAAGCTTGCTTCCTGACCTTTTGCTTGACAGGCCGCGCATGAGGACACACAGCAAGATGGTGCTCAATCACCTCCCTGGGAACACCGGGGATGTCGGATGCTTTCCATGCAAACACATCGACATTTGCCCGCAGGAAGGCAACGAGCGCGCTTTCCTATTTGCTGCCAAGGGTGGAGCTTATGGTGAAAGTTCCGCCCATGCCATCTTGCTTGATGGACACCTTCTTGGTTTCTGGTGGTGCAGCCTTGGACTTCTTGCTCTTACCGGTGGGGCTCTCTGGCACATTCTCAATGGGAGCGCAACACTCCAAAGAGGTGCGCTTGCCGGAGTGGGTGCAAGAGGTCTTGCCGGAAGGGGTCTTGCCGGCCTTCTTCTTCCCTAGAGCTTCAGCGGCAGGGGCAAGTGTCTTTGCGGCAGTTGCTGCAACTGCCTCTTGGCAAAGTTGATTGGTGCAGATGAGCGCATCTTTCTTGTCGGAGGGGACGGTGATGATGGTCAGCGGCCCCAACATCTTTAACGTGTTGTAGGCGTAGTGAGATGCCACCATGAACTTGGCCAGTGTTGGGCGGCCAAGGATCCCATTGTACGGCAAGGGGATCTCGGCGACATCGAAGATGATCTTCTCCGTCCTATAGTTCAGCTCGCCTCCAAATGTAATGGGCAACGTGATTTTACCTTTAGGCTGGCTCCTTCTCGGGTTGACCCCTTGAAACATGCCCGTCTCTTCGAGGTCTCCATCAGGAATCTGCAGCTTCTTGATCATAGCGGGCGAGATCAAATTCAGACCGGCCCCACCGTCAACCAGCATTTTCATCACCTTGAGGTTGTGTATTGTTGACGAGACCAACAACGGCAAACACCCGACTACAGTTGTGCGATCAGGGTGATCCTCGGTGTCAAAAATGGTGGGCGTGCGGGACCACTTCAGGGGCTTTTGGGCATCGAACGACGGCTCTGCCGCAGCGACCTCACGCGCCTAGTGCTTCAGCTGGCGGTGTGAGGTGTGCAACTAGGCGCCACCATCGACTCACATGGCCCTTGTAGCCTTCTAGAACTCGTGCTCGCCGAACTCGTCGTCCTCATCATGATCATCATCTTCCTCTTTCTTGTCGCGGCCCTGAGCGGGCCTCTCTTGTTGGTTTTCTTTGCCGCGGCGACTGAGGGAGTCCTGGATTAGGGGGTCCTCAGACAGCCAGACTATATCCCTTGGCCATACTGTTGGACTATGAAGATACAAGATCGAAGACTTAATCCCGTGTCAGGATGGGACTCTCCTTTGCGTGGAAGGAAAGCTTGGCGATTCGGATGTGTAGATCTCCTCCCTTGTAACAGACTCTGTGTAACCCTAGCCCTCCGGTGTCTATATAAACTAGAGGGTTTTAGTCCGTAGGACAACAACAATCATACCATAGGCTAGATTCTAGGGTTTAGCCTCTCCGATCTCATGGTAGATCAACTCTTGTAATACTCATATCATCAAGATCAATCAAGCAGGAAGTAGGGTATTACCTCCATCGAGAGGGCCCGAACCTGGGTAAACATCGTGTCCCCCGCTTCCTGTTACTAGCCGCCTTAGACGCACAGTTCGGGACCCCCAACCCAAGATCCGCCAGTTTTGACACCGACATTTGGGCTTTCATTGAGAGTTCAACTGTGTCGTCATCATAAGGCTTGATGGCTCCTTCGATCATCGGCAACGATGCGATCCAGGGTGAGGTTTTCCTCCCCGGACAGATCTTCGTATTCGGCGGCTTTGTACTGCGGGCCAACTCGCTCGGCCATCTGGAGCAGATCGAGAGCTACGCCCCTGGCCATCAGGTCAGGTTTGGAAGCTTGAACTATACCGCCAACATCCGCGTAGGCTTGATCTTCGACGGATTCGGACCTATGTCAAGTGCGCCGCACAGTCACGATGAGCATGATTTAGCTCTTCCATCAGACAGTGTTCGGGAGATCACACCTGTAGCTACCCCGGCCCTCAATCCGGAATAGATCGCGCCGTCTGAGGACGGGTGGATGGACCCCGCCACGGAGGCCGCATACTCAACGGCAATAGAGCCGAATACTGACTTCACCTCCTATGAGACCTGTGTTGCCTAACACTCGGATTCGTCCCCGGCCATAGACTCCGAACCGCTCATGTCCGTGCCCATCCAATTTGATTGGGCACCGATCATGGAGTTCACCTCCGTGGATATATTTAAGCACTCGCCCCTAGGTGACGTGCTAAACTCATTACGGTATCTCTCCTTGTCAGGAGACCCTTGGCCGAACTATGTCCGACTCGAGTGGGAAGTGGACGGCAAAGAAATTCGTTCCCCACCTACCATCCACTTAGTAGCCACTGTCGACGACCTAACCGACATGCTCGACTTCGACTCCGAAGACATCAACGGTATGGACGACGATGCGGGAGACGAACATGGTGGACACCCCCAAAGAAAGCGATGGCAATAAGGCAACGGAGGATAATCCCCCCGAGAAGCAATCCAAGAACCGACGTCATCGGTGCCGCTCTAAGCCCCGCCATAGAAAAAACAGCGATACCAGCATAGGAGACAATAACGCTGCAAATAGTGCCGAAGACGAAGACAATCCCCTCCAGCCAGGCTTTGAGCAGGAGGATGGGCAAGCCAGCCCCAAGAAACAGGCAGCAGACGGAGAATCATAGGATGACAATTGCATGCCTCTCTCCGAAGACGTGGTGAGCCTCGGCGACGAAGAATTCATCGTGCCTGAGGATCCCGTCGAACAGGAGCGCTTCAAGCGTCGGCTTATTGCCACAGCAAAATGCCTTAATAAAAAGCAACAACAGCTTCAAGCTGAGCAAGATCTGCTAGCAGATAGATGGACTGAGGTCCTGGCAGCCGAGGAACATGAACTCGAGCGCCCAATCAAAAGTTTCCCAAAGCGCAGGTTGCTACCCCAACTTGAAGAAGAAGCATTCAAGCCTGCGCTTCCAGCATATGATGCAGCAGACCGGCCACCTCGTGGCCACGACAAAGTGGCATATAAGCCTGAAGTCCAGCCCTCACCCCGTCGCCAGTCAAACAAAAACAGCAAGGCCCGGGGTAACACGCAGGACCTGCGAGACGTATTGGAAAACAAAGCAGGACACAAAAGATCGATCTTCGGATCACGAGGGCGCGCCCCAACACATGACGACGACCTTCATGCCGGATATACCAAAAACAAATCCGGCCGGGCCGAACACAGCAGACAAGACTCGTACGAACTGTGTCGTGACATAGCCCGGCACAGAGGCGCCGCACACCCCCTATGCTTCACTGATGAAGTAATGGATCATGAATTCCCAGAAGGATTTAAACCCGTGAAAATTGAATCATACGATGGTACTACTGACCCCGCGGTATGGATCAAGGATTTCTTCCTCCACATTCACATGGCCCGCGGGGATGATCTACACGCCATCAAGTATCTCCCGTTGAAACTCAAATGACCGGCTCGGCATTGGCTAAATAGCTTGCCAGCAAACTCCATTAGAAGTTGGGAGAACCTGGCAGACGCATTCCTGGATAACTTCCAGGGCACATATATGCGACCACCTGATGCTGATGATTTGAGTCACATAACAAAACAGCCTGGAGAGTCAGCTAGGATATTGTGGACCCGGTTCCTAACCAAAAAGAACCAAATTGTGGACTATCCGGATGCCGAAGCCCTAGCGGCCTTTAAACATAACATCCGTGACGAGTGGCTCACCCGACATCTCGGCCAAGAGAAGCCAAGGTCCATGGCAGCCCTCACGACACTCATGACCCGCTCCTGCACGGGCGAGGATAGCTGATTGGCTCGTAGCAACAACACAGCAAGCAACACTGGCAAATCAGAGGACAGAGATAGCAACGGCAAACCCCGGCGCAACAAACACAAATGCCACAAACATGGTGAAAGTGCCGAAGACACGACAGTCAATGCCGGATTTAATAGCTCTAAGTCCGGTCAGCGGACAGGGCCACTCAAAAATGACAATTCGGGTCTGTCCAGTTTGGACCGCATACTCGATCGTCCCAAATTCATGGCAAACCAGGAACACCAGCCAATCATACTGCTACCTCTTGAGCACTGCGTTGGTTTTCCCTTGAAGAGGAAAGGGTGATGCAGCAAAGTAACGTAAGTATTTCCCTCAGTTTTTGAGAACCAAGGTATCAATCTAGTAGGAGGCTACGCGCGAGTCCCTCGTGCTTGCACAAAACAAATAAATCCTCGCAACCAACGCGATAAGGGGTTGTCAATCCCTACACGGTCACTTATGAGAGTGAGATCTGATAGATATGATAAGATAATATTTTTGGTATTTTTATGATAAAGATGCAAAGTAAAATAAAAGCAATGAAAATAACTAAGTATTGGAAGATTAATATGATGAAGATAGACCCGGGGGCCATAGGTTTTACTAGTGGCTTCTCTCAAGAGCATAATTATTTTACGGTGGGTGAACAAATTACTGTTGAGCAATTGACAGAATTGAGCATAGTTATGAGAATATCTAGGTATGATAATGTATATAGGCATCATGTCCGAGACAAGTAGACCGACTCCTGCCTGCATCTACTGCTATTACTCCACACATCGACCACTATCCAGCATGCATCTAGAGTATTAAGTTCAAGAGAACAGAGTAACGCTTTAAGCAAGATGACATGATGTAGAGGGATAAACTCATGCAATATGATGAAAACCCCATCTTGTTATCCTCGATGGCAACAATACAATACGTGCCTTGCTGCCCCTACTGTCACTGGGAAAGGACACCGCAAGATTGAACCCAAAGCTAAGCACCTCTCCCATTGCAAGAAAGATCAATCTAGTAGGCCAAACCAAAATGATAATTCGAAGAGACTTGCAAAGATAACCAATCATACATAAAAGAATTCAGAGAAGATTCAAATATTGTTCATAGATAAACTTGATCATAAACCCACAATTCATCGGTCTCAACAAACACACCGCAAAATAAGATTACATCGAATAGATCTCCACAAGAGAGGGGGAGAACTTTGTATTGAGATCCAAAAAGAGAGAAGAAGCCATCTAGCTAATAACTATGGACCCGAAGGTCTGAGGTAAACTACTCACACTTCATTGGAGAGGCTATGGTGTTGATGTAGAAGCCCTCCGTGATCGATGCCCCCTCCGGCGGAGCTCCAGAACAGGCCCCAAGATGGGATCTCATGGATACAGAAAGTTACGACGGTGGAATTAGGGTTTTGGTTCCGTCTCTGATCGTTTGGGGGTATGTTGGTATATATAGGAGGAAGAAGTACGTCGGTGGAGCAAGAGGGGGCCCACGAGGGTGGAGGGCGTGCCTGGGGGGTAGGCGCACCCCCTACCTCGTGGCTTCCCTCTTGGTTGCTTGACGTAGGGTCGTAGTCTCCTGGATCTTGTTTGTTCCACAAATCACGTTCCCGAAGGTTTCATTCCGTTTGGACTCCGTTTGATATTCCTTTTCTTCGAAACCCTAAAATAGGCAAAGAAAATAGCAATTCTGTGCTGGGCCTCTGGTTAATAGGTTAGTCCCAAAAATAATATAAAAGTGGATAATAAAGCCCAATAATGTCCAAAACAGAAGATAATATAGCATGGAGCAATAAAAAATTATAGATATGTTGGAGACGTATCACATACCAACAGAGAATGTTGGGTCTTCAAACAAGCTGGCAGGTTAGGCGCCAGAAACAAAGATAAGGGGTCTCAAAGCGATGACAACGACGAGGAGCCCAGATCACCGAGTAGAGGAGGACAAAAGAAATCTCTCCAACAAACCCGAACGGTGAATATGGTAAACGCCACCCACACTCCCAACTCGGACCAGATGCACACCCTTAGGGATGTCGACCTAACGAAACTAGTCAGCCCACAATACAAACTAGGGCCGATCACCTTCAACCAAATGGATCGTCCGGTCAAGACCAGTCACGGCAATCCTGCCGCACTAGTCCTCGACCCAATAATTGACGGGATCCACCTCACACGAGTCCTCATGGACGGAGGCAGCAGTCTAAATCTGCTTTACCAGGACACAGTGCACAAGATGGGCATCGATCATTCGATGATCAAACCCACTAAAGCCACCTTTAGAGGTATTATACCAGGCGTGGAGGCCAGCTGTACTGGCTCCATCGCCCTCGAGGTAGTCTTCGGATCACCAGACAATTACCGTACCGAAGAGTTAATCTTCGACATCATCCCCTTTCGCAGTGATTATCAGGCACTGCTCGGGCAAACTGCGTTCGCTTGATTCAACGTGGTGCCACATTATGCCTACCATAAACTCAAGATGCCCAGTTCGCGCGGCGTCATCACGGTTAATGGTGAGGCTGAACTCTCCCTCAGTACCATAGAGTACGCCAGCGCTTTAACAACAGAAGCAATGGAGGGAACCTTCCAGTAAAATCTTGAGTTGACAGCTAAAACACCAGCCACATTCAAAGTAGTCCGAACTACTTCGTGGTAGGATAGCCCGGATCGTCCAGGGCTCAACTAAACATTCCGGCGAAGTCCAGAACATGGCACATATTGCGGCTCGACCGCTCTCCGACACACAAATATTTCTTACATTTCCTTTGCAGGCCCACCTCTGCGCAGACCGGGACTGGTGACATTGTAACAGCTCAAACGCACAAGGGAATCTTTAGATATTCGGTGCGACGTCCGTCCGACTATACTCTAGATCTGCACACATCTTGTTCCTCCCCGGTCCCAGTAGGTTCCACAGTCATATTCCCCTTTTTATCACATTACCTGTACTCATACGCCTCGACGTACTATTCAAATACAACATGCGGACTTATATGACGCTTATTTGCTGTTATTTCTTATTGAAACTCTTTTGTTAAGTGGCATCCGTACACCGCGATATGCCTTCGCCAGGGACTTCGTTTTACCCATAATACGGCAATAAAGTCTGAACACCTTCACGGAAGTTCGGCACCCCTAACTTATAGCATTATATGCATCAGCTCTGAATCATGTCTTGGGTCAAATGTTGGGTTTGCCCCGCTCCCATGTTTTGTTGCCTTACGTTCTGCTATATCGGCTAAGGCGGCATAGGGAGAACTACTGTGATTGTGTCCCGGTTCTTCTGGATGAGCACCTTAGTAGAGAAAGCCGAAAACTAAATGTCATGATATGGCGAGAGCTGGTCAGCTCTTCGAGAGGTTGTAAAATCTTTAAGGATTTCTCCCGCATAATGCCATAACCAATGCAGCGTGCGATAGATCGGTTCTTCTTCCAATCAGGTGCTTATAGGGCCCCTCGTGCGGTCTTCCGAACACCAGGGGCTGCGCCTACCTTCCTAATGCTCCTATGGCTAAGTGAGAATGATAAAGCCCTATAGTCCGATTGCCTGGTTCGCCGTGCTGAACACCTCCTTCAAAGGACCCAACACTGGGGTAAAGAGTGATCAGGTTTATCCCGAACACCCCAGTATTTATTACGAGGGGGCAAAAGCCGACGACTGGCCAAGTCTCAGGTTTAATATATAAAATGGCCGCGCAAAAGGGTAAATGATATGTCTCTAACATATATATAATTTTTGATTGTTCCATGCTATTATATTATCTGTTTTGGATGTTTATGGGCTTTATTATACACTTTTATATTATTTTTGGGACTAACCTATTAACCCAGAGCCCAGTGCCAGTTTCTGTTTTTTCCTTGTTTTAGAGTATCACAGAAAAGGAAAATCAAATGGAGTCCAATTGACCCGAAACTTCACTAAACTTATTTTTGGACCAGAAGAAGCCCACGGAGTATCGGAGTTGGACCAGGAGAGTCCCGGGCTGCCCATGAGGGTGGGGGCGCGCCCACCCCCCTGGGCGCGCCCCCCTGCCTCGAGGATAGCCCGGAGGTCCACCGACGTACTTCTTCCTCCCATATATACCCATATACCCTAAAAACTTCAGGGAGCACAATAGATCGGGAGTTCCGCCGCCAGAAGCCTCTGTAGCCACCGAAAACCAATCTAGACCCATTCTGGCACCATGCCGGAGGGGCAATCCCTCTCCGGTGGTCATATTCATCATCCCGGCGCTCTTCATGACGAGGAGGGAGTAGTCCACCCTCGGGGTTGAGGGTATGTACCAGTAGCTATGTGTTTGATCTCTCTCTCGTGTTCTTGAGGTGATACGATCTTGATGTATCGCGAGCTTTGCTATTATAGTTGGATCTTATGATGTTTCTCCCCCTCTACTCTCTTTTAATAGATTGAGTTTTCCCTTTGAAGTTATCTTATCAGATTGAGTCTTTAAGGATTTGAGAACACTTGATGTATGTCTTGCGTGGGATACCCGTGGTGACAATGGGGTATTCTATTGGTCCACTTGATGTATGTTTTGGTGATCAACTTGCGGGTTCCGCCCATGAACCTATGCATAGGGGTTGGCACATGTTTTCGTCTTGACTCTCCGGGAGAAACTTTGGGGCACTCTTTGAAGTACTTTGTGTTGGTTTGGTTAGATGAATCTCAGATTGTGTGATGCATATCGTATAATCATACCCATGGATAATTGAGGTGACATTGGAGTATCTAGGTGACATTAGGGTTTTGGTTGATTTGTGTCTTAAGGTGTTTACCACGAACTCTAGGGCTGTTTGTGACACTTATAGGAATAGCCCAACGGATTGATTGGAAAGAATAACTTTGAGGTGGTTTCATACCCTACCATAATCTCTTTGTTTGTTCTCCGCTATTAGTGACTTTGGAGTGACTCTTTGTTGCATGTTGAGGGATAGTTATGTGATCCAATTATGTTATTATTGTTGAGAGAACTTGCACTAGTGAAAGTATGAACCCTAGGCCTTGTTTTAACACATTGCAATACCGTTTGTGCTCACTTTTATCATTAGTTACCTTGCTGTTTTTATATTTTGAGATTACAAAAACCTTTATCTACCATCCATATACCACTTGTATCACCATCTCTTCGCCGAACTAGTGCACCTATACAATTTACCATTGTATTGGGTGTGTTGGGGACACAAAAGACTCTTTGTTATTTGGTTGCGGTGTTGCTTGAGAGAGACCATCTTCATCCTACGCCTCCTATGGATTGATAAACCTTAGGTCATCCACTTGAGGGAAATTTGCTACTTTCCTACAAACCTCTGCACTTGGAGGCCCAACAATGTCTACAAGAAGAAGGTTGTGTAGTAGACATCAGTAAACTTTTATAACAAGCAATAAATAATAGAAATGACCTTGTTCACACATTACAAAGGACAACATGACTATATTCATGGAAATACAATGTCCTTGGTGCATTGCTCCGCCGCAAGGCAGGACACTTTCATAATATAATTCAGGATTGCGGTGCTCCTTTCCCTCTGGCGCTCCCTCGGTCATCAGCTTTTCAGCATCCATCTTCCCCCAGTGCACCTTTGCGCGGGCAAAGGACATTCGTGCACCTTCTATGTAGACCAACCGCTTGATGACGTCAAGTCGAGGGCAGGCACTAACAAGTCCCTTCACGAGCCCGAAGTAGCTACCTGGAATCGGCTCGGCGGGCCATAGCTGGATAATCAAATCCTTCATGGCTAGTTCGGCCGCCTTATGTAGTTCGATCAGCTATTTCAGTTGATCGGTAAAAGTTACCGGATAATTCGGTGCCAGATACTGCGACCAGAAGAGCTTATCCACAGTATTCCCCTCTTCGGCTCGGTAGAATTGGGCGGCATCAGATATGCTGCGAGGAAGTTCCCCAAATACCCCTGGATAAATCCAAACTTAAAATTATAAAGCATTATTTTCTCCTAAAATACTTGCTTTACGTGGAAAAGGACCTTACCCGCCGTGATCTCCCTTGCCTCTTGGATCTCCTGTAGGGCGCCTTAGGTTTCCCCATGGGCATCGCGCACCGCCTAATGAGCCCTAGTGAGTTCAGATTCTTTCTCCGTTAAACTCTGCTCCAGGGTCTCACATTTTTTCATGGCCTCTTGGAGCTCTCGCCTAGCTTCCACAACCTTGGCCTCATGGTTCTCACGAAGAGCCTGCTCTGCGGCTGCCTTTTCCTCGGCCTCGACAACAGCCTTCTTCAGAGCCTCGACTTCGGTCATCACCCCTGGCGCAAATCCTGACACATATTCTTTCATACTGAAAATTCATTCGCACCGAACGCAACCAAGATTTGTGCATACCTTGTTCATCTTCCAACTGCCTTTTTAACTGGCCAAGCTCCGCTTCGGCTCACTCCAGACTTTGATTCAGTCTGGAAACCTCCACGGTATGAGCGGCAGTAGCCGCTATAGACGCCTGCTTACAAAAGAAGAGAGATAGATGTCACCAAATGGGTCTTCCTGCAAAAAATATATTTGATCCTCTGTCTGGTTCTTTCGTTCACCAGATAGTGTATCAGGGGCTACTATCCATACTATGAAACTCTTCGAAACCGTATAAAACATGCCTCAAAACCTCTTATAAGGCTGATACAGGCTTCATTCAGCCCATTTTCAGTGGACTGAATCTTCTCGATCACCGCACACATAATGGCATGGTGTTCATTGACGATGGAGGCGCTCTTCAGCGCCGCCAATAACGCACCCGGCACCTCTGGTTGGACAAAGGTCGCCGGTGGAACAGGGACGCCCTCTCCAGTCGAGGAAGGCCGCCTGCTTAATTCCGGAGCCGTATTGGTCTCCAAAACTGTGTCCGGCTGGGGGCCGAATTCAAGATGGTCCCCACCGTCGACTCCTACGGGGATCTTCTCCCCCATGTCTCCGGCCCTTGAAGTTTAACCTCCAGGCGCCGCCTTCACAATTTTCTCCGCCCTCCTTGGACGGAGTCCCTCTGGGACGAAGCCTCATTGTTGATCACATGTTTAGGGGGAGGGTCCTGCGGAGGCGTCCTGCTCTCCATAGCATCCGAGCTCAGCAAATTCTCGAATGAGGATTGTTCGGAACGGGACCCCGTCGGACTACAAAAATATGGCTCAGGTTAAAATGCTATGCCACGATGGGTCCGGACACATGAACGTGTTCGGATTTTATATACTTACGAGTTCACTAGGGGATGGGCCCTAGGATCCCACACCGGGCTGCTATCTGCGACGGCAGTGGACTCTTCTGGAAGAAGAGTTTTTCCCCTTTTAGGCGACTCGGCCTCCAAGTGTACGGAGGCCGTCCTCTTCTTTAATCCCCCTACTGGGGATTCGCCTTCCTCCTCCTCGTCCTCTTCGGAGGCGGGTCGGGCACAGTGATGAAGACCGCCCCGGGTCTTTTTGGCCTCCTTTTCAGTCTTCTTCTCCGGCACCTTGTAAGGCGGCGGGTCCAACATCTTCATCAGAAGTGGGCCGGCCGGTTCTTCGGGCAGCGGGGCCGAACATTGGATCCGCCCCGCCTTCTTCGTCCATCCCTAGGAGAAGTTGTGTAAAACACATTAAGCATTTCCCTTGAGTTATGCGAATAAAATGTTTGGTAACATACCGAGCTTGCAGGGCGGGACAGTTGGTACCCGCGGTCCTCGGCCGAGTCCGGCCATGATTTGCCGGGCTTAAAAAGCATCGTCCAGATGTCTTCGTGCGAGGAGCCAAAGAGCTCTCGCAGGGTCTGGTGCTTGGCCGGATCGAATTCCCATAGATTGCAAGTCTAGCGTTGGCAAGGTAGGATCCGGCGGACTAACATCACCTGGACTACATTGACATGTTCGATATTCTTGTTATCCATACCCTTGACGCGTGTCCGGAGCGCCAACTGTTCGTCGGGCGAAGACCAGTCCAGGCCCTTCTTGAGCCAGGACGTGAGCCGCAGAGGGGCTCCGGATCAGAACTCGGGAGCAGCGGCCCACTTCGCACCGCGCGGCTCAGTAATGTAAAACCACTCCTGTTTCCACTCCCTGACGGAGTCATTGAAGGTACCTGTTGGCCATGTGACGTTGGTCATCTTTCTCACGATAGCGCCCCCACACTCAGCATGCTCACCGCCCACTACCTTTGGCTTCACATTAAAGATCTTCAGCCATAAGCCGAAGTGTGGCGGTATGTGGAGAAAAGCCTCGCACACGACAATGAATGTCGAGATATTGAGGAAGGAATTGGGGATAGATCATGAAAATCGATCCCGTAATAATACATGATGCCGCGAACAAATGGGTGGAGGGGAAACCCTAGCCCATGGATAAAATGAGGGAGGAATACGAACCTTTCGTGGGGTTTCGGGGTAGGGACGATCTGTCCCGCCGTCGGGAGACGGTGGCCGATTTCCTGGGCTAGATACCCGGCCTCCCGAAGTTCCTTGATGTCCTTTTTCCGGATGGTAGAGGCCATCCACTTGCCTCCCGCTCCAGACATATTTGGAGTGGTTCTTCGGAGAAAATGCGAACTTGGGCGCTGGAGCTCGAGTGTGCAAGAATGGATGGGTAGAGGAGAAGAAGGCGTGGGTAAAAAAGAGGAGTCATTATCCCTTTATAAGGGCGGTAGAACTGCGTGCCTCCCCACTTGCCTGGTAAAACTCGCTTATTCCCCAAGCGTCGTGATTGATAGTGCGGTTGGCTTACCCACGCCCGTATTGATGAGAATCCCGTGATAAGGGGACATGATCTCTGCTTCGACAAGACGTGCCAAGAAAACCGCCTCGCAATATGTGTAGTAGCTGGTTGAGAAAAATGGTTAGAATAATAACCGAAGCCATGGCGTGATGTCATGTTATGAAAAGTTGTCAGCTGATTAGATTTGTGGAAATATTATACTCTCTACGGTGGTATGTGGAATTTGTTTTGCAGAGCCGGACACTATCCTTGTGTTCAAAATCTTCTATGGAGTATTCGGAGGAGGAACCCTCCTTGCAATGCCGAAGACAATCTACGCGCCAGACTCGTCATCATTGAAGCCTGGTTCAGGGGCTACTGAGGGAGTCCTGGATTAGGGGGTCCTCGGACAGCCGGACTATATCCCTTGGTCGGACTGTTGGACTATGAAGATACAAGATTGAAGACTTCGTCCCGTGTCCGGATGGGACTCTCCTTTGCGTGGAAGGCAAGCTTGGCGATTCGGATGTGTAAATCTCCTCCCTTGTAACCGACTCTGTGTAACCCTAGCCCCTCCGGTGTCTATATAAATAGTAGGGTTTTAGTCCGTAGGACAACAACAATCATACCATAGGCTAGCTTCTAGTGTTTAGCCTCTCCGATCTCGTGGTAGCTCAACTCTTGTAATACTCATATCATGAAGATCAATCAAGTAGGAAATAGGGTATTACCTCCATCGAGAGGGCCCGAACCTGGGTAAACATCATGTCCCCCGCCTCCTGTTACCATCTGCCTTAGACGCACAGTTCGGGACCCCCTACCCGAGATCCGCCGGTTTTGACACCGACAGCGACCCCCTTGGCCGCCATGCTTCTTACCCGATCCCTCAGCACCATCCTTGCCCTTTTCCTTGTCTCGCCTTTCATATTCAGCCTTCTGCTTCTCAGCAAGCAGCTCAACTTTTTAGCAGTTCTGGAGGTCATGGCCCTTGGTGCGGTGGATCTTGCAGTACTACTTGTCGGAGCCTCCTGGCTTGACGGTGGCTGCCAGGGCCAAGCAGGCGGCACACCCGGCAACCTCCTTGTCGAGGTCATCAGCCTTTGCCTTTTTGGCGGTGCCGAGCTCACTGGATCCCTCAATGGCAAGCACAGTCTTGCCCTTGCGCTTCCTGTTGCGGCACCGGCCCTTTTTTGTCGGGGCGGTGGTGTCTTCGTCTGTGGAGTCAGTTTCCGCATCGGCGTCCTCGCCGGGGTACTTCCTTGACCTTATTCATCGCCAACTCTTCACGCATCTTGAGGTTGCGCACATTCTGATGGAATGCGCTGATAACTGTGGCGGGATGAACATCTGGGTTGTTCTAGTGCACTCGGTTGAACCACTGTATGTACTTGCGCAGGTTTTCTCGTTCTTTCTGGGGGATGATGTGCAAATTGCTTGCCTGGCCATGAGCTTGGTGGCCTCCAGTGAAGGTGCCAACAAACTCATGACACAAATCCGACCAAGAAGAAATGGAATCCACTGGCAAGTGCATCAACCACGACATGACGTTGGGTTTGAGTGCCAACGGGAAGTAATTGCCAAGCACCTTGCCGTCGCGAGCTCCAGCAGCTTGCATCGCGATGGTGTAGATGCTGAGGAACTCCGACGGGTGGGTCTTGGTGTTGTACTTCTCGCCAACATCGGGCTTGAACGTGTGGTGGGAGGGCCACTGGAACTGCAACAGCTCTCGGGTAAAGGCTAGACAACCCACCTCATAAGGCAGGTCGCCGGGTGGTCCATAGTAGGCCCCACATGCCGATCTAACTGATGGTGCGTCTCCTATCGTCATTCGATGGTAGTTCGAGCATCTTCCTGGGCCTGTTCCCGAAGGACTTGATGTTGGTCGCGGCGGGTTCGTGGGTCAGACGATGCGGTGGAAAGTTGTCACCTACGTCGGGTCGACGGGCCGGTGGCTGTTGTCGCAGCCGCGGGTGGGGGGAGTGCACCGTGGTCATAGCGTCTCTGGTCCCCCCACCGCCGGCATCCACTGGCTCATTAGGACGCCGGTGCGAGGGTCCCGCTGGGGAGCGGCTCGTCTTTGTTGGCAAAGCTGACAAGGCTTCGGATGGTGGCTCTCCAGTCATCGAGCTTCTCCACAGCAGGGGGCAAGTCGACGAGCAGCTGCACGCGCGTTAGCGCTTCTGCTCGCATAGGCGGCGGCGAGATCTGCATAGACCGTGATGCGCTCCGACTTCTAACCTGGTTAGAAGGGGCTCTGTCACGGTCTCGTGGTTGCGCGCCGCCTGCACCGGCGTCTGAGTGCACACCCCAGCCTGGTTCCTCCTGCGAGTGGCGCATAGGGCTCTTTCCGCGCCAGTGCCCGGGGGCTCCGGCATCACAGTGTTGCTCATCGCACGCGGCCTGGGAAGGGCGCGGCGCGGGCGCCAGCTGGGGTGCCGTAGAGGCTGCTGCGCCGCCCGTGGGTAGCACGGCCCCTCCCCGGACCCAGCAACGCATGGCTCGTCGTCTCGGATTCGGACGACGCCGCTCGCCTAGCTCCGATCACCAGAATGTCGTGGATGCTCGCGGCGCACGTCTCCGGCCCCATCCGTGGGCACCCGGCCATCTGCTCGTGCTGGCGCGGACAAGCCGGCCCCGGACGAGTCGATCGCTGTGATCCCCTTTCTCTTGGGGCCATGGAGATGATGAAGTTGGTGTGCTAACCTTTAAACCGGATTTTCAGAGATTGCGCCCCCTACCCGGCGCGCCAAAGATGTCGGGGGAAATGACACGTATGGGATCACGAGGAATCCCTTTTTCTACGGTTGGCGGGCGCAGGGCTGTGGAAAGAGCAGGATTGAGAGATCAACGCATGGGGATTATCCAGGTTCGGGCCGCAAGTGATGCGTAATACCCTACTCCTGCTGGTTTGTTTTTATCTGGTGTTCTTGGACTAGCTACAAGGCGTGCAGGGTCTAAAAAATCGAAATCCCCCTTCAGTACGCTGCGGGCCTCCTTTTATAGCCATAGGGGCTGCCGCAGTGACACATAGGAGGTGGAAAGCTATACAATAGTCGAGTCTATCTCCTGGCACCGTAGGACAAAGGCATTTAATGTGCTGCCGACGTGCCCTTCTTGCTTTATCGGGGACGGCAAGGAAGCTCGTCCCAGCTATCGCCGCCTCGCCTGGCTTCGGCGCACGTCCGCACTGACGAGGCGTGTAGCGCCACGCTGGCTAGCTGCTGATTGGTGCGATGGTAGAGTCTTCATGAAGATTCGCATGGCACCACGCAGGTGCTTGCCGAGTCAGCCTAGAGGCCGCATGTCGCCACGCAGGTGCCTGCCTAGCTGGTGGGCTGGCAGCTGCATGGGAACGGTGGTGGAGTCTTGGCAGATGCGGGCCTGGCCACGGCCCCGCGCATGTCTTTGGCAAGAGTCTCGTCGGGGCCCCGGCAAGGGTCTTGCCGTGGTATCGTGGTCGTCCCCAGCAAGAGTCTTGCCAGGGGTCTCGTGGTATCCTTGGCAAGGATCTTGCCGAGGATCGTCGTCTTCTGGTTATCATCTAGTCTTGTGTGCCTCTAGTTGCCACAAATATCTGCATGCCACCATGGAGGTGCGTCCTGAGCCTCGGTTCCAAAGTGGTTGATGGTGTTGGAACTCTTGGGCTCAAGGGATGGCGGCTCTGCTGGTGTTGGGCAAGTTGCCCGGCAAGGTTCTTGCGGGGGGAGCTCACCTCTCCCTTCTGCTTTTCATGTTTCTGGCTTGGCGTTGCTCTGGTTGTCTTGTGTCTTTGCTTCCTTCCTCTACTCTGCTAGGTGTGGCTGCAGACACGGATCCAATTGCCCGCGCACAAGTAAAGGGGTACAAAATAGGACCCCTCCTTTTGTGCACCGACAGCTTGTGATAAAGGTTAGTGAAAACAGTTGTAAATGGTTAGGGAGAGGGAGGGAGGGTTATATCGATAGCATGTCTGCGAGAAAGACACCTCGGGAGAGAGTGTGTGAGCATGTGTGAGAGACCACCGATGGAGAGTGAAACTACACGTAGAAGACTGATGTACACATTGATTAAAGATATAAAGTGTATCCAAATATTAGGATGGGACCATGATATTTGCAATTCAAGTAAGGAATGGTCATTGATCCATCAGACATCTAGATTCTATCGAATTTGAGCATGTCTATGGTATTATTCGACATAATTGATCCACATAGTTAGTGTTTTGAACTCCAGACAATGCATCGCTTTAGCAATCGAATATAAACATGAGTATAGTTCATGTTGTGTGTGTAAAGCACATTATACATGTGGAAGTTACACAATGAACATTATAAATAGCTAGCTATGAACTAGCATACATTTGAATTCAACTTAAGGTGGTTTGAAAAAATTCAAATTCAACATGAAGTCCATTCAATTATTTGAATTCGATATCATGGCATTTGTAAATCATACCTAATTTATGAGGGTCACCAATCTTTGCTCTGCTTTTGTACATAATAGCATATATAGTCGTGTACAAAATACATTCAAATTTAGCTCCTCCATTCCAAAATAATCGTAGTTATAGGATTTTCACGTGTCAAAATTTCAAAAAGAAGCGGTAACATCCCAAAATTCTAAATTTTGGAATGTTATATTAATTAAGTAGTTCTAATTGTTTGTTTGGTTGTGATGTGTGAAATTGATTGCAATTCGAAACTTTTTGAAAGTTAAATGAGAGGGAATGAAATGACTTTCCCAAAATTTCACCTTGCATTTTGATCACCATGAATTCATTTTTTTCAAATACAAAACCCTAGAGTGAAGATGATATGACTTCTTCCATTTAAATAAATAAAAAACATTTTTGAAAATATTTGAATTTCATTTGGAAATATTTCAAATTCAGGAACTTTATGCAACTCAATAATTTTCATGAGAGAAGATAATATGACTTCTTCAAAACATATGAAATATGAGTTGGGAGTTCAAAGATGCAAATTTAAAGTCCCTATACTAGAAAATTGGAGAATAGGGTAAAATGATTCCCTACAGTAGAAAATTTGGGTTTTATTCAAATTATTTTCCCCCAAAAATAAAATATATGGAAAATAGGGTAAAATGATTCCCTACAGTAAAAAATTGGAGAGAATGAAATTTGAAATCATTTTGGTATTTTTAAATTGATTTTTATTGGTTTTTATTGCACTAGTAGCACTCTTCGCTTTATTTAATTTTTTGTGGATTTTATTTGATGTTAGAAAAATGTTCATGTTGTAGAAATTCTTTTCTGAAAATTTTGATATATTATATGCCTATAGTATATTTTTATTTTATTTGGTTTTTATTTTATTTTCTGTAAAAACTGTATGCATATAGTATATTTTTATTATATGCCTATAGTATATTATTTTTTTGAAAATTTTGATAGAGCCGACGCCGTTCGAATCCACTCGGGTATCTATCCCGAGGATTCCCCTTGCCCAAGCCACGCCTCCTATAAATACCCGAGGCTCCGGCCACTTTTTTGCCTCGAAACGCAGCCGCCCTCGCCTCCCCACGCCCCGCACATCTCTCGCCGGAGTTCGAGCTCCGCCGAAGATCTGCCGCCTCGCCCCGCGCTCCACCGCCGCCCTCCACCGACGCCGCCACCTCCATCGTCTTCGCCTTGCCGCGTAGCACCGCCTCATGCTCTTGGACGAGCGCCGCCGCGGTAAGCCACTGTCCATCTCGACCGTCCGATCTAGGTTAGATGGATAGGATTAGAACATTCTGTTTTTTTATTTTTGAACCGGTATGCCCCAGGTAGTGGACGTTCGCTCGATTACCCTCACAGCGAATGGTTTTCACCCAACATTTTTCTGACGCGTGGCCAGGGACCTAGCTACAGTTTATTTTTTTAGTTTAGTCCCTGATTTTCAAACTTTCACAAATTTTCAACCGTTTGTCCAAATTTGACGAAACCAATGCCAAATTCTTCATTTTGATCTCATCTATCCAGAGAAACAAACTAAAAATATTTTTGAAAGTTTTAAAATTTGAATTCAAACAGATTTGAATTTGAACTTCTTTTGTCCATAACTTGAGTTTCATAACTCCGATTCAGTTGATTCTTTTTGCTAATTGAAGCTATTGACCTAAACTTTTTGATAAGGCCAAATCCACCCAATTTTGGTACTGTTAGAATTTGTTTTATGTTGCAAGAGTTAATTGCTTGTTTTCGAAGTTTTCCGAGATTTTTTCTTCAGTTCTTTTGAGTAATTGCTTATGTGTGGATAAAATTGCTTGCTTACGATAGATTGATCGGAGTGTGACAAGTAGAACTATCAGCAATTATGAGTGCGAGGAATCTTCATCAATAGTATAAGGCAAGTTCACACTCTGATTATACTTTTCATACCCAGTTTTTATGCATTAGTTTCACCCCTCAAAGATTTGCATGAGTAGGATTGGGAATTGGGATTTGCTATGTAGTTGATGAGGTAGGAACCTATTACCTTCGATCACCCCAGGATTATAGGTTACGCACTTATTGCTTAGCCATGCTAGTAGACGTGGATTGGTATGTGAGAATCATGCAAGTTGTGAGAGATAATAATTAAGGGTAACTTTAAGGTGGCAACTTTAACTCACATCTGGATGGAATGGTTGGGGCACCCTGGAGCACCCAGTGGTTTGCTCGGACACTTGGGGAATCCAGTGTTGTCCTAGGAGATCCCTGGGTATCCATGTGATCATCCTATTGTTCGCCACCCAAGTGCAAAGGGATCATAATGTTATTCATGCTGGAAACTTCCGTGTGCAGCCACAAGCCATTATGGGCTCTAGCATAGTTGAGTATGTTGTGTGACCTCTATTAGTGGTAGACTTGCAGATCTAGGGGATGTAGGTCGTACAGTCTACCAGTCATAAAGAGTTAATGCTTCTGAAAGACTGTACCTCGGTCATCTGTTTCTCCAACACCATGTGTAGTGCGAGAAATTCAATGGAGGAGATCGAGTCTTGTGGGGAAAAGTGTGCAAACCTCTGCAGAGTGTACAAACTAATCATTATTAGCCATGTCCCCGGTTATGGACATCTTGAGTATCTGGTTCTTGAATTATATTGTTGATCTCATCAGTTTACTTAATTAATTTGTTGGGTTATTAATATTATTTTGGGATTGAGTTGGGGTTACCTTCTCAATGTTTTCAATAAACTTTGTAGTCAAATAAAATATATTCCGTTGTTGTAGGGGAAAATTGGCTTTATGCAAAAATTAAACTTAGAGCCTCCACCAGCCAAATATGCATATAGAGATAGACAATTCTCATTATTACTCTATGATGTGAATTTGCCAGTACATTCAATGTACTGACCTACATGGATGCAACGTCTCATGTTGCAAGAATCTTACGACGAGTAAGTGATACATTAGGGTTACGATTTCTACACTCAACTTTGCCGTTGGTGTTGATGGGAATCCACTACCTTGTTGTTACTTCCGCTATATGGATTGAGGTAATAGTATTTACGTTACTTTATACATGTGATTTACCTCTGTTATGAATCCTCGAGTATTGTGTGTGTTAGCATACCAATCCAGGGATGACACTTAAGCACAGAGACTTGACCATCTGAGGTCTGGTTGCTACAAGATGGTATCAGAGCACATGTTGACTCTAGGACGTGACCCATAGAAACAGGTAAGCCCTTAGGAAAGATTTTCTCTAAAACTTTATTTTCAAAAAGATCCTTTACCTCTCTTCCTTTCTGAGCTTCATCAAATATTCGCTTTTAGTTTTACAGTATCATTTTTCCCTTTTGACCGCATGAAGATTCGACTGATGAGACCACTCCAAGAAGTACAAGATATTGGACAGCTAAGACCACTTCGGAATGAAGAGGATTTTTACCGTGCATTATGATAATGGAAACGACAACAGTTGAAGACTCTGAAGACTAGGAGAAATTAAAGGATCTGAAGAATTTCTAGAGTTGTGTGACCAAGGAAGGCTACCCTTATGGAACTTGTCAGACTATTGAAGTTGTCAATACTCGAGATCAAGGTGTGTCGGAGAAAGACCGAAACATGGAGCGTTAAAACTCAATGTTTTTGTCAAGAAAACCCTAAGGCAGGAGATATCAACTATGGAATGATAGCTCATGGAAGAGACATGGGCATAAACATGACTATCCATGATGTTATCGCCCGCTTATGCTATTGTCACCGGGCTGAGTTAAGCATGCATTTCTTCGGAAGGATTGGATGACAAAAGGGCTAATGGAGCACCTATCAGCAAAAGATGAAGTTTTCACCTTAGCTGGTGTGTCACCGGGATCTGGAGTATTACATCAAGAATTTTAAGATGGACCTTTAGGAAGCCGTATTTGACAAGGAAGTGTTTCATGAAGAACCCAGGACCCAGAAGCTGAAAGTAGCCAAGCTGGAGGAGCAAAACCTCAAGATACCGGAGATTCTTCTGGAATTGAAGGATAGTAGGACCATGGTTCATGCCAAGCATATTGAAACCCAGAAGTTTGGAATGCAACTCCAGAATATTAAAGGACGTCACGAGAGACTTCGCGTCAACAGAAATGATCTAGCAAAAGAACTTGAGAAGGTCAAGCACGATTGGAAGAAGCCCATCGATGACATGAACAAGACTTGAGGAGTTTGGTGACTTTGAAGATTTATTGACCTTTAGAAGACAAAACCCCTGTTATATACTTATGTTAGATACGACGATTGTGTGCTGTCATTTGTTTGATGTTTTTCCGATAGCCACAAAGTAAAATATGTCTCTTCAAAACTATTGTTTGTATTGTGTGTATCCCTCTCTATCTCTCTTATCTCACCCCAAAACCTTGAAACCAATAGAGGATGAATGGAGATGAACTCACATTTCCGGGACCAATAAGTCAATTGGAGACAGACGATGGATTAAAAACATGGAAGATCAGAATAACACTATAGCCGGAAAGGATATGACCCAGCATGCTCTTCAGTGCTTTGAAAGAGGTGCTGCTACTTGGTGGAGGATGTACCAAACGATCAAAGGATGGCAAGGAGTAACCACTTGGAAAGAATTTAAGTTGACTCTGCAAAGGTCTCGTCTTGTGTCCGAGAAATTGAAGTCTTATGGAAAGGATATGAAGAAACCTTGTTCATGCAAGCTCTGCGGAGAAATAGGACACAACCATAAAGAACACAAGGATGAATGCCCTCATTATGAAGAAAGTCACCCAGATGAAGAATGCCCAACTAGGACAATTTCTTGTTTCTTGTGTGAAGGGACTACCCACTACCCTGCTCAGTGTCACATTTACCCCGTGGTTCAAAGAACCATCCAGCAGAAGAAATAAGAAGTGAAAGGATCCCTCATGGAAATTTTAGAAGAACCTGTGATGAAGGAAGAGGTGGAGGACACACCCGAAGAAGACCCAATTAAACCCTACACCGAGTCATGCTATTCATGTGGAGAAGAAGGACACATCTCCCAGAATTGTTTGAAGGGGGATCTAGTAGAATTCCCGACAGTGGAAGTAGAGAATGACCCACAGGAAATAGAAGCCCTGATCGGCATGGAAAGGTCTAGGAAGAGAAATAGATTGGATTCTAGGAACAACCCAACTTCTACAAAGGACCTGAGTCATATCACATGTTTCAGGTGCAAAGATTCAGGACACTACTTCAATGATTGCCCAAAAGGGAAGACGAGGACCCAAGGAGGCTATTGATAATCCCCAAGTGCAGGGAATCATCGTAGCAATTCCCAAAGGTGGAGGTGATAAGAATGTAGTGTCGAACCCACAAGGAGCTAAATGTAAGATCAATAATCTCTCAAGTCCTATCTACCACTGACACGACTCTACGTACACCGAACGTTTGCTTCCAACTAGAAACTAGAAATAAAACTAAGTTATGGGTATGAAGAGGGTAACTTTGCATGGTATCGGAGAGATAAAATATAAAAGTAGGTGTTGTTATCTTAAAGTTAGAATATATTACTAAATATTATAAATAGCGAGTGTGGGATAATGGTGGATCGGTGTGCAGAATTGTCTTAGGAAATTGTTAACAAGACTGGTGGTCGTCATTGCAATTTCATATGAGGGAGAGGCATAAGCTAACATACTTTATCTTCTTGGATGATATGCACTTATGATTGGAACTCTAGCAAGAATCCGCAACTACTAAAGATCATTAAGGTAAAACCCAACCATAGCATTAAAGCATCAAGTCCCGTTTATCCCATACGCAACAACCCCCTTACTCGGGTTTATGCTTCTATCACTCAAGCAACCCACTATAAGCGAATCATGAACGTATTGCAACACCCTACAGCGGGAATCCCTCACGCTTGCGCGACACGGAGGGCACAATAGGACAACACCAAAATAAACCATGCAACTCATACCAATCTAGATCATCAATCAACCCACAGACAAAGGATATCTACTCAAAACATCATAGGATGGCAACACATCATTGGATCATAATATGTGGCGTAAAGCACCATGTTCAAGTAGGGATTACAGCGGGATGCACTACAAAAAAAATACACTTCTGTGATGATACGTGTTTGTCACAGTAGGTCACGTTTTCTGTCATGCATGTACATCCATGACAAATTTATGACAGAATCAAGATAGTCATACATGTGCTATCGTAGAAGTGTTCCATGACATTACCAAAATTATCATCATGAAAGTGTCCACTTCCATGACGATAAATCGCGCGTCACAGAAGTCCTTTCGTCAAGGGTGACCAACACGTGCCATCCACCGTAACGGAACGCCGTTAAGCTATCGGGTCCGGTTTTGGATCCGATAACCCATTAACAGCCCCGACCACTAAACCACGACACTCAAAGCAGCGTCAAATAATCTGTCGGCATAAGCCACCTAAGGCGACACACCTTTGCCGACAGAAATGAGCTGATGCCTATAGTCCTGCCAGGAAAGGTCTTCACCGACAGATAAATCTACACCAACAAATCATATGTTAGCTTTGGTGAGACATATGGTGACAGGCATTTCTACACCGACAGACTGTTCTATGGCGACAGATCATCTGACAATGTGCTATGCCGACAGATTGTGCGACGTCCATTGCTACGTCGATAGTTTGTGTGTAAGTGTGCTATGCTGACAGACTGTGTCTGCAGGGTTCTACATTTCACCAGAAATGCAAATGCACCATATTTTAAATGAATTCACACTCATAATATTCAATTCATGTTCAATACGTAATACATATATAGACAATTGCACTCTTGTATTCATCAAAAGATACTATTGATCAAATGCATTCATTCAACATATATAGAACATTCATTGTTTTACTTCACTCAAGTAGCTACAACCTTTAAGGATCCACAAATCAGATATACAAGAGAGGCATGTTACAAAAAAATGGCCAAAGTTCCTAAGAGACCAATTGCATGATCACTGGATTGCTACAGAATAATACGGAAGACCAACTCTTCAATCGCCAAGCCGAATCAACTTCCATATGAACAAAATGTGTCAACCCAGTTCTCAACAAAACAGTCACGAGAACATCTTCAGTCAACTTGTGGACTTGCTACTGTCTACCATTTGTCCCTACAAAAGAACTCGTATGTTATAGAAGATGTACAGTATACACACAGATCATGCAGTATTACCAAATATTATATGATGAATTGGAACCATGCATAGTTGAACTAGTCTCGTACAGGGAAGACCACAAGAATGAACTAGGCTGGAGTCGAGTGTCATCAATCAATCAATAAACCAGACCCAAGTAATAAAACAAAGATGAACTAGATATCACAGGTCTAAATCAACAGTGTAGAGTAGTGAGAAACTGGGGAGAAACCTCACAGTCAAGAGGCGCTGATCCACAACCTTGTTTGGGGAGTTGAGGTCAGGGTCGTCGTCTTGGGCTTGGGGTCTTAGTTGTCCTCCTCATCCATGGAGTCGGGTGCCTACTACACCAAATCAAGCAGGAAAATAAACATCATATTATTCAAAAGTCAGACATACAATCAAGTGGAAAAATAAATAAAATCACCTGAAGATTATAAGGTACAAAACAACAACTTATTTCTAAAACCCTCCATTAATTTCATCTAGTTTAGTTTCAATCGAGCAACAACTTGACGATGGTTTAGTATTTATTTATCCTGGACCAAATTGGTAGATTCGATGAACAATTCCTGAATAAGAAAACAAATACTACGATCAATATATATCATCAATGGTGGTCCCATATACTGTAGCATGCAAAGCGGCAAGATGATATGACACAATCAAAAGCCTCTAATGAGCAACCAGCAAAGCTGCATTTAGTTGGAGGGTTTAGAAAGGGTGCCTCAGAGAAGATAATATATACCCACTTGTTAATATATAAGCAACCGACCAGCACAGCTACATTCCGTATGATGAGTTTACATTCCACTCATACTCCATTGTACACAGACAGAGACAGCTACACACAAACAAGTCCAGTCCCTAGAACCAACAAATATAAGCATCGATCGTGTGGTCTGCAAGGGTCAAAGTAAAGAGCAATTTCTACTGTACCATCCATTTTCAGTTGCGACAAAGACTAGAACATCTAGGCCAAAGAGGGATCAATTCCACAACCAAACAATATAACTGCATTTACACACAATTCTTAGTTCCCTACCAAACAACAACAACAAGATAGCCAAGCCACTTGCATCAGACCACAAATAGGCCAGAATTAATGTAATGATACATAAAGGGCAGAGGGAGGAGAGTTGTTGTTTATTACCACATTGTTTGTTGTTGTTGTTATTATTGTTGTAGTTGATCAAAAGGGCGACTTGGTGGGTTTGTGGTCCTTATCCAATTCCAACCGACCATGCCCGGTGCTGAACCGGAGGGGTTCCAACTCTACCTGCAAACCAGAAAGGAGCTCACGATTAATAACATTACAGAAAAAGAACAAGATTACTTAAGAGGAACTAGGCTGGAGAACCTAGAGAACTAGAACTGGCATCACATCATTAAATCAAGCTATAAAGTAAAGCGAGTGAAAACCAGGACAAATGGTAGTGTGGTTTCACAAATAGAAAAGAATAGAACCTAGGCAGGCTAGAGCAGAGCATCGACAACTTACTTGGGTACGTAAACCATTCATTTTAAGGCAAGACTTGCAGGCATGTTCATTGGCAATATATATTTAATAAACACGTGCATCTATTTAATTCACATGTATGAATGCAAGAAGAAAACAAACCATTCATTCTAGATCACTAAATGATCGAGAATGTCTTATTTTACTTTACAGATGTGCACATGACTCAGTCAAAAGGAATAACAACACATGATGTTAATGCTAGTTAAGTGCATTGTCGCTTATATTCTACATTATTATCAGGTCATGTATTCCACTTTTGAAGTGAATAGGCATTTTACTATGTGGTATAAGATACTTACAGAGAAATACATACATGTCCATACATCCATAATTGGGAAGGCCAAATTGCATCAAACAAACATATGATTATTTTGTTACAACCTTTAGAAATGCAAGTAATACATGATGATTTTGTTATTGTGCTTATGAAAAGAGATAAAGGCGGCAAGCAAGCAAGCAGGGCGAATGCATGGATGGGAAATTGAAACTAAAGAAGAAATTGGTTCCTAGTCAATGACTTGTGCATAACCGTCAACAGATGGATGGCTACTTAGTGTCGTACTAACTAACAAGACACACTAGGCAAATCACCATGCTTTCAGTTGTAGAGACCAGACATAGTAAACCAGATGCTTAAGTTTAGGGGCCTCCCTCCCTACTATAGAGGAGCAAGTCTCTAGTGTGTGTGTGCATTCCAAAGCTAAAGATGCAAATATTATTACATGCCATTTTTCCATTAGTAAAAGGGTGACCCAGCAGCAACGATATAGAAAAAAACAATGACACTTCTTTACCTTCAGACCATATAGCACCAAGTTTTGCTTCTCATATGCTTAATTTACTATTGCCCAGACTGATCACACCTAGGCGGCACAATGGTCCACCCATCAGCATCAGGGATAGGCTTCGAGGACCTCGGTTCATCCTGCTTCATCCTCGAGCATCAGTGGCTAGTCACCATCATCATCATCCAAACTATAAATCATCGGCATCAGCAACCCTCTCCTCGCAACAAGGAAATCAATAAATTAAAAGAGAGACATCCCCTGAATATTAATTGGTAACCAAGATCCAACCAGCACAATGGTGGCATGCCAGGATGCCAAAAACTGTTCGTTCAACAAGGAGAATACATCAAGGGAAAAACTAAAAAGAAAAAACAAGGCTCGCCGCTGGCCTATCCGCAAAGTACCAGGGATAGATAGATATATGCTAGCATCTCGCATTCTTGCTGGAATAATATTCACATGTATGTGGCTACAAACTAAACCGTACATTTTCTACTAGCTGCAATGATTAATACTCTGGATATGATACTATTTGCATAATCAGGGTGCTGCTATACATATACAAATGTAGAAACCAAATATACAATTTTCTTCCATAACCCAGATTTATTATCATCATATTATGCCCTTATTTATTACCATTTTTATAGAAAAACTAGGTATTATGACAGTCTGATGCATCCAATGTTTATAATGACATTAGAAATTGTAGCATTAAGCAGCTTAGGAGGACTATCACCTATTCACATGTTCCTGTAACAGAACGGGCATAAATTCTTTACTTGCCTTCACCACCTACGTATGAAGATTGACTGATTGTTAGTATGTTACTGACAAATGCTTCTCTTCAATAGATGCATCACTAGATGTGTACGTAATTAGGACATACAGATCACATTTGGGACTTGATAGGCGCACACATAATCAGATTTAGCTACAAGAGGCTATGAAAGCTAGCATCTGCGCAATAAGAAAAGGAGAAATTGAAAAATAAAATATGCCAATCACAAAGGGGAACGTAATTACAATTCTAACAGAAGAATGACACGCATCCCTCTCCTTTGTAATGCCTCGGCTAAGAAATTGTTACATGCTGCAAATTTGTAGATGAAGCACGCACTAGAACAACCATAGATTTATTTACCTACTGGAAGAAGCCAACCAATTCATGGCTGGATCCGATTAGTTACCTACACGTACTGGAAAAACCACTAACCCAGCTTACCTATAACGACCAGATCTGGAGGTGGGCAGAGAAGGGGCGACAAGGAACCACTCACCCACCAGAAGCTTACCTCTTGTATTCTGTAGGCGGGGCAGAGGAAAGGAGATCAGCCGAAGTAGAGGTCGCACATGGAGAAAAATCAGCAGTGGATCCTTGGTGGCGGTTGACGGCGCTACTGCTCCTCGGCGTGGCGGACGGAGCTGCTTCTCCTGGGCGGATGGTGCCCTGCAGGGAGGAAGGCTAGGGTCGGAGATGATGTGGCACGAGGGGACCACAGGACGGGCATGTCAGGCTACAGCAAGCTACAGTCCAACGCGGGCATCTTCAGTTAACAAAAGGCCAGGATTGAAGCTAGAGGAAGGATCAGACGGCTCGCTACGCTCGCCCTCCGAACGAACCATTTTCCGTTACTGTTTAGTTTCCGTTGCCGTCCTGTTTTCCATCACCTGTTGTCGCTGGTTATATAAAGCCACTCTTCTCTCTTTGTGAGGCATGCCATTTGTCTGTAATGAATCAACTACATACTTTACAGCTAATATAGATCCGCATATTCGCCTCTGATACTCCCATACGAACCCTAGCACCCCGATCCCCAAATTATCTTAGTTTGATATAGCTCCGGGCATAACAATTGGTATCATGAGCCAGGCTGATCTTCGGAGAATCGAGTAGCGGCGCAGAATTTTTTTCCCCTCCCTTCCCTCCCTCGATCGGCGGAGAATTTTGGGGCGGCGGTGCAGGGCAGCGATGGGGGCGGTGTGGTGGCGCTGGCGGCGGTAGACCTATTCGGCGACAACTCGGGATCAGGATTTGGTTGTGGGAATTTCCTATTTCCGTGGTAAAATTCCAGATTCCTCTTCTGGGTGGTGTTGCAGTAGGGAGAGATCGTCGGTGGTCGCTTGGATCTCAGATCCGTCGGGTTTCCAGCGTGCTGGGTGTAAAATTCCTTTCGGATCGAGGTCACTATGGGTCGTTCCAAGCAGAGGTTGGACGAAAATGATGTTGCAGAACTTTTGGCACTCAAGGGAGAGGTGGTTCAGTCGCGTGAGGACACGACAGAGATGCGTGGTGAGTTAGATGACCTGCGCAAGGACGTCCACGCCATGAATCTCAAGCAGGACACCATGGCCAAAGCCATGGCAGGCGTCCAGGACGTGGTAACGGCCCTGAACACGCAGCTGTCAACAATGGCAGATATACTGAAGAGCTTCAGTAGCACTCGTGTCCCAAGCCCTACGCAACCAACTACTGCCCAAGCAGTGGTGGATCTGGATATTCCTTAATCGTCCAAGGATGCAATTGAGACTGAACCCACAAGATCGCTGACTGAAGAGCTGCGCAAGCGTTTGGCAATCGAACAAGAGAAAACAAAGCAGTGTGCCCTTCAAATGCCGACCAGTTTACCTCATGTTCGAGTCCCCAATAGATCATCCCCTCTGGGCTATGCAGATGCACCTCGGCGTGACACACAGTCGGGCAATGTTACACCAACTGCCACTTACAGAACAGCTCACACAGCTGTGTTCCATAACTTTCAACCACCAGCAGTGAGAACTCATTGGGATGATTTCTACCGACAGTATGAATAGGAAATGCGTACTCGGTTTCTGAAATCGATCACTAAAGGACCACGATTGGATTTCCCTTCATTTGATGGGGACAATCCAGGGGGATGGATCAGATAGTGTGAGAAGTTTTTCCAAATGTCAGGTACACCTACTGAGTATAAAGTCAATCTTGCACAAATGCATGTGGTGGGCAAGACAGATGTTTGGCTCAGGTGTTCTGGTCTTTTGGCAAAGAAACCTACATGGTCTCAATTTTGCACTGAAATTCTACACCGGTTTTCATCCTCTAGTTCATATGATCTAACAGAAAAGTTCCACTCTCTGAAACAGAACACACTATCTGTAGCAGAATACACTGAACAGTTTGAGGAACTTATGGCTGAAGTACAGCAGGAAAACCCTGATATTTCAGAAAGTTGGTTTGTAAGATGCTACATTAATGGGCTTAGATCACAGTTGAAGTTCCAGCTGAGGCCTCTCAGACCTGTTACTCTGACTGATGCCTATTGGTTAGCAATAGATATTGAGCAAGGAGCACCTCTTAAGAAGCAATTCCCACAGTATTCTTCTAATGCAAAAACATATACTCTGTTTCCTAAGCAACACACTTCTCAGCCTGATAAAACCAATGAGTTTAAACCTCCTGTCACAACTCAGAGGGCCAGAGAACCAGGCAAATGCTAGAGATGTGGGGATTAGTGGTTCCATGGGCATAAGTGCAAGCAAGCACCTGTAATTAATGTTCTTACTGGGGAACCACCTCCTAACAATCCAGGAGAACAAGAGGAAATGGAAGAACAAAAACAGGAAGAGCAGCCCATGGCAGAAGAACAGTGCATGAGGATTTCTTTACAAGCTCTGCAGGCAGACAGTGTTAATACCATTTCCATTGCTGTGTCTGTGGGAGGGAAACAAGCAATTGCCTTAGTGGATTCTGGCAATAATTCCACTTTTATGAGCTTAAAGTTTGCACTTCAGACTTCCTGCACAATCATCAAAGACCAGTCCAGAGCAGTAATTGTTGCTGGAGGGGGGAAGTTGTGGTCAGGTTCTTACATTCCTACCACTACCTTTACTGCTGGTAACACTCAGTTTCAACATCACTTCAGAGTGTTAGACCTGCCAGGACATGATATTGTATTGGGTTCAGATTGGATGGCACAACACAGTCCTGTAGCATTTTCTTATGATCCCAGACAGCTTATTATCTGTCATAATCAGAGTAATTCTGTTACTATTCCTGCTTGTGAAACTCTGACTGCAGCCAACCAAATTGATGCATTGGAACTTAACAGAATGCTCCTCGGTGGTGCCCCTGCTTTTGTGCTCCAACTGGCAGAAGATACCACTCTTGTACCCAGCACAAAGGACAGTACTCCCCTTGCAGTTATGGAAGTCCTGCATGAATTTCAGGAGGTTTTCAAGGAGCCTCAAGGATTACCCCAGTAAGGGAATTAGATCATGAGATTCCTCTCAAACCTGATGCTGTACCACCTAACTCTAGGCCATATAAAGTTCCCCACATGCAGAAAAATGAGATGGAAAAGCAAATTCACCACTTGTTGCAATCTAGGATGATAAGAGAAAGTCAAAGTCCCTATTCGTCTCCAGCTATATTGATTATGAAGAAAGATGGGTCTTGGAGAATGTGCATCGACTACAGAAAATTGAATGCAGCAACTGTAAAAAACAAATTCCCCATTCCTGTTATTGAGGATTTGTTGTATGAGCTCCATGGAGCAAAATTCTTCACTAAATTGGATTTGAGGTCAGGTTATCACCAGATCAGAATGCATGACAAGGATATTCCCAAAACTGCATTTAGAACTTACTTTGGGCTTTTATGAGTTTTTAGTGATGCCCTTTGGGCTTAGCAATGCACCGGGGATTTTTCAGGCCTTGATGAATAAAATCTTTGGCCCTTATCTCAGGCAGTTTGTGTTAGTATTTTTTGATGACATATTAATATTCAGTCAAACTCTTGAAGAGCACCAGGAACATATAAGAATAGTCCTACAACTCCTCAAGGAACACCAACTATTTGTGAACAGGTCCAAATGTGTATTTGCAGTTCCTCAGGTTTCCTACTTGGGCCACATTATTTCTGGTGAGGGAGTGTCAACTGACCCAGCAAATTTTTTTGCAGTTGCTGACTGGCCAACCCCAACAACACCAACTCAGTTGAGGGGATTTCTGGGATTATGTGGCTATTACAGGAGGTTTGTCAAGAACTTTGGTAGCATAGCTAGACCCCTCCACAATATTCTCAAGAAAGATAGCTTTGTTTGGTCCTCTGCACAGACACAAGCTTTCCAGGAATTAAAACAAGCTCTGATATCTGCTTCTCTTCTGGCTCTTCCTGATTTTTTTGCTCCATTTGTGCTTGAGACTGATGCTTCAGGCACTGGCTTGGGAGCTGTTATGATGCAAAAAGGTAAACCAATTGCTTACTACAGCTCTGTCTTGTGTCCTAAAAATGCTGCTCTGTCTACATATGAGAAGGAGGCACTAGCAATCATGGAAGCCTTGAAAAGATGGAGACATTATTTCTTGGGCAATGATTTAATTATCAGAACTGATCACCAGAGCTTGCAGTTTATGATAGATCAGAAGATTTCCACTAGTATTCAACACAAACTCATGCTCAAATTACTGGAGTTTAACTTCCAGCTGGAATACAAAAAGTGGAAAGAGAATATAGTGGCTGATGCACTATCCAGAAAATACTCTTGCATGGCAATTTCTTTAGATACTCCTCAGTGGATTTCTGAAGTTGAAAATTCTTATACCAATGACCCCCACTGTCAGAAACTGTTGGAGCAGCTATTGGTCACTACAACTCATATTGTCAACAATAACTCTCTTCAGCATGGCATAATCAGACACAAAGGGAAGATCTATGTGGGCAGAGACACTGAATTGAGGAACAGGATTATGCAGGCACTACACTCTTCTGTTATTGGGGGCCACTCTGGCATGAAAGCTTCTTATAAGAGGTTGAAACAAGTGTTTTATTGGCCTATGATGAAGAAGGACATGGATAACTTTGTTCTGTTGTGCCTTGTCTGTCAGAAAAACAAGGGGGAAACCTGCCCATATCCAGGGCTTTTAGACCCACTCCAGATTCCTGATATGGTTTGGTCACATGTCAACATGGATTTTATTGAGGGTCTGCCCAAATCCAATGGGAAAGAGGTGATATTTATGGTCGTGGACAGACTGTCTAAGTTTGCTCACTTCATCCCTTTGTCACATCCTTACACTGTTCAGACAGTAGCTCGAGCATTCATTGATAATGTTATGAAGTTACATGGCCCCCCTCTTGCTATTGTTTCCGACAGAGACTGCATTTTCACAAGTAAGTTGTGGCAAGACATCTTTGCTTCCTTGGGAATTGAACTATGTTACAGCTCAGCATATCACCCATAATCTGATGGGCAGACAGAACGTGTCAACCAGTGCATTGAGAATTATCTGTGTTGTATGACATCCCTGGAGCCAAAGAAATGGGCACTGCATTTATCCATGGTAGAGTATTGGTACAACACTTCTTTTCACTCCTCCTTTCAGAAAACCCCCTTTCAAGCCCTGTATGGTTATCCTCCTCCGGACCTCCAACTCCCAGCAGCACTGGTTACTACTAACCACGAAGCAACAGAGTTTTTGGGGGACAGAAATGCAATGTGGCAACAGTTGAAGTCTAATCTGGCCAATGCTCAAGCTCGAATGAAGAAGTATGCTGACCTTAAACGCTCAGAGCGACAGTTTTCAGAGGGAGACATGGTGTATCTTAAAATGCAGCCGTATCGTTTGAATGCTTTTGGCGCTCGTTCGCATATCAAGCTTTAGAGCAAGTTCTATGGCCGGTTTCGTGTGATGGCAAAGGTGGGAAATGTGGCCTACAAACTGCTGTTGCCGGATAACGCTGCCATACATCCTGTCTTTCACGTCAGCCAACTCAAGAAACCCTTGGGACCTCATGCAGTTCCTTGTGCCGACCTGCCTTTGATCGGTCCGGATGGGCGTGTGCGCACTGAACCATCATGGGTACTTGAGACGCGTCAGATACCTCGCAACAATGTGGCTGTGGTTCAGTGGTTGGTACAGTGGGAGAACTTACCTCCTGAAGATGCGTCCTGGGAAGATGCAGATTTCATGAAGAAGGTGTTCCTGGCTTTCTTTAAACAAACGGTTGATCGTTGGTTTAATCGCCAAACTCCTTGAGGACAAGTTCGCTCTCAGCGGGGTGTATTGTCAGGCAACAGCAAGCTACAGTCCAACGCGGGCATCTTCAGTTAACGGAAGGCCAGGATTGAAGCTAGAGGAAGGATCAGACGGCTCGCTGCGCTCGCCCTCCGAACGAACCGTTTTCCATTACTGTTTAGTTTCCGTTGCCATCCTGTTTTCCATCACCTGTTGTCGCTGGTTATATAAAGCCACTCATCTCTCTTTGTGAGGCATGCCATTTATCTGTAATGAATCAACTACATACTTTACAGCTAATATAGATCCGCATATTCGCCTCTGATACTCCCATACGAACCCTAGCACCCCGATCCCCAAATTATCTTAGTTTGATCTAGCTCCGGGCAGATCAGGGGCGGCGGCGCGCAGATCAGGGGCGGCTGTGTAGTTGAGTTAGGTTTAGGTCGGGGGCGGCGGCGCAATCGGGTAGAGAGACATGGAGGGGGATTGGGGTGTGGACGGGTGTATTTTTTCTTTTCTTTTGCTGGTCTGGTCCGACTCTTCGTGTTTTCCATCGAGTGCGCATGGTTCTCTTTCCGTGCCTTATTTTCGGGTGTGGGTGGAAGGAAACTACCCCGACACTTTGTCTGTTCCTACGAATCGCCGACACACAAACAATCAGTAAAGATGGTAACTGCCGACAGAAATTACGTCGGTGCTCTGCTGGTGCTTCGGCGACAGATAATGTGTCAATGAGGTTATATAATACTGTCATACTATGTGTTGGTATAGTTTGGGACAAAAAAGTGTCGGCGATGCTCAATTTTACCAACAGATGCATGTCGTCTTTGTTGTGTCGTGGTGTAGTGGACCAATGGGGATTTTCCACATGTAAAATCATCATTGGCTGGAGGAAACACGTGTCGTCTCACCGTTGGGACAGATGTCATCCACTCATTGGACTCAAAGCGCCTAAGATACGTCGACATGTGGCACGGTCCAACAGAGGCCCATTCCTGTGAAAAGGCCGGCCTGTTTGACTTGGTCAAAGGGTGGCGGGCCAGCCCACGGCAAGCCTGTTAACGGCTTGTTCGCATATTTCCCATTTACAGCCCGCTAACCCAGGGCCCGTTTATGGCCTATCCTAATTAGGCCCAGCATCGTCATCTGGGCCGTCCAATATAATTCCAGCCCGTTTTAACTTTCGGCCCATGTATGTCCCATGACGCCTTTCGGCCCATATGAGGCTCTTAGTAACTCTCGGCCCATTAATGGCCCGTGGTAAAACTGGCCCGTAATGAACAGTGTATCACTTTATACCCATTAACGACACGTGGTGAAACTGGCCCGTAATGAACAGTGTATCCCTTTATACCCATTAACGGCCCATTATTCCGTTGTGCCGTTTCCAACCCATGTTATCTTTCGGCCTTCTTAGGGCCCATTTATTCTTGGGCTCATTTCTAGCATTCGTTTACTTACGGCATGTTACTGTCATTTTCTGCTTGTGGGCCAAATTCAGCCCGTGGTTATAGTCGGCCCGTTTGTTGCTCGTTAATAAGTTGGGCCGTTTTCATAGTGTCATCAAATACGGCTGATTAACGACGACTCGTTATGGTCGGCCCATGAACGGATGATTTCAACTCTAGCCCATTTACGGCCATAATGTGGTCTGTTATTGGCCCATGTTTGGCCAACCGATCATACAGCTCGTAGAAGCCCCATTGATGATACGACCCGTAGAAGGCCCATTGTGTCTACGGCCCGTATAAGGCCCATTGTTTCTACGCTGCAGAAGGCCCATTGTTTCTATGGCCCTTAGAAGGCGCATTGTTTCTACGGCCCATAGGAGGCCCATGTTAACTACAGTAAATATGTAGCCCATGGTTATTGTGGCCTAGTTTAAAAAATAGGTTATTGCAGCCACTAGCTAACCACGGAAAAAGAACTGCACTGACTACAAGAAAAGAAATAGACATGACAATAAGTAAATAAATAAGCAAGCAACTTATGCTAGGCTATCACGGCTATTACACATATTGCATCCACTGGGCATCAAAGTTCACCACCAGTGCAAATATAGGGAACAAAGCAGCATATAAACGCCGCAGCAAAACAAGTCTAGAACTAAAACCACTTCAGAAGAGCTCAAGAAACAATATCCTGGGTACCCATATTGCTGTCAAGATGCTTAGCAATCTTATTAACTTTCTCTTGTTTGGCACTTAAATCCTCCAGCACTTGTTGTTGCACCAGAAAGTATGCATCTGAATTCTGTAGGGACTTCCTGAGTCCTTCGGCTTCCCGTCGCATAACATCTGATCGATGTATTTCAACTTGAAGTTGAGACTCAAGAAGCCGAACTGATTCAGGCAGCGAGTTCGAAGAGCTGGTGCCAGTAGTAGTAGCCAGTAACTGGAACACTACATCAAGACAGGACTTTGGGGTTGTCGCAGTGTCTTCATTTTAGTTTTTATCAGCTTTCTTAGAGACCAATAGGGATGTCTCACTATCTTGAACGTTATCTGCATTACTTCCTTTACCATTGCATAACAGGGTACTCTTCTCCAATATTTTATCCGCATTCTAAAATAGAAACAAACAATCCCATCACGGGTTTACAATGTAGTATATGAAACTCATTTTGGTAAACCAGTTCAGTAGTAAGGTGGACAGGATAACAGCATGAAACAAACATATATCTATGTACTATGGTACTGTATGGTCTATATCATTCTAGTTTATGTTGCCAAATCAAGATAGATACAGTTCGAATGACATCTATTTTAGACAAAGCAGCATAGAAAAAATATAAGTGTGGGAAACTACACAGCAATAACAACACTTGTAATGTGCATGGCATGAGAACATAACCGTTTATTCAATTGAAACTGAAATCAACATAGAGCAAGTTACAACAGCAAACACGTTAAAGAAACATGTTTAAAACATACCTATTGCGCCATTGGAGTTTCAATTGCATCCTTCAAATTTGAAATTAGTTGGTATGAGTAAATACAATGATGCAAGAGCAAATTAGTATGAACCATAGCTACGGAACCTGACCTAAGAACAATTCTTCTTCTGCTTCAAGCTTTGACTTGGGGTTCGGAGTGGTGGTCCTCGTGCTTTGGGCACTACAGTTTCCTTACTAAATGCTCGTGTTTGGGTGCTCTGTGGTGGAGACGGTGCCGTGTCAACGGGAACTGGGTTACTATCTGCTGGGGTTGGGGTTAGAAGGGGTGTAGCTAGTTCTCTGTCAAACTGGGTAGGGGTACAATCTGTGTGAGTCTGATTTTGTGTGGTGGGGCTGGTTCTTGGGCAAGTACAACTGTGGTTCTATCTCCATCGACAGGTAGCACGATCTTTTCTTAAGACCGTGTTTTTAGTCCCACAGATACTTCCATCACCCCCTCCAATTGAAATGGATGATAAACAAGAAAAGTAATTGAATGTACAGACATTGTAAGATAGACAGGTGCAATGGATAGTAGGGAAGAAAACAGGGCATGAAATAATTCACATTTATGTTGTTTAACCAAACATAATAGCAGGACATAGTTTCACATATATGATGGCTAATTAAACAGGATATCATGACACAATTTCACATGTATGATGGCTAACTAAACAAGATAGAATGACATACTTCAAAATATGATGACTATGTAAACAGGATGACATGATATAACTATACGATGTGTCTATTAAAGTGGTTGGCATGCCATAAATCACAAACATGCCATCGATGGAAACATGATGGCATGATATAATTCCTGGATAGAATGACAAAATTCAAAATATGATGACTATGTGAACAGGATGAGATGATATAACTATATTATGTCTTTAGAAAATGGGTTGGCATGCCATAATTCAGATACATGCTGTCTATGTAAACATCATGGCATGATATAATTCAAATATATGATTTATATACTAAGAAAGTGAGCAGAGGGCAATCGTATATATGATGTGTCAACTAAGGAGATGGCATTCAATATCGTGTATATGATGTAAAAACTAAGCATTGCAATACAACATATGCATGATATGAGTAATATAACCCTGCCAAGTTTGAGCATACACCTCAGGGGGATAATAGGACTGGTCAACTGCCTCTGAATCCTCCTCTGAAGAGCTATTTGTAACCAGCAAGATATCTGCTTCAATAGGTAGCATTGTCTGCTCTGAAGACCTTGTTTTCATTCCATATTTCTCCATCACCAATTCAAATGGCTGATGCACATGAAGAGCAGTTGAATATACAAACATTGTCGACAAAAGCAATGAGAAATACAAAAAAAGGACGACATGATATAATTCACATATTTGACGCTTGGCTAAACAACATGGCATTGCATAATTCACATATATAATGCCTTGCAACAAGATAGCATTGCATAATTCACATATATAATGTCTTGCAACAAGATGGCATTGCATAATTCACATATATGGTAATTAGACACTAAACAGGTGGCATTCACACAAAGCATGTCTAAACTAAGCAAATGACATAGAAATGCAAGATACTATATGCACGATATGAGCAACATAACCCTGCCGAGTTAGAGCATGCACCTCGGGGGGGGGGGATAGGACTGGTCATCTGTCTCTGAATCCTCCTTTGAGGAGCTATTTGTAACCAGCAAACACTACAAAAAAAATACACTTCCATGATGATACGTGTTTGTCACAGTAGGTCGCGTTTTTTGTCATGCATGTACATCCATGAAAAATTTATGACAGAATCAAGATAGTCATACCTGTGCTGTCGTAGAAGTGTTCCATGACATTACCAAAATTATCATCACGGAAGTGTCCACTTCCATGACGATAAATCGCGCATCACAGAAGTGCTTTCATCAAGGGTGACTGACACGTGGCATCCACCGTAACGGAACGCCGTTAAGCTATCGGGTCGGGTTTTGGATTTGATAACCCGTTAACAGCCCCGACTAATGGAAATTTCCACGTGTAAAATTCTTATTGGCCGGACGAAACACGTGTCAGCTCGTCAGTGAGTCAGATAGGCGCCTATGATACGTCGACACGTGGCACGGCCCAACAGAGGCCCATTCCTATGAAAAGGCCGGCCCGTTTGACTTGGTCAAAAGGTGGCGGGCCGGCCCATGGAAAGCCTGTTAACGGCCTGTTCGCATATAGCCCATTTACAGCCCACTAACCAAAGGCCCGTTACACCCTATCCGAATTAGGCCCAGTAGCGTCATCTAGGCCATCCAATATGATTCCAGCCCATTTTCACTTCTGGCCCATGTATGGCCCATGACGTCTTTCGGCCCATATGAGGCCCTATGTAACTCTTGGCCTATTAATGGCACGTGGTGAAACTGGCCCGTAATGAACAGTGTATCACTTTACAACCATTAATGGCCCGTGGTGAAACTGGCCCGTAGTGAATAGTGTATCACTTTATACCCATTAACGGCCCGTTATTCTATTGGGCCGTTTCCAGCCCATGTTATCTTTCGGCCTTCTCAGAGCCCATTTATTCTTGGGCTCATTTCCAGCATTCGTTTACTTACGGCCCGTTACTGTCATTATCTGCTTATGGGCCAAATTCAGCCCGTGGTTACAGTCGGCCCGTTTGTGGTCCGTTAATACGTTGGGCCGTTTTCATAGCGTCATCAAATACGGCCTATTAACGATGGCCCGTTACGGTTGGCCCATGAATGGACGATTCCAACTCTAGCCCGTTGACGGCCATAATGCGGCCTGTTATTGGCCCACGTTTGGCCAATTGATCCTACGACCCGTATAAGGCCCATTAATGATACGGCCCGTAGAAGGCCCATTGTTTCTATGGCCCGTAGAAGGCCTACTGTTTCTACGGCCCATAGAAGGCCTACTGTTTCTATGGCCCGTAGGAGGCCGAGTGTAACTACAGTAAATATTAGCCCATGGTTATTGTGGCCTAGTTTTAAAAAATAGGTTATTGCAGCCACTAGTTAACCGCGGAAAAAGAACTGCAATGACTACAAGCAAACAAATAAACAAGACAACAAGGAAATAAATAAGCAAGCAACTAACGCTAGGCTATCACGGCTATTACACATATTACATCCACTGGGCATCAAGTTTCGCCACCAGTGCAAATATAGGGAACAAAGCAGCATATCATATACACTGGCCGTCGAAATTGGCCACCAGTGCAAATAAACGCGGCAACAAAACAAGAGCATAACTGAAACAACTTCAGAAGAGCTCAAGAAACGTTATCCCGTGTATCCACCATGCTGGCAATAGGCTTAGCAAGCTGATTAGATTTGTCCTATTTGGCGCTAAAATCCTCCAACGCTTGCTGTTGCACCAAAAAGTATGCATCTGAATGCTCCAGGGACTTCCGCAGTCCTTCCACTTCTTGTCGCAGCACAACTGATCGATGTCTTTCATCTTGTAGATGAGACTCAAGAAACCGAACTGATTCAGACAGTGAGTTTGAATAGCTTGTGCAAGCGGTAGTGGCCAGTAACTCCAACACTAAACCAAGACAGGATGTGTCACTATCCTGAACCTTATCTGCATTACTTCCTTTACCGTTGCTTAATAAGGCACTCTTCCCCAATATTCCGTCAGCATTCTAAAAGAAGAAACAAGCAGACACATAACAAGTTTAGCATGTACTAGTATATGAAACTCATTTCGGTGAACCAGTTCATTAGTAAGGTGGACAGGATTAAACTACCAAGTCTTCTATTGCCAAGTACTAGTACATAATAAAAGCATCAAACAAACATATATCTATGTCCTATGGTAGCAATGGAATCTTAAATTAGAACAGTTGTTCTTCAGGTTTAGGCACTTGTTCTACGTGAACAGAGTACAGTAAGATGCAAGAATATAATACATAAAAATAGAAAATGAGCTCATAGACCTTACCACATTCTTGGTTCGGGACCAGTACAGAACAAGGCATTCCCAGTCATCGTCCAGTAAATGTGTCTCAGGAGAACGTAAGGGAATTTGATGAGTTTCTTTGCCGGTGAAGTACGTTTTCTTCAGGTAATTCCGATACTGCCACCAAGCATTCTTGAAGATAGCAGAGGTATTAGCACAGGTTACCTCATCCTGAGTTTCCAAATCGGTCCTTTTCTATAGAGAAAAATGGGAAAATTTGTTGTATTATAACCATCATGGAGGTAGGATGTATGGGACGAAGCAAAGTAATTGCCATGAATAACATTACTTACACATAACTCCTGGACAAACACCTGCAACTGGCATTTTCCTTCATCTTCAGTATAATATTTCCAAGATGGGAAGATACGCACATACGATTTAACAACATCAAATGCGATAGATGCTAAACTACGACTAGCTGGTTGTGCTTCCTCCACAGGAATAGGCATACTAACTGGTGGAGTTGGGGTTCGCCGTGATAGTACTGGCCCTTTGGGCACTGGAGCTGCCTTACTAACTGCTCTTGTTTGGGAGCTCTGTGGTGGAGATGGTGTTGTGCCAACAGGAACTGGGTTACTATCGGCTGGGGTTGGGGTTAGATTGGGTGAAGCTGGTTCTCTGTCCATCGTAGTAGGGGTACAATCTGCGAGAGTTTGGGTTATGTGTGGTAGGGCTAGTTCTTGTGCATGTACAACCGGGGTGCTATCTCCACCTGTAACATCCCAAATTTTCAATTTGGAATGTTATACATTAGAGCATCATTGCATATCATATTTTGTTTTGCTTTTGGTTTGATCCTAGAAATTTCTATGCAACTCAAGGACCCACGGAGAGAGTTGGGAAATTCTTTATTTTCATATTCGAGTTTCCTCAAATTTTGAGAATAGGATCATTTGATTTTTATTATTTTATCATCAATTATTTCTATTACAAAAATATGAGAGAGGGAATAAAATGACTTTCCCAAAATAAAGAAATATTGAGGATTTAATAATAAAATCAAATAAGATTTTATTTCAGAGTTTTCGTTATTTTATTTGCATTTAGGAAAAATGTGCGTTTTTCAAAATTTCATTTAGGCCCCAAATAAATGTTCACCTTGTGCGGCTTGATTTTAGAAGCCCGCGAAAATTTATTTCGGGATTTTTGGGGTCCGTTTAGTATTTCTTTTTATTTTTATTCTGCGCGTAATTATTTAAAAAAAACGAACCGACCTACGGGCCGTGTCCGACCGGGACTCCGGCCCGCCAAGGCTTTATAAGCCGGGGGGGAGCCAGCCCGAGGCCCAGCCGTCGCCCCCGAACCCTAGCGGCCCGAGAGCCGCCGCCGCCGCGCCTCGCTGCCCGCACCGCCGCTCGCCGCCCGCCGCGCCTCGCTACCCGCGCCGCCGCCGACGACGCCGCCACCTCGCCGGACGCCGCCGCCGACGACGCCGCCGCCTCGCCGAACGCCGCCGCCGCCGACCCGCCGCCCGAGGTCACCTCGAAATCCGCACCGTTTTTTTATTTTTTTCGTAAAACCGTTCGGTTTTTCCGTTGGTTTTTCGTCGGTTTTTTTAGTTTAGTTTCGGTTTTTTTTAAATAGATCGGTTTTTCCGATTTATTTAATTAGCGAGCGTTCGTCCGTTCGTTCGTTCTAGCAAACGTTCGTTGTCATTCTTTTCTCGGATTAAATCCGCGATTTTTCCGATCGTGATTTCTGATCCGATTTTCATTTTAGTATAACTTTTCGCTCGTTTATCGGAATCAGGCAATTCAAGCGCCTGGAGTTTCGTCTCGAAACCCTCTATCCGTTTAACCAACTTAAACAAGTTTTTGCTACTGTAAAATTTGACTTAGATCCAGATTAGTAGAATGAAGTTGTTTCTTTCGCTGTTTGACTTTCGTTGCTTCGTTCAATTTGATTCTTTTTGCAAACCGGAGTTCTTAAGTTGAACCTTCTGGTTAGATCTCTTATTCGAGTTTTACCCGTGCATTAGATGAGTACTTGTTGTGTGCTTGTTTGTTTGCGATAGAGTACCCGGAGTGCGCCGCTTGTTACTTCGAATCGCTAGGTTTTCTGGATCATCAGCAAGGCAAGTAACACTTTGATCATACTTTTTCTACTACCCAGTTTTATTGCATTAGATCAATCCTCAAACATTGCATGGTTAGGATCTATTTAAATTGTGGGATGGGAAGTAGTTGAGGTAGTACCTATTACCTGTTTATTTTCAAACATTTGGGAGTTACTTCTACGTTTGCTTATTATGCCATGCTATGCTAGTAGACGTGGATTGGGTGAGTGATATCCATGACAAATGTGAGTTTGTTAATTAATGGTTCATCTAAGGTGGCAACTTAAACACACATCTGGGTGGATTGAGGCAACTGGGTAATCTAGGACTTGCCTGTTTTCTTTTGGACCGCCACCCAGGCTCAAAGGGATCATGAGATTATTCATACTAGAAACTTCCGTGTGCAGTCACAAGCTATTATGGGCTCTAGCATAGTTGACTAAGTCGTGCAAACTCTTACAGTGGTAGACTAGCAGATGTAGGGGATGTAGGTGGTACGGTCTACCCGATCGTAAGGTGCTAGCGCTTCTGAAAGACTATGTCTCGGTCATCCGTTTCTCAAACACCATGTAGTGCGAGAAACCAAACGGAGGCGATCGAGTCTTGTAGGGAAAAGTGCGCAAACCTCTGCAGAGTGTATAAACTAATCATGGTTAGCCGTGTCCCCGGTTATGGACGTTTTGAGTATCTAGTACCTGGATTATCATGTGAATCTCAACATCTTACTCTAAATTAATTTTGTTGGGCTTATGATAATGATGATTTTTAATTGGGATTGAGGATGCTGTCAACCATTCTCAATGTTTAACAACTACCATGATAGTTAAATAAATTTATTCCTTTGAAGTAAGGAAAAATTGGCTTTACGCAAAACTGTAACCATAGAGCTTTCCACCAGCCAAAGATGCATATAGTATAGTTGTTTCATTCCATTACTCTCTATGTGTTACCTTGCCAGCATATTCCATGTGCTGATCCGTTTCGGGCTACAACGTTAATGTTGCAGACTTTTCAGAGGACGATTAAGGAGTTTTAGGTCGTGGTTCTATACTCAGTGATGCCGTTGGAGTTGATGGACTCACTTATCTTCCAAGCCTTCTGCTGTTATCGTTATTAGATGGCCTTAAGCCATATTTATTGTAATACGTTCTCTATGGAGACACTCAATGTAATAAGTGTGTGATTTCTACTCTGTTATAAATCCTCCGAGTACTATGTGGTGTCAGCATTACTGATCCAGGGATGACACCGGAGCACAGAGATCAGACCGTTTGAGGTCTGGTCACTACAGAGATGGTATCAGAGCACACGCTGACTGTAGGACACGACCACTAAGCTAAAGACCTAGATCACTATTCATTCTATTCTTTTCTGACCCCTCATCTTTTCTACTCTTTAGGATGGCGGATGCAAGGAGCAAGTTCACGCAACCGTATGGCGATACACCCTTTGGACGTCACTTGAAGGAAGTCACTAAATACCTGAACATAGGAGTACCAAGCTTCACCGGAACCTACAACGCCACTTTACCTGAAGAAGAGCGCTGGATGATTCAAGTTCAAGTTCCAGGAAGGACGTTCATGCCAGTCACTGAGCCCATAGAGTTTTCTTTTGATGCACCAACTTGGAGTCTAGGAAAGAGCATGGCAGCTCACATCGCCATGGGACGCATTGGAGAAGTCTACCGCAATGATCTCAAGGATAGTATCTACCAAATTTGTGGGCGCCAAGATGCGCACTGGGAGATGATCAGCACCAGAAAGGATAGATCCATTGCAGATTTTATCCAGGAGTTAAACCAGCACATTCGACGTCAGGAGAACCAGATGTGCACCGACATGATAGACCTGAAGAAGGCAAGGACAAGAATCTAGGAACTGGAGGAAGAACTCAAGGCTACACGTGAAGATTATGAAGAGGAAATTGAAGTATTGGTGGAGAAGAATGACAATCTGATCAAGAAGATCGGGATATTTATGGGAGGCCCTACACAAGTAGATGAAGACGAAGAACCCAAGGAGATTCGCCTGGAAGACTACATCATCATCGACGACACCGACTCAGACCCAGATGATAGCGATGATGACTATGTTGATGAAGCTGGAGCAGATATCATGGAGTCTACAACCGAAGAATATTTCTAGTAGACCACCTCATCAGTAGTAGTAGTCCACCATGTAAATATAGTAGTCCGAGCACTTTTGCGATAGTTAGATCGATTATATGCCCTTGTTTGATTGAATGAAGTGAATTGTTTGCTTTTGCCTCATGTGCATATGGGTAGTGTTTTCTCTTTAGATCCCTCTATTCTTAAATCTCATCTTTTCTAAACCCTCAGATGCCTCCAAGACGTGACCCCGGATTTACCTTTCCACCGGAGCTCACCCAGTTGATCCAGCAACAGAACACATTGATGCAGTTGCTAGTCCAGAATCAGAATCAGGGGAACAACAACAACAACCCACCACCACAACCACCACCTGTTGATCACTTAGCCCGTTTTCTTAGGCTGAATCCGCCGGTGTTTTCCAGTAGCACCGAGCCGATAGTAGCAGACGATTGGCTCCGCAAGACAGCTAGAGAGTTGACCACAATAGGATGCACGGATGCGAAGAAGGTGAAGTTTGCCGCACATCAGCTTGAAGGACCCGCAACATCATGCTGGGAGAATTTCACAGCCACTTTCCCTATCGACACTGTCACATGGGACCAGTTTCAGCAGGCTTTTCGTACTGCCCATGTTTCAGCAGGAGCTATGGCCATGAAGAAGCGTGAGTTTCGCAACTTGCGCCAAGGAGGACGGACAGTTGGCCAGTATGTGGAGGACTTTAGTAAATTAGCACGTTAGGCCCCAGATGATGTTGCTACGGATGCAGCTAAGCAGGAGAAGTTTCTAGAAGGACTGAATGATGAGTTGAGCATGCAGTTGATGATAGAAACCTTCAACAACTACCAGGAGTTGGTAGACCGTGCTCTTATGATTGAAGGCAAGCAGCAGCAAATTGAGAACCGCAAGAGGAAGTATGGACAAGGAAAGTACAATTCAGGAGCTCAGCAGAAGCCATGTTTTATCCCTAGACCGGGAGGACATTTTCAGCATACCCATGGAGGAGGTAGCTCGCACAATCACAATGGCACCAGGAATGGTAATGGTAATGGAGGAAGCAACGGCTAGAATCGCACCAACCCATCAACCCCAGCCAAGAAAGACCTGAGCCAAGTCACTTGCTTTAAGTGTTCGAAGACCGGACATTATGCAAATGAATGTCCTGAATTACAAAATGGAAATAGCAATGGAAGCTCTGGGAAGAAGCCGAACCCTTTCAACAGGGGGCAGATGAACCACGTTAGCGTGGAGGAGGTTGAAGCTCAACCTGATGCAGTAATAGGTAAGTTTTTGGTTAAGTCATTTACTGCACTCATTCTTTTTGATACTGGTGCATCGCATTCATACATCTCACGGGGATTCGTGGATAAGTATAAACTGCCAACCCAAGCCCTTAGGTCACCCATGTTAGTAACTTCGCCTGGAGCAGAATATATGCTAGTCTATGGTGTGATCGGTTACCATTAAGGATTGGTAACTATGTTTTTCCCTCAGACCTAATAGTATTGGAATCCCAAGGATTGGATGTGATATTAGGCATGGATTGGTTATCAAGTATGAAGGGAATATTGAATGTGCTAGTAAGTCAATTTTGCTTACCACCCCAGAAGGGAGAAGGATCAAGTATGTATCCCGACATGTGCCAAAGAGGACTCAAGTAAATTGCTTAACATGAGTTGTGCAGGAGGAAGTACCAGTGGTAAGGGATTTCCCTGAAGTATTTCCAGAAGAGTTGCCAGGCATGCCATCGGATAGAGATATTGAGTTTTTGATTGAGCTATTGCCAGGCACAGGGCCAATATCAAAGAGACCATACAGGATACCTGGAAAGGATTTGGTGGAAATTAAGAAGCAGATTAAGGCGTTACTGGATAAAGAATATATTCGCCCAAGTTCTTCGCCTTGGGGATCGCCAGTACTTCTAGTGGAGAAGAAGGATGGATCGTTAAGGATGGTTGTTGATTATCGAGGATTGAATGAAGTAACGATCAAGAACAAGTACCCACTACCAATGATCAATGATCTGTTTGATCGATTGCAAGGAGCTAAGGTATTTTCCAAGATCGATCTGCGATCAGGATACTACCAGTTGAAGATTCGAGAACAGGATATTCCTAAGACAGCTTTTACCACCAGGTATGGGCTGTACGAGTATATCGTTATGTCATTTGGTCTGACTAACGCACCTGCATATTTTATGAACATGATGAACAAAGTGTTTATGGAGTTCTTGGATAAGTTCGTCGTGGTGTTCATTGATGATATCCTGGTTTACTCAAAGAATGAAGAAGAGCATAAGGAACATTTGCGATTGGTACTTGAGAAGCTCAGAGAACATCAGTTGTATGCCAAGTTCAGCAAATGTTAGTTTTGGCTGAAGGAAGTAGGATTTCTCGGACACATTATATCCGGAGAAGGAATAGCAGTAGATCCCACTAAAGTTGATACCGTGACTAAGTGGGAAGCACCGACCACGGTTGGAGAGATACGGAGTTTTCTGGGACTCGCAGGATACTACCGGAGATTTATTGAGAATTTCTCAAAGATTGTGAAGCCTATGACAGAGTTGTTGAAGAAAGATATCAAGTTAATATGGACTGAGGAATGTGAGACTAGTTTCCAGGAGTTGAAGAAACATTTGGTTACTTCACCAGTGTTGATTTTGCCAGATCAGACCAAGGACTATGAGGTGTATTGCGACGCTTCACGTCGAGGACTTGGAGCAGTGCTTATGCAGGAAGGGAGAGTTGTTTCATATGCCTCAAGACAACTGAAACCTCATGAGTTGAATTATGCTACGCATGATTTGGAATTAGCAGCCGTAGTGCATGCATTGAAAACATGGAGACATTTCCTCATTGGAAACCATTGTGAGGTGTACACGGACCATAAGAGTTTGAAATACATTTTCACACAGAAGGAGTTAAACCTCAGACAAAGGAGATGGTTGGAGCTCATCAAGGATTATGATATGAGATTGCATTACCACCCCGGAAAGGCTAATGTAGTAGCTGACGCATTAAGTCGTAAGAGCCATGTCAATACATTAATGATGGGGAAAATACCAAGGGAGTTAGCAGAAAATCTTCGTGAACTATGTTTGGAAATAGTTCTGAGAGGCTATGTAGCAGCATTGGAAATTCAGTCAACTTTGATGGATAGAATCAGAGAAGCTCGGAAGACTGACAAGGAGATTGCCTCTATAAAGGAGAAAATAAGTGAAGGAAAGGCTAAAGGATTTCGTGAGGATGAGCATGACACCCTATGGTTTGAAGACCGTGTTTATGTGCACAATGACCCGGAGATTAGGAAGCTAATTCTGCAAGAGGCACACGATTCACCATATTTGATTCACCCAGGAAATACCAAGATGTATTTGGATTTGAAAGATATTTTCTGGTGGACCGGAATGAAGAAGGATATTGCGGAGTATGTAGCAGTTTGTGATGTGTGTTAGAGAGTAAAGGCAGAGCATCAGAAGCCACCAGGATTGTTACAACCACTGCCGATACCCGAATGGAAGTGGGATAAGTTAGGCATGGATTTTATCACGGGATTACCCAGGACTCATTCAGGCTATGACTTGATTTGGGTTGTAGTCGATCGGTTGATGAAAGTAGCTCACTTCATCCCGGTAAAGACCACTTACACCAGTGCTAAGTTGGCAAAGATATACATGACCAGGATCGTATGTCTGCATGGAGTTCTGAGGAGTTTCGTATCAGATAGAGGAACCCAGTTTACCTCAAAGTTCTGGAAGCAGTTGCATGAAACTTTGGGTATTATGCTAGAATTCAGTACCGCTTTTCATCCACAGACAGATGGACAGACCGAGAGAGTCAATCAGATTTTGGAGGATATGCTGAGAGCTTGTGCGCTAGATTACGGATCTAGTTGGGACGACAATTTGCCATATGCAGAATTCTCTTACAACAACAGCTATCAATCAAGTTTAAAGATTGCCCCTTTCGAAGCTTTGTACGGAAGGAGGTGCAGGACACCGTTGTCGTGGGACGAAGTTGGAGACCGCCGGTTGTTTGGACCTGATTTGATTAAAGAGTCTGAACAGAAGGTGAAATTGATTCGCGATAGGCTCAAGGTAGCTCAGTCTAGACAGAAGAGTTATGCAGATTCTAAACGCAAGGAGACTGTTTACGAAGTTGGAGATAGAGCTTATCTTCGAGTATCCCCACTTCGGGGAACAAAGCGTTTTGGGGTTAAAGGAAAGTTAGCGCCACGATTTGTAGGACCATATCGAGTTTTGGAGCGTATGGGAGAAGTGGCCTACAAGTTGAAATTGCCCGAAAGATTGTCAGGAGTTCATGATGTGTTCCACGTCTCTCAGTTGAAGAAGTGTCACGCGGAGATGGCTGACATACCCTTGAGAGACACAGTGCCATTGGAAACAATTCAGTTGGATAACGATTTGACCTACGAGGAGAAACCAATTAAGATTCTCGAGTTTGCCAGCCGAGTCACTCGCAGCAAGGTTATCAAGTTTTGCAAAGTTCAATGGAGCCACCACACAGAGGATGAAGCCACCTGGGAACGAGAGGAAGATTTTGTCAAGGACCACGCTCACCTATTTTCTAGCCAACCCGAATCTCGAGGGCGAGATTCATCTTAAGGGGGGTAGGTTTGTAACATCCCAAATTTTCAATTTGGAATGTTATACATTAGAGCATCATTGCATATCGTATTTTGTTTTGCTTTTGGTTTGATCCTAGATATTTCTACGCAACTCAAGGACCCACAGAGAGAGTTGGGAAATTCTTTATTTTCATATTCGAGTTTTCTCAAATTTTGAGAATAGGATCATTTGATTTTTATTATTTTATCATCAATTATTTCTATTACAAAAATATGAGAGAGGGAATAAAATGACTTTCCCAAAATAAAGAAATATTGAGGATTTAATAATAAAATAAAATAAGATTTTATTTCGGAGTTTTTGTTATTTTACTTGAATTTAGGAAAAATGTGCGTTTTTCAAAATTTCATTTAGGCCCCAAATAAATGTTCACCTTGTGCGGCTTGATTTTAGAAGCCCGGGAAAATTTATTTCGGGATTTTGGGAGTCCGTTTAGTATTTCTTTTTATTTTTCTTCTGCGTGTAATTATTAAAAAAAACGAACCGACCTACGGGCCGTGTCCGACCGGGACTCCGGCCCGCCAAGGCTTTATAAGCCGGGGGGAGCCAGCCCGAGGCGCAGCCGCCGCCCCTGAACCCTAGCCGCCCGAGCGCCGCCGCCGCCCGCCGCGCCTCGCTGCCCGCGCCGACGCCGCCGCCCGCCGCCGCCGCCGACGTCGCCGCCTCGCTGGACGCCGCCGCCGCCGACGTCGCCGCCTCGCTGGACGCCGCCGCCGCCGACCCGCCGCCCGAGTTCGCCTTGAAATCCGCGCCGTTTTTATTTTTTTTCGAAAAACCGTTCGGTTTTTCCGTCGGTTTTTAGTCGGTTTTTTAGTTTAGTTTCGGTTTTTTTAAATAGATCGGTTTTTCCGATTTATTTAATTAGCGAGCGTTCGTCCGTCCGTTCGTTCTAGCGAACGTTCATCATTTTTCTTTTCTCGGATTAAATCCGCGATTTTTCTGATCGCGATTTCTGATCCGATTTTCTTTTTAGTATAACTTTTCGCTCGTTTATCAAAATCAGGCGATTCAAGCGCCTGGAGTTTCGTCTCGAAACCCTCTATCCGTTTAACCAACTTAAATGAGTTTTTGCTACTGTAAAATTTGACTTCGATCCAGATTAGTAGAATGAAGTTGTTTTCTTTCGTCATTTGACTTTCGTTGCTTCGTTCGATTTGATTCTTTTTGCAAACCGAAGTTCTTAACTTGAACCTTCTGGTTAGATCTCTTATTCGAGTTTTACCCGTGCATTAGATGAGTACTTATTGTGTGCTTGTTTGTTTGCTATAGAGTACCCGGAGTGCGCCGCTTGTTACTTCGAATCGCTAGGTTTCCCGGATCATCAGCAAGGCAAGTAACACTTTGATCATACTTTTTCTACTACCTAGTTTTATTGCATTAGATCAATCCTCAAACATTGCATGGTTAGGATCTAATTAAATTGTGGGATGGGAATTAGTTGAGGTAGTACCTATTACCTGTTTATTTTCAAACCTTTGGGAGTTACTTCTACGTTTGCTTATTATGCCATGCTATGCTAGTAGACGTGGATTGGGTGAGTGATATCCATGACAGATGTGAGTTTGTTAATTAATGGTTCATCTAAGGTGGAAACTTAAACACACATCTGGGTGGATTGAGGCACCTGGGTAATCTAGGACTTGCCTGTTTTCTTTTGGACCGCCACCCAGGCTCAAAGGGATCATGAGATTATTCATACTAGAAACTTCCGTGTGCAGCCACAAGCTATTATGGGCTCTAGCATAGTTGACTAAGTCGTGCGAACTCTTACAGTGGTAGACTAGCAGATGTAGGGGATGTAGGTGGTATGGTCTACCCGATCATAAGGTGCTAGCGCTTCTGAAAGACTATGTCTCGGTCATACGTTTCTCAATCACCATGTAGTGCGAGAACCAAACGGAGCCGATCAAGTCTTGTGGGGAAAAGTGCGCAAACCTCTACAGAGTGTATAAACTAATCATGGTTAGCCGTGTCCCCGGTTATGGACGTTTTGAGTATCTAGTACCTGGATTATCATGTGAATCTCAACATCTTACTCTAAATTAATTTTGTTGGGCTTATGATAATGATGATTTTTAATTGGGATTGAGGATGCTGTCAACCATTCTCAATGTTTAACAACTACCATGATAGTTAAATAAATTTATTCCTTTGAAGTAAGGAAAAATTGGCTTTACGCAAAACTGTAACCATAGAGCTTTCCACCAGCCAAAGATGCATATAGTATAGTTGTTTCATTCCATTACTCTCTATGTGTTACCTTGCCAGCATATTCCATGTGCTGATCTGTTTCGGGCTACAACTTTAATGTTGCAGACTTTTCAGAGGACGATTAAGGAGTTTTAGGTCGTGGTTCTATACTCAGTGATGCCGTTGGAGTTGATGGACTCACTTATATTCCAAGCCTTCCGCTCTTATCGTTATTAGATGGCCTTAAGCCATATTTATTGTAATAAGTTCTCTATGGAGACACTCGATGTAATAAGTGTGTGATTGCTACTCTATTATAAATTCTCCGAGTACTGTGTGGTGTCAGCATTACTGATCTAGGGATGACACTGGAGCATAGAGATTAGACTGTTTGAGGTCTGGTCGCTACACCACCAAGAGGTAGCACTGTTTTATTTGAAGACCATGTTTTTAGTCCGCTAGATACTGGCATCACCCGCTCCAATTCAAATGGCTGATAATCAGGAAACATAGTTGAATGTACAGACATTGTATGAGAGATAGATGCAATAGATAGTGTGGAAAAAAGAGGGCATGAAATGGTTGACATGTATATTGTTTAACTAAAACAGATAGCATGACATAATTTCACAGATATGATGTCTATCTAAACTGGATAGCATAGCATAACATAATTCAAAGATATGATGAATAACTAAACAGGATCGCATGACATAATTCACCTACATGTTATCTAAGTAATCAGGATCGCATCATTTAATTCACATATGTGATTTATATGCTAAATAGAGGGCATTCGATATGATGTCTGAACTAAGAACATGGTGTTGAATATTGTGTATATGATGTCTAAACTATGCAATGCAAGACACCGTATGCATGATATGAGCAGTATAACCGTGCCAAGTTAGAGCATACACCTCAGTGGGGGAATAGGACTGGTCATCTGTCTCTGAATCCATCTCTGAGGAGCTATCGGGACCCAACAAGAGATCTGCTTCAACAGGTAGCACTGTCTGCTCTGAAGGCCTTGTTTTCACTCCAGATTTTTCCATCTCCCACCCAAATGGCTGATTCACAGGAAGAGTAGTTTAATGTACAAACATTGTCGACAAATGGAAATGTAATGAAGAAAAGGATGGGCAAGATATCATTCAAATATATGATGCCTGGTTAAACAGGATGGCATTGCACATTTCACATATATTATGGCTGGCTAAAAGACATGAGACTGCATAATTCCCATATATGATATAGAAAATAAATAGGTGGCATTACAGAACATGTCTAAACTAAGCAGATGACATATATGATGTCAAAAGTAGGCACTGCAAGGCAACATATGCATGATATGACTAACATCATCATGCCAAGGTAGAGCAAACACCTTGTGGGGTAAATAGGAGTGGTCAGCGGCGTCCGAATCTACCTCAGAAGAGATATCTTCCTCTGGATTACAATCTAGAGAGGGGTGGGGAGGATTTGCCATTGAACCCACCATGGAGCGATGTCTGTATGACATTGTATTGCCGCGCAAAACTCTTCTCTTTTTCTCTACATGTTCAGCATGACTGTGTACAATATCTGACATGCAGACGAAAAAAATATGGTGAGATTATGTAAGGAGAGCATGCAGAAATTTAGAGTGATGGTAACAACCAGTGGATCGGTGTTTTTCTGTTGAACCAAAATAGCAATAATGGATCGACGTGAATGTATAGTAATAAGTTATGCAACAAGTGTACAACCTCTTTGCCATAGCCGTGTCGACCTCAACATCATTGGGTTGGTCGCTGAAGCAGTTGAGGTAGAGGTGGCTGTCGGAGGTGTGGAGGAAGATCTAAGGAATCTGTAGACGGCGTCCAGGGCACTGCTCTGTTGTGATGGATCGTTCTGTCGTTGGAGCAGCTCCGGTGAGCCGTAAGACATCAAGGCTGAAGCAGCACAAGACAGACATCGTCAATCTCAAGTGAGATTCTAATAGCATCTCCAATAGATGATGTAAAATGGATGTAAAATTAACATCACCAAAAACCACCTGACTACAACAGATGAGGTAAAAACCGTTGACTCTGAACTTAACTGTCGAAACTGAAATTTACTGTGGAATCTGAATGCTACTGTTGAAACTGAACGCAATGGTAGCAGAGAGGCACTTGACATGTAGTTTAGGGAGGGCCTGCAGTTCATCTACAACCTGCACCTCCTGAGCCGCTAGCCACCACCGGTCGAACCGCCGGCCCCAGCGCCGCCTCGCCGCCCCGAAACAACTCGCCACCGCCGCCCCGGCCAGCCCTCTAGGTCCCCCGCCCCCCCATCCTGAACCCTAAGATAGATAGTGGGGTACCTCTCCGGTGAGCCCCCGTCCCCGATGCGAGTGGTTCTTCCTTAACTCCGGCGAGCCCCCCCAACCCCTGAAAATCGACTGACCCAAAAGTCGATTCAGTCGACTGAAGTGTGGCTTAATCGGAGCAGATCAGCAGCATGAGCGAGGGGAAGAGCAGCAGCAGCAGCTGGGCGAGCAAGCGATCGAGCTAGAGCCGGAGCAGCAGATCCGGCTGGTATGGACGCCACCGCCAAAGGGGCCTCGCACTGGGGGAGAGCCGCCGTGGAGATGTCGCCCGTGGCGCCGGCTTCAAGGTAGCCGCTCCATGGGGGTGCGGGATGGAGCACCGTCGGCGCCGGGAGGTCGAGTTAAGGAGGAGGTGCGATGCGATGAGTGTACAACCTCTTTGGTGGCACCGAGTAGGCCTCGGCTTCGTCCGAGGAGTTGGTGAGGATGATGCGGTTCCGGTGGAGTAGGTTAAGGTGGCGCTGTGGGGATGGAGCAGCCGCGATAGACGAGGCGATCATCAGAGCAGCTCCTTGGAGGTGGAGGACAGGGCGGCTGAACCGGTGGGACGGCGAGATGGATGACGCATCCTCATCCGGGAAGGTGGACGAGGGACGTCGAGCTGTTGCGGTGGACAACGTTGTTGGGGAAGAGGCTCTGGCTGGGCAGCGGTGACGTGGCAGACGGAGGAGGGTGGGGTTTCGCGGCTGGAGCGGAGAGGTTATGGCGGCCTGGGATTTCGAGTGGCGAAAAGGGGGCGATGGGAGGGGGTGAAGCATGACTTAGGAACGCGCTTGTCCAAAATGTAGGGTGTGTTACAAAAGTACCCCCACCGATTTGAACTAGCGGCCCTTTCGGCTCAGGGTTAGAAGGGGGATTTCGCGTGTCAGGATTTGGCAGCTGGAGGGAGTTTTCGCGCGCGTTGTAATTTTGGGATAGCAAGGCGTGGGTTGTGAAGGCGCCAGTTTTGGGAGCACGATATCTGAATTTTTGGGATATAACAAGACGTGGGTTGAATTTTAGGGACAAGCCTAACGTGTAGTAATATTGTACTTGTACATACCAAATCAATTCACACTTCCCTCAACCAAAAAGAAAATGAAAAAAATAAAACTATTCACACCACACAAAGAGAGAGTCTAGCCCTGTTTTACTATACAAATGCTATTCAAAGCTACTCCCTCCTTCCATCTATATAGGGCCTAATGCATTTTTCGATACTAACTTTGACCAAATATTAGAGCAATGATATATGACATGCAACTTACACAAAGCACACCGTTAAATTCGACCGTGAAAGGTTCTTTCAATGATATAATTTTCACATTGTGCATGTCAGGTACTATTAATCTTGTCAATAGTCAAAGGCGGTCTTAAAAATGTCATTATGCCCTATATAGATGGAAGGAGGGAGTATGAATCCATGTTATGTCTGATTAAATTTTTTTGCTTGCTGTATAATGCATGTAACCTACTCATACCAACATTTTAGTGCATTCCAAATGTCTATACTACCGCTGCAATTCGAACTAAATTTGAATTCGTTTCTCTATTTCAATAAGAATCTACAATCATGATTGTTGCCAACTTCAATCATCATAGTTTCCTTGCGATCCGCCAGATATAAATCAGATGGCCTATAATGCAGGATGGCAGGCACACCATCATCAACAACTCCGTTTTTTTATAAGAGTAGAGATAAAATATATTAAATGTAGTATACCATGTTCATAACCACACCATGTGTATCACCGTTATATATATTCACACATCCGTCGGTTTGAAACACTATGGTAAATTCTTCAAATATCTGAATTTGCTTTTTATAATGAAGTATATATGATCTCTATTCATCTTTTACACCCACACAACCCTCTTATCTTTGTAGCTAGCGCTAACTTTCTCTTGTGCATGCACACGCCCGCATCCCTCTCACCCTCCCTCAGCATTCTCAGGCTCCATCGCGCAAATTCGTCTTTTCACTTTAGGTCGTTCACCCATGGTGTGTGTAGGCCCCCCAACTCCTTCTTTATGGCACACATCGATCGATATGCCTCTCTAGCCAGGTGTGCCTAGCACAAACACAAGCTTCCCCTCTTCTCTTGTCGCCGTCCATGCCTCACTCCCACCACTCTTTTCATCGTTATCGTACTGGAACACTCCTCCCCCTCTATATATTATGCCTCTCGTACCATCTCCTACATGCATCCCTCTCTCTCTATCCTTCTCCTCGTGCCTCATTTGCTTCTAACATACACATGCATGTATACCGATCGATCTCCCAACATATACCTAGATCGACTTTAACTACCCCCCCATCGATCGACGTACCTCACAAGTTATGTCTCTCCTTTCTCTTACAAAGGGAGATTGATCTTCCTATGTAGTTACGTCTGCTTACCACAGCCACATCACCCCCCCTCATCATTCGTGCATGCCTCCTGACCCGTCTCTCACACGCACGTGCACAGACAACAAGCAGCCATCTCCTCTCTTATTGATATTGTGGGCGTGCCCTCCGTTTGTCTAGCAAGCCTATCCCACCATTTGTTAGAAGCAACTCCACTACCACCCCTCCAACACTCTAGCTCTGTCTCTCTCCCAATCTTATTCATCTCCTGCACATATGCATGGATGCCGATCGATCTCCCTTAATACATGAGGCAGATCGATCTCCTTAATACATGAGGTAGGCCTCTCTCCTCCTCCACACATATACCAGCCATTGTACCTCTATAGTTAATTGGGCCTCCCTCTTCCCCCACCACACACCTATAGTCGAGTGATGCAGGTAGGTATCCATGCCACAGAGACAAACTGCACATGTCCCATCTCACTTTCTAGTAGGCCAGCCACTCTATATCTTTGACGTGGGCACACACAAATTCGATGGCACTCTTTATCGATTGCGCACGCGCACACACAGACACACATCATCCCTCTCTTCGATTCTATGGACACCTCAAGCCGATGATACCTCCACTCTCTTCTCATGGATCGCCCCCTCTATATATATGTTATATCCAGGACTCTATTTCACACATTGCATATATTAAATTTTTTTATTGACCCCCCCACAAAAAAAATCTCAAGAACCCACACACTATATCTCTCTAGGTTTGTATCTCTCTCACACAACCCCACGTAGGTGGTGTACGTATACAAGAAGAGAATAGGTGCACCGTGCACGTACTCACGCTTCGTGCCCAGCCACACCCGCGCGGGTACACGGTGGAGCTCATTTCTCTATGAAATGGCGGCCCACGTGCTAATTTGAACGCCTGTAGCGGTTGTTTATCTAGGGAGGTCATGTACCACGCGTGCACGAAACAAAGTTCGACTTGACGCATTGCCGCGTTATTTTTAAATAAAGTTATAGCGCTCAATGGCACATACACAGAATATAAAACGATTTTTATGAAGGAAAAGGTAGTCCGTTCTTCAGAGTATTTCACACAAGGCTCTGGTGGCCTCTCTCTCCCTCTCACCATTGGTCACTGATCCGGCTGCATCCCGTCCGCCGGGGGAAAGGGAGTGCGGTGGCCTATCTCTCTCTCACTGTTGGTCACTGATCCGGCCGCATCCCGTTCGCCGGGGAAAGGGAGGAAGTGCATCGTTTCTCCGTTCGACGGCGCCGAGGCAGCAGGTCCCGATCTGCGGTACATGCCGTTCTCTCTGACAAAGCTCCGGCGCGGCAGGACCTACGCCACCTGCTCGCAGATTCCGCCCGCCGCTGCTCACCAAGTTACATCCCGACGACCTCCAGGTATCCCCTCCGGCCTTGCTCCACTGCCCATTTTCCCACGTTGCTGCATGTGGATCTTCCATAGTTCTTTTCCCAAAACGTAGCTCATCCGATGTACTTTCCATATTGCATTCTTGTCCTCACACCATTTTAGACAAACACAACCGTGTTGTTATCTTCCCGTAGGACAAGGAATATGCTTCTTTTCTGTCATCGCATGTGTCATCAACTGTTATTGGCCAGTAATTGTTTCCTTTCTACCTCTTTTTTGCAAACAGGGCTATCCATTTCACCTCGTTGCTATTGCGACCTTTTGGTGAACTGCACAAATCACTTCTTTCTTAAGAGTGTTTTGTGAAGTTGTACTAAAATGTCACACGGGCAACGTCTCTACATTTCAGTGTGACTGCACAAAGGGAGATTGGTTTTGCTCTATCCTCCTCATCCAACTCCGAGCCTAATCTTCTCCAACTAGTTAGTATTAAGAGAGATTGCAAAGGTGACCGGCTTCTATTTGTGTGTTTATTGTTTCATCAGAAGTCCTCTATTATCGTAATCACACTTGATATCTTTGGAACAGGGACGCTCAGCTCTATTTTAGTGGAACTGCAGAAAATGGTCGGAATGTTGCATGCTCCAGACAGCTACTTTTTTCCCCAACATGCCTTGTTGATTTAGACAAAGCTGGGGGGACATTGCTACCAATGAAAGCATGGATCAATTTTAATTTAACACCTTCTCACAACTTTTTCTTTAGTTGTGATGTAATTATTAGCTTTGATCTGCTAATAATTGACATGCATTAGCAAGGAAGTTAGTTTTTTATTGTTTCCGAAAGAGCATTGATGGCAAGACACGCGAAACAAAAGCTGAAAGCTCACACCATTGTACAATTTCATGTCGCTAGAAAAATTATTTGTATAGTACGTCAATTATGTAAACAAATGATGGAAGCTTGATAGCATTGCCAGAAGCCTCTTCATCATCCGGGTCCATGTGCCATGCACAAAATTATATTCCTTCGTTCCTAAATATTTGTCTTTTTACAAATTTCAAACGGGCATATTTTAGAGTGTAGATTCACTCATTTTTCTTCCTACGTGTACTCCCTCCGTTCCTAAATATTCTATTCGTCTTAACAGAGATTTCAACAAGTGACTACATACGGAGCAAAATGAGTGAATCTACACTCTAAAATATGTCTATATACATCCGTATGTGCCAGTCCATTTGAAATCTCTAAAAAGACAAATATTTGAGTAGTCACTCGTTGAAATCTCTAGAAAGACAAATACTCCGGAGTATATTTAAGAACCGAGGGGGTAGTGCACAACCACATGGGAGACTCAGCCCGGTCGTTGCGCCGCATTAATAGTGAGTAATGAGCAGTCAAATCATAAGCCCCACCTTTCCCACTGTAAGTTGCTCTAAAGAAGCAACCATCAATACGCTCTTCTTTTGAATCCGCTCATACTACTCCATCTGTCACTGTTTATACAACACACTTCAGAAAAAAGAAAAATAAATCTGTGGGACCAAGACGACTAACGATCGGCCTGAAAAATAGTATTGGTAGTTATAGCACGGTGTCTATTACTAGAGGGGATAATGCATACACACATGCATGCAGTGCTTCCACCACGGGTACACACATGCATGCACTCCGTAGTAGTACAGTACATGGAGAGAAAATTGTGGACTTGATTGCGGTTACCATGCCCTAATTAATTGAGCATTAAACCGAACGCGTCTAAAGTCTCTCTGGTGGTGGAAATGCATTGAGAGAAATGCATCATAATGAAGCGCGCCCTGTAAACTATGACGGAGGGTGGAGTAGTATGAAGGTGCAAAGCCAAGTACGCGTACTACTGTGCTTGGCTCTTCGCCCCTTCGTGAAGTCGAACAATGATGGTACTCCGCATGTTGGGTACTACAGTGTATGCCTCTGACAATCTGACAACGAATGGACTGATGCATGTCCACCGAGGGTAGGTTGCATTAGTCAAAAGGCGTAAGCGAGCTTCACCTTGTCCTGCAAGCTTGTCCTCATTTTGTGAGTTGACGGGACACACCAAAAAGTAGTGCTAGTCCATACTCCCTCCTTTCCGGTTAATATGGCTTAATCTTTTTTGCGGGTAAATGAGAGAGCTTTATTCATATATAAGAATTCTTAGGACGATTAGCCAAGACACTAGTCACTAGGAAGCGAGGTACCACGCAAAAAAAGAAGTAGGAAGCGAGGTGTTTCATCAGGCCAGCTCTCGGCCACATTCAAAGTGCAGCAAGCATGGTTCGCACGAAGATGCGCCGCAAGGTTTGCTGACCTGTTTACATGCTGAATAACAAAAAAAGAGGAAATATTACTGAGCGCTACTATTTGTAACAGGATATGAGCCAGAATTAAGCGAGAATTATGGTGAGTGTTCCATGCAATCAACTTCCATTATCACATGCGAGAACCCTCGAAGAGAACCAAATGTGTTGAAGATTGCTGTATCACATTTTAAAATTATAATAAGAGTGCAGACGCTCCTCCATCCGGTTCCTAGTACTAGTATAGTACGTACCTTTATGCACTATAGTAGTAGTACTAGTAAACTTTCCGCTTGGCTTTTCAGGAAGTCGAACAATAATAGCACTAGTAGTATAGTGTATGCTTCTGGCAATCTGACACCGAATTAACTGTTGCACGTCCACCGCCTGAGCGAGGGAGAGCTTGCATTAGTCAAAAGTTTCTCCTTGTCCTGCGAGCCACCGCGCGCAAGTTTCTCCCGTCCTGCAACCTTCTCCTCATTCGGCAAGTTGACGGGACACAGCAAAGTAATGCTACACCATGCTGCCTCCTCTCCGGTTAATATGGCTTAATTTCAAACGAGATAAATACACTGTCTGTCACTGTATATTTGTAAAAATACGGTCAGTGGACTTCATAATACGCTCATTGCGCTCAATATATATATTTTCCGGTGTTCATACGGTCACTAGCTCACCCTGACTGAGTATGTGTGTGCATGCACGTGTAGGTTGAGCACTTGAGCGTGACCGTGTGTGTTCCGTCGTGTGCTCGGACATGCATCCATTAGGGTGTCGCGTGCGTTTTTACGTCCATGTGTACGTGTGACTGTTGCATACACGTAGGGGGAGTACGTGTAGGGGCCACTAAGGAGCAGTCAAATCACACAGTAAGTTAGTCGGAAGAAGCAACCATCATTTCACTCTTGAATGACATGTACGCAATATAAAATGGTTGATATGGAGAGAAAAAGAAAACCACTATATATACACTAGCAGGAGCCTAAGCTACAAGCCTGCTTGCTTAGGTTGCTCTCTTCACAAACATAGAACGACGGGCCTGATCCCGCAGCTGGGGGAACGGAACAATGTTCTGCGTAGACGCGGTCGACATCGGCGAGGGAGAAAACCCACAGTCGGTGCGTCCCAATCGGGGGTCACCGCGGTATGGGCCGATGCCGCATCCCAACGGCCCTTCTAGCTATAGCCCGACGTCCCAAGTAGTCCATCTTCCTTTTGGAGCCGGCTTGCTCCACTGCCGTAGCTCCATCTCCATGTCGATCTTTCTCTACTTCTACCGGCTTCTACTTGTGATGAGTTTATGTCTCACGAACTAGTGCCAGTACTATTATTCTAATCACACTTATTCAATATCTTTGCCATCAGGGATGCTCAGGTCGATTTTAGTGGAACTGCACAAAAGCATCGTATGATCTGAGGGTGCCAGCCGTCTTTCCTTCGACAGGTTCTACCTGGACAGGAAATTAAATCATGTTTAGGGATTAGGGTTTAAGTCGTAGTGACCCCATCAGTAGTTTTTCTATCGTACACGCTCTCACAACTTTTTTCTTTAGTTGTGAAGTAAATATTGGCTATGATCTGTGAATCATTGAGATGCATCAGCATGCGTGTTAGTTTTCCTTTGTATTTGATGGAATGTTGTAATGGGGCAACCTTCGAATAGGAAAGAAAATGGTGTCAGGACCCCGATTCCAAGTCACATCGATCTAGCCGGTAACACCTCATATCACATTGCGGCCTCACGCACGGTATCCCCACGGGTGTCTCCTTACCCTGGCCCGGGACCGTTTGCGACTTTTGGCTCACGTATATGATAGTGTCGCTAGCATCCATATGACAAAGAACCCGGGCCGACATGTCTAGTCGTGGACCCAAAGCGGCACAGACCTATGGAGACAGGCATACATGAATCACATTGAGCATGTCGGTCAACAGCGTGTGAATCCGGGCTGTAGCACTGGGCTAACAGGACTCTGGGTAACCTGGGCTATAGCAGGCTAGGCAAGACTCCGGATGTCATCGCGTGACATTTCCCCGAAGGGACAGACATAGGAACGAAGTGAAACACATGCCGGCCAGTCAAGTGTCCTGAGCAGTAGTGCTGGGCTAGCAGGACTCCGGTGAACCGGGCTGTAGCGGACTACTATGGCTCAAGGAGCACTAGACTACATTTCCCCATAAGAGAGGCTGCCAAGGATAAACAACTAGATTGTCGGATCCCACACATACCAAGCATTTCAATCATACACACAATATGCTCGATATGCGCAAATACAACATGGCATCACAACAAAACTCTACAACTCAAGTACTTTATTTAAAAGGCTTCAGAGAGCCATACATAACATGTTCATACAGGCAGGGGTCACATGACCCGACACTCAAGTCATACAAGCATACAAGCACATGCGGAAGCAAATAGTCTGAGTACAGACACTAGAAAGAAAGAAGGCTTGTCGAAGCCTGTCTATCTACATAGGGCCCTCCATGGCCAGGATCACCACCTGGGTGGCAAGTTACTCATCGGCGTCGAGGTCTACATAAAACCCATCGGAGGGGGCGGTGTTGTCGTCTGAGAACAGTAATTGAAGCAAACATGATTACAAAGGTACTCAGCAAGTCTTACAACAGAACCTACTATACATTCTCATTCTCAAGAAGGTGGTGGAGTTATTGCCGCAAGCCAGCTTTGACTCTTGGCTAAGCTATCCTATGAGACACCACTAGTAAAATAGTTTTCGCACACAAGTACACTAATCACCAACACAATACTCCACCGGGGATCCTCCCTCGTCATCCTACGAGAGGGCCATCCTCGGTACTCACACTTATCTTGAGTCTTTTAGTAGTAACCATTAACTTGTCTATGAACTGTATAGGCAACCAAGTAGTCCTTTACTACGGATGCGGCTATTCGAATAGATGATGTTAACCCTGCAGGGGTGTACTTCTTCATACACGCTCTCACCACTTACCGTCGTTTACATGACATGTAATCGGCAACCTTCAAGCGGAAGCCCAACGAGGGTGTCGGCCATGACCTACCTAAACACTCAAGTCTCTAGTCCAGGTTTATCACCTATCCAGGTTCCATCCACAGGGAGTCCGGCCGAGGTTTCCACATACGGCCCTGAACGATGTGAACAGGGTCCCGAGACGCCAAACGGGCGCCCGGCATACCCGGCCACGGTGTATCTACCGCATCATAGACCACCCCTAGGGTCAGCGCTACGCACGGCCGCCAACACATAACCTACAAACACCAGAAACTAGTTGCAACTCCTAGACAGAGTACTAGGGTGATTAAGAAGCCGAGAGGGTCCATTGGTTTCGGGCCCAGTGTATGGTAGTAGCTGATTCTTAAATCACACATATAGATCTCAGTTCTTAGGGACGACCTCAATGAAACAACCCACCATGTACTCCTACATGGCCTCTCACCGATACCTTTACCAAATCATGTTCAACACATCTCTCACATTACCGACATAATCATTTCACTCTAGCCCATCACCCAGATGAACCAGACCTGACACAACTCTAAGCATAGCAGGCATAGCAAGGTAGGAAACACATACATGGCTCAATCAACTCCTACACATGCTAGTGGGTTTCATCAAGTTACTGTGGCAATGACAGGTCATGCAGAGGATAAGGATTCAGCTACCGTAGCACACAGCAGTTTGAAACGTTGTTATCTTAATGCAGTAAGTGAGAGCAGAAGCAAGAACATGGGATTGTATCGATATGATCAATGGGGCTTCTTGGCTGATGGAGTGGTAGTAGGGTATTGCCCTTCAGTTGGATACTCGGAGATATCCTCGAAGGCAGAACCTACCACGAAAGACACCACAGAATATAATCAACACATGGCAATATGCAACAATATGATGCATGCTATGACATGGCAAAATGAGGTGTCCTGCCTAATGCAATGTGAAACAAGTTGAAATGGGTCCATTTGAACCAAAGATTCAAATGGAAGCTTAAGTTCTTATGCATTATAAGTGTATTAGCTTGTTTCACCTAAAAAGCAAGGTTAAAGTGTTTTGTCATGCATTAAACCATTACAGATGGAAAGATTGAATTTTTTTGATCATTTTTCATATATAATTTGTTTAATTTGGAGCTATGGTTGATTTTCTATGATTTTTAGAAGTTTTTGGCTATTTTCTGGAATTTCCTATATAAAAATAAATCCAGAAAAAAAATAACTGCGTCAGCACTGCGTCACTGTGACGTTAGCAGGTCAAAGGCGCCAGCCCAGGTCAAACCTGACTGGTGGGCCCCATCTGTCAGTGTCTCAGCTAACTAACAGAGTTAGTTAGTGTTTAGTTAGCACTAAACTAGGTTAGTTAGGCCCTGGGCCCACATGTTAGTGAGAGAGGGTTAGCTAACGAGGTCATTAACCTCTAACAGAGTGATTAGCTCTAATTAAAAACTAATCTAATTTAGTTAGGAGCCGGCCCCACATGTCAGTGACTCAGGCGGGGTCAAACTGGGGTCAAACAAGGTCAATCTCGCCGGCGTTTAGCCGCCGGCGAGGCCAAATGCGGCGGTGCAGGTGCGGGTTTCATCTACAGGGCACCGTTCGAGGCGCCGTTGGGTTCTACGGGCAGCTAGGAACGAGCCGCAGCGGGTGGTGCTAGTGGTTGGGCTCGGGGTCGCCGGAGATGACGCCGGCAACGAGTTTGGCGGCGGCCGGAGCTCGGGTGAGCTCGGACTCGTTGCTAGGGGGCACGGAGAGGCGCGTGGGTTAGTGCGTTGTGTTCCTGGGGGTGCGGTAGGGCTAGTGGTCAAGGTGGCGCGGCTGTTGGGTGGCCGGAGCCTCGTCGGCGATGAGCTCCGCGGCGGCGCGTGCGGGTGAGCTATGTGCAGTCGCTACGGGGCTCGAGAGAGGGAACGGAGAGGGTGGGGAGGTAGCTAGGCTCACGGCGGTTGCGACGGAGCTGACGGCGAGGTCGGGGACGGCCTGCTACGACGGTGACGGTGAAGGGGGTCTCCGGCGGTGGCGGATTTGGCCGAGGTCGATGCGGTGGCTTCGGGGCACGCGAGCACTCAGGGCTCGGCCTGCTCGACGAAGAGGAGGGTGGCGGAGCTCGTGGACACGGCAGGGCGGCGTAGAGATGACGGTGGCTACGGCTACGGCGTCGGGACGGCGGCGGCTGCATCGGCCATGGCGTCGGGGGAGCGAGGGAGAGAGCAGGGGGGAAGTGTGAGGTGTCCAGGGGGTCGGGGGCGCGACGTGGAGGTCGTACAGCCCGTCCAGCGGCGAAGTGGCAAGCAGGAGGTGGCGCACGGCGGTGCGCGCCCCTCGGGCACGCGCCCGTCCTCCTGGCAAGGAGGAAGACGACAGGGGAGGGAGCAGGTGGGCTGGGCCGGCCACTTGGGCCGCCAGGTGGCTGCACAGGTGAGGTAAGCCCAGGTAAGTTCTAACCCTTTCTTTTCTGGTTTTATTTATTTTCTATTATTTCTGTAACTTTAGGGCTTTATTAAAAATGCCAGGGCATTTCCAAAAATCATAAAATTAATCATGGTTACTACTTAGAATATATCCAGGAGTAAACATTTTAGTTTATGATTATTTGAGCATTCAAAATATTTTATAGCATTTAAATGCCCAAATGCAAATACTATATGAATTAATCCAATGACCTTAAGATGTCCTAGAAAAATGTTCACCATTTTTGTCAAAGGTGTTAACCCAAACAAAAAGGGTGGGCTTTTTAGAAGGGCATTTCAGGTTCATTGATTTTTTTAGTAAACCCTAGGTTTTCCAGGGGGGTGCTGGGGGTTCTATCGTCCCCATTTCATCTTTCTGGGAAATTTAAACATGATGCAATCACTCTAATGCATGAACTAGATAGGGTGTGACAACTCACCCCCACTCAAAAGAATCTCGTCCCGAGATTTAGGATCTGTTGGGAAGAAAGTGGGGTACTCGAGTCGAAGACGATCCTCCCTTTCCCAAGTGGCTTCTTTCTCGGAATGGTGTGACCATTGAACCTTGAGAAACTTGATGTTATGGCGTCGAGTGGAATGCTCGGCTTGATCAAGGATACGAACGGGATATTCCCGATATGAGAGATTATCTTGTAGATCAAGCGTTTCGTGGTCCACTCCATGGATAGGATCCGCGAAGCAACGCCTGAGTTGAGAAACATGGAAGACATCGTGAACTCTGGAAAGATGCGGAGGTAGTTCCAATTGGTAGGCAACTTCTCCTCATTTGGCAAGAATGCGAAAGGGTCCAATGTAACAAGGAGCCAATTTGCCTTTGATACCGAAACGATGGGTTCCCTTTAACGGAGTAACCCGAAGGTAAGCCTTCTCGCCGACTTCATAAGTCATGAGCTTATGTTTACGATCATATTGGCTCTTTTGATGAGATTGGGCTGTTTTCAATTTCTCACGAATAACGCGAACCTGCTCTTCTGCTTCCTGAATCATATCCGGGCCAAAGAGTTGTCTTTCCCTGGTTTCTGACCAGTTAAGAGGCGTTTGACATTTTTGTCCATAGAGAACTTCGAAAGGAGCTTTGCCCAAGCTAGCTTGATAACTATTGTTATAAGCAAACTCCACGAATGGAAGGCATTTCTCCCAATCCATTCCGAATGAGATGACAGAAGCTCGGAGCATATCTTCCAAAATTTGATTGACTCGCTCTACTTGACCACTTGATTGGGGGTGGAAGGCGGTGCTAAAAGAGAGACGAGTTCCCATAGCATTTTGGAAACTTTCCCAAAATCAAGAGGTGAAGAGACTCCCATGGTCTGAGTTAATTTCCAATGGGACACCATGAAGAGACACTATTCGGGAGATGTATAAATCAGCTAGCTGGCTAGCGGTGATACTCTCATGAACAGGTAGAAAGTGGGCCACCTTGGAAAGACGATCGATCACGACGAAGATGGCATTATTCCCTCTCTTGGTCCTGGGAAACCCAGTAATGAAATCCATACTGATTTTATCCCATTTCCATTCAGGAATAGCCAAAGGTTGAAGGGTGCCAGCAGGCCGTTGATGCTCTACTTTAACACGACAGTAGACGTCACAACTAGCAATGTATTGAGCAATTTCTCTCTTCATCCTAGTCCACCAAAACCTCTGGCGTAGGTCTTGATACATTTTAGTACTACCGGGATGAATGGTGAGAGGGGATTCATGAGCTTCCTTAAGAATCAACAGCGTCAGGTTTCGTGCTTTGGGAACCACTAAGCGGTTTCCAAAGTATATGACACCTTGATCATCAACGGAGAAAAAATTCGCGACTCCTTTCTTAATGTTTCTCTTAATATGGGAGATTCCCGGATCTACCTTATGTGCCTTGATGATCTGACCCGTAAGGGTAGGTTTCACCACCAGGGTGGATAGGAATCCTCGAGGAACTATGTGAAGGTTAAGCTTACGAAATTCCTCGTGGAGAAGTGGTTGACTTTGTTGTAACATCAGGTTGTTACAATAAGATTTACGACTTAGCGCATCAGCCATGACATTGGCTTTGCCCGGGGTGTAAGTTATTCCTAAGTCGTAATCCGAGATCAACTCGACCCAACGTCTTTGCCTGAGATTCAAATCCGGTTGGGTGAAGATATATTTCAAACTTTGGTTATCGGTGAAGATCTCGCAACGATTACCGAGAAGGTAATGTCGCCAAGTTTTAAGTGCATGGACTACAACTGCAAACTCTAGATCATGTGTGGGATAGTTTTCCTCATGGGGGTGTAATTGCCGTGAAGCATAGGCAATTACCTGACGATCTTGCATGAGTATGCAACCTAGTCCTTGTCGTGAGGCATCGCAATAGATAATAAAGTCCTTGGAGAAATCTGGTGGTACCAGTACGGGAGCAGATGTCAGGCGTCTTTTTAGTTCCTGAAAGCTGAACTCGTACTGTGGGGTCCACTCAAACTTTTTATCTTTCTTGAGGAGTTCAGTTAGAGGTTTAGCAACCTTGGAGAAATTCTCGACAAAGCGACGACAATAGCTCGCTAGGCCAAGGAAGCTCCGAACTTGCTTGACCGTTTCAGGTGGAGTCCAATCGGACGGCTTGAACTCGCTCAGGATTGACAGCAATACCCTTACCAGAAATTACATGGCCTAGATAGGTCACTTCCGGCAACCAAAATTCACACTTGGAGAATTTGGCATAAAGGCGATGCTCTCAAAGTTTCATCAATACTAGCCTTAGATGTTCGGCATGTTCCTCTTCATTCTTGGAGTAGATGAGTATGTCATCGAGGTATACTACGACGAATTTATCCAACTACTCCATGAAGACCGAGTTCATTAGTCGAGAGAAGGTGGCTGGGGCATTGGTTAAACCGAAGGACATGACGGTGTACTCGTATTGGCCATAGCGGGTAACAAAGGCTGTTTTGGGAATGTCCCCGTTTCTGATTTTGATTTGATGGTAGCCCAACCTCAAATCCATCTTGGAAAAGACTGAGGATCCGGTGAGCTGGTCATACAGATCGTTGATCCTGGGAAGCGGATACTTGTTCTTGATAGTGACCAAGTTGACAGGTCGGTAATCTACAACCATCCGATCCGTTCCATCCTTCTTCTTGACGAAGAGGACAGGGCAAGCCCAAGGGGAGGAACTAGGACGGATGAAACCCTTTTTCAAGGACTCGTCGAGTTGGTTCTTAAGTTCGGCTAGTTCTAAGGGTGCCATCTTATAGGGTCTTCTAGAAATTGGAACGGTTCCTGGAACAAGGTCTATCACAAACTCGACATTCCTGTCAGGTGGAACACCTGGCAGTTCTTCTGGAAAGATATTCGGAAAGTCTCGGACTACCGGAATATCTTCAAGGTCTGGAAGGGGGTTGGCATTTAGGGAGTAAAGCTGGCGCTTGGCCACTCGAGTTAAGACATTGACTGTCTTGCCCGATGGGTGAGTAAGTTGAATGGTTCTAGTGGCACAATCAATCTTAGCATAATGAGCTGACATCCAGTCCATACCCAAGATGATGTTTATGTCCGAGGACTTGAGAGCTATTAAGGATGCAAGGAAGACGAGTCTATCGACAAGAATTTCACTCCCATGGCTTACTCTAGAGGTTTGCCATCTAGAGCCCGGGGTTTGAATTTCCATGGTAGTGGCCATGTCACAGAATGTCATGTAATGCAATCGAGCATAGCTCTCAGATATGAATGAATGAGATGCTCTAGTACCGAAAAGAACAGATGCCGGATGGCAATTAACAAGGAGCGTACCAAGGACGACATTAGGATCCTCATGAGCCTCCTCAGCTGAGACATAGTTAACATGGCCACGTGCAGTGGTGGCTGGCTTGGCGTAGAAGGTCTTTCCCGCTGGCTTACCACGGCCAACGGACTTTCCAGACTGATTGGGGTTGTTGTTCTGAGGACACTCCCGACTGTAGTGACCCGGCTCTCCACACTTGAAACATGTCACAACATTGGGGCATGGAGCAGCATTAGCAGCGGGGCCACCATAGGGCTTAGATGGTACAAACTGCTGGTTGGGGCGAGGCGCCTCAAAGGATGGCCTCGGAATGAACCTGGGTGACAGTGCCGTGCTTGGAATCCACACCCGGCGCTTCTGAGATCCAGAGCCGGATGAAGAACCAAAATCACGAGAGTGCTTGCGTGAAGCATCATAGTCAGACTGTCCTGTCTCAGTACTAATGGCTTTATTGACCAACTTCTGAAAGGAGGTGCACTCGTGCAGACGAAGATCGCGGCGAAGCTCGGGGCTAAGTCCCTTGCAGAACCTTGCCTGCTTCTTAGCGTCGGTGGATACCTCTTCTGGAGCATATCGTGCCAGATTCCCAAATTCATGACTATATGCATCCACAGTCAGTCTTCCTTGGGTGAAATTGCAGAACTCTTCCCTCTTGCGATCTATGAGACCTTCCGGGATGTGATGCTCACGGAGAGCCTCACTGAATTCAGCCCAAGTAGTGATTTGGCCGACTGGGCGCATAGCCTCAAAGTTTTCCCACCAAAGGCTAGCAGGGCCTTCGAGGTGATAGGCAGCATAGGTAACCTTATCAGCTTCGGCTATGTTGGCAGAATGTAGCTTGTGTGTGATGCTGCGGAGCCAGTCATCCGCGTCGAGGGGCTCGACGGAATGATTAAACTTTGGTGGGTACAACTTGATGAAGTCATTGATTGACACCAAGTCATTTCGCTGATGGCGTGCAGTGTTCTTCTCAATCCGCTCCAGCAAGCAGTTAGTCTCACGCTTGTTTCTTTCCACCTCCAGCATAACTTCGGCCAGAGAAGGCGGGTGAGGCAGATTTTCACCCCTAGCTGCACTGGCTTCTCCCTGCTCCGGGGCAGCAGGGTTGCTGCGGGTGTTGACCATCCTAGGAAAAAACAAGACAACGGTTTAGATAAGGATGGCACAAACTTGGCAAGGAAGTGCAGAATGTAATGGATAACATGGAATGCCAAGATGTTCATTGCACGACATGGTAATATAGAAACTTCCATATATATACCATTGGTCACACACACCGTACATAGTTTAGTACAAGCCCAGGCTAGAGTACAACTACGGTGAAAGACATTACATCTCATCGGAGGCATTCCAAGCTCCTATACATTATTTTTCTACACCTCCGGAGCGTGATACACACCAAGTCGTATCCCACGGTCATGCAGGACTGTGGAGAATACAACTATTACAATACTAGTGAAACTACTACTAGCTCAGACGGCTCCGTAGTAATCCTCATAAAAGTCACCACCAAAGCCTGGAAGTGGAACATGATCATCTGGGAACAGATGGTCCTGTGGAGCCTGCAGACCATAGGGACTCGGATGTGGCCTTGGTCCCACAGGCGGTGGCAGATGGGGACCACGAGGAGGGGTGATGCCTCCTACATCGTGCCACTCCATACAATCTGGCAATCAAGACCGTACAGGGTACAGGTCCCTCATGTCCATGTATCCTGCCTGCACCGCAGGTGCAAACTGAGTAAAAGTGGCCCAATGATCAGAATGAGTGTGGAAAAGCTCCATACGCAAGGCCCGATTTTCGCGGTCCTTGTCCTCGAGCATCTCGACAGTGGTGCGGAGTAGTGACTCCTCATGTGCAGAGTCATAGTACAAAGCCTGATAGTACCCCTGTGCTCCAGGAAGTGAAGCTGGCATGTAATGGAAATCGGTGTTCTGAAGCAAGGCAGTCCTGGCTCGAATGATAGTCATCATTGAATAGGCTGCATCCTGCACAAACATCTCAATAGTGACCCCAAGTCCATAGGAACAGTGAAGGGGTTCAGTGGCTCCAGGATAAGAGGGAAATATCCTGACGGTACAAAGGTACTGGCTCTGGTTGAAGTCTCGGAACTGCTCCTCGACGGTATATTCCGGATACCACCGATAGCCTGACTCGACCATCACTCGAACCAACATGGCCGTGTGGCTGGGCACATCGAGGCACCGGGTCAGATGAACCACTTGGTTCTGGGAACGAGTGGGCATCTGAAAGCACAGAATAATGCAAAGGCATTAGAATTTTCTAGGGGAAGTCGGACAGCATAATGGCTGTAAATGCTCAGAAAAAGATTTGAGACATCCACAAAAATTTGCAATACCACTCAGCAACATCATATCAAGGTTCTGATTCAACTGACAACATACTAAAAGTAGTAGAAACTGTACTGAGGCTTGTAACCACAATACTATAAGCTACTACGGATTAGTAACACGTGAACCTGATAGAAAGAAGAGAGCCTAGTCCTTAACCCACATAGAATGAGAAGAGAATGACTCAGATCAGAGGGCATAAGGTAAAGGAGTAAAAGAGCCTTACGTTCCCTCCCATAATCAATTCCCCTACATATAACTAAAGCATTTCTAGACTCGACATCGACCAGTTTGGCTCAACGAACCTACACGCAGTCCGGCTCTGATGCCAACGCTGTCAGGACCCCGATTCCAAGTCACATCGATCTAGCTGGTAACACCTCATATCACATTGCGGCCTCACGCACGGTATCCCCACGGGTGTCGCCTTACCATGGCGCGGGACCGTTTGCGCCTTTTGGCTCACGTATATGATAGTGTCGCTAGAATCCATATGACAGAGAACCCGGGCCGACATGGCTAGTCGTGAACCCAAAGCGGCACAGACCTATGGAGACAGGCATACATGAATCACATCGAGCATGTCGGTCAACAGCGTGTGAATCCGGGCTGTAGCACTGGGCTAACAGGACTCCGGGTAACCTGGGCTGTAGCAGGCTAGGCAAGACTCCGGATGTCATCGCGTGACATTTCCCCGAAGGGACAGACATAGGAACGAAGTGAAACACGTGCCGGCCAGTCAAGTGTCCTGAGCAGTAGTGCTGGGCTAGCAGGACTCCAGTGAACCGGGCTATAGCGGACTACTATGGCTCAAGGAGCACTAGACTACATTTCCCCATAAGAGAGGCTGCCAAGGATAAACAACTAGATTGTCGGATCCCACACATACCAAGCATTTCAATCATACACACAATATGCTCGATATGCGCAAATACAACATGGCATCACAACAAAACTCTACAACTCAAGTACTTTATATAAAAGGCTTCAGAGAGCAATACATAACATGTTCATACAGGTAGGGGTCACATGACCCGACACTCAAGTCATACAAGCACATGCGGAAGCAAATAGTCTGAGTACAGACACTAGAAAGAAAGAAGGCTTGTCGAAGCCTGTCTATCTACATAGGGACCTCCATGGCCAGGATCACCACCTGGGTGGCAAGTTACTCATCGACGTCGAGGTCTACATAAAACCCATCGGAGGGGGCGGTGTTGTCGTCTGAAAACAGTAATTGAAGCAAACATGAGTACAAAGGTACTCAGCAAGTCTTACAACAGAACCTACTATACATGCTCATTCTCAAGAAGGTGGTGGAGTTATTGCAGCAAGCCAGCTTTGACTCTTGGCTAAGCTATCCTACGAGACACCACTAGTAAAATAGTTTTCGCACACGAGTCCACTAATCACCAACACAATACTCCACCGGGGATCCTCCCTCGTCATCCTACGAGAGGGCCATCCTCGGTACTCACACTTATCTTGAGTCTTTTAGTAGTAACCATTAACTTGTCTATGAACTGTATAGGCAACCAAGTAGTACTTTACTGCGGACACGGCTATTCGAATAGATGATGTTAACCCTGTAGGGGTGTACTTCCTCATACACGCTCTCACCACTTACCGTCGTTTACACGACATGTACTCGGCAACCTTCAAGTGGAAGCCCAACGAGGGTGTCGGCCACGACCTACCTAAACACTCAAGTCTCTAGTCCAGGTTTATCACCTATCCAGGTTCCATCCGCAGGGAGTCCGGCCGAGGTTTCCACCTACGGCCCCGAACGATGTGAACAGGGTCCCGAGACGCCAAACGGGCGCCCGGCATACCCGGCCATGGTGTATCTACCGCATCATAGCCCACCCCTAGGGTCAGCGCTACGCACGGCCGCCAACACATAACCTACTAACACCAGAAACTAGTTGCAACTCCTGGACAGAGTACTAGGGTGATTAAGAAGCCGAGAGGGTCCATTGGTTTCGGGCCCAGTGTATGGTAGTAGCTGATTCTTAAATCACACATATAGATCTCAGTACTTAGGGACGGCCTCAATGAAACAACCCACCATGTACTCCTACATGGCCTCTCACCGATACCTTTACCAAATCATGTTCAACACATCTCTCACATTACCGACATAATCATTTCACTCTAGCCCATCACCTAGATGAACCAGACCTAACACAACTCTAAGCATAGCAGGCATAGCAAGGTAGGAAACACATACATGGCTCAATCAACTCCTACACATGCTAGTGGGTTTCATCTAGTTACTGCGGCAATGACAGGTCATGCAGAGGATAAGGGTTCAGCTACCGTAGCACACAACAGTTTGAAACGTTGTTGTCTTAATGTAGTAAGTGAGAGCAGAAGCGAGAACATGGGATTGTACTGATATGATCAATGGGGCTGCTTGCCTGATGGAGTGGTAGTAGGGTATTTCCCTTCAGTTGGATACTCGGAGATATCCTCAGAGGCAGAATCTACCACGAAAGACACCACAAAATATAATCAACACATGGCAATATGCAACAATATGATGCATGCTATGACATGGCAAAATGAGGTGTCCTGCCTAATGCAATGTGAAACAAGTTGAAATGGGTCCATTTGAACCAAAGATTCAAATGGAAGCTTAAGTTCTTATGAATTATAAGTGTATTAGCTTGTTTCACCTAAACATCAAGGTTAAAGTGTTTGGTCATGCATGAAACCATTATAGATGGAAAGATTAAATTTTTCTGATCATTTTTCATATATAATTTGTTTAATTTGGAGCTATGGTTGATTTTCTATGATTTTTAGAAGTTTTGGCTATTTTCTGGAATTTCCTATATGAAAATAAATCCAGAAAATAAATAAGTGCGTCAGCACTGTGTCGCTGTGACATCAGCGGGTCAAAGGCGCCAACCCAGGTCAAACCTGACTGGTGGGCCCCATCTGTCAGTGTCTCAGCTAACTAATAGAGTTAGTTAGTGTTTAGTTAGCACTAAACTAGGTTAGGTAGGCCCTGGGCCCACATGTCAGTGAGAGAGGGTTAGTTAACGAGGTCATTAACCTCTAACAGAGTGATTAGCTCTAACTAAAAACTAATATAATTTAGTTAGGAGCCGGCCCCACATGTCAGTGACTCAGGCGGGGTCAAACTGGGGTCAAACAGGGTCAATCTCGCCGGCGTTTAGCCGCCGGCGAGGCCAAACGCGGTGGTGCAGGTGCAGGTTTCATCTACAGGGCACCGTTCGAGGTGCCCGGGTTCTACGGGCAGCTGGGAACGAGCCGCAGCGGGTGGTGCTAGTGGTTGGGCTCGAGGTCGCCGGAGATGACGCCTGCGACGAGTTTGGTGGCGTCCGGAGCTCGGGTGAGCTCGGACTCGTCACTAGGGGGCACAGAGAGGCGCGTGGGTTAGTGCGTTGCGTTCCTGGGGGTGCGGTAGGGTTAGTGGTCAAGGTGGCGCGGCCGTTGGGTGGCCGAAGCCTCGTCGGCGACAAGCTCCACGACAGCGCGTGTGGGTGAGCTACGTGCAGTCGCTACGGGGCTCGAGAGAGGGAATGGAGAGGGTGGGGAGGTAGCTAGGCTCACGGCGGTTGCGCCGGAGCTGACGACGATGTCGGGGACGACCTGCTGCGATGGTGACGACGAAGGGGGTCTTCGGCGGTGGCGGAGTTGGGCGAGGTCGATGCGGTGGCTTCGGGGCACGCGAGCGCTCGGGGCTCGGCCTGCTCGACGGAGAGGAGGGTGGCGGAGCTCGTGGACACGGCAGGGCGGCGCAGAGACGACGGTGGGTACGGCTACGGCGGCGGGACGGCGGCGGCTACGTCGGCCATGGCGTCGGGGGAGCGAGGGAGAGAGTAGGGGGGAAGTGTGAGGTGTCCAGGGGGGTCGGGGGCGCGACGTGGAGGTCGTACAACCTGTCCAGCGGCGAAGCGGCAAGCAGGAGGTGGCGCACAGCGGTGCGTGCGCATCGGGCACGTGCCCGTCCTCCTGGCAAGGTGGAAGACGACAGGGGAGGGGGGCAGGTGGGCTGGGCCGGCCACTTGGGCCGCCAGGTGGCTGCACATGTGAGGTAAGCCCAGGTAAGTTCTAACCCATTCTTTTGTGTTTTTATTTATTTTCTATTATTTCTATAACTTTAGGGCTTTACTAAAAATGCGAGGGCATTTCCAAAAATCATAAAATTAATCATGGCTACTACTTAGAATATATCCAACAGTAAACATTTTAGTTTATGATTATTTGAGCATTCGAAATATTTTATAGCATTTAAATGCCCAAATGCAAATACTATATGGATTAATCCAATGACCTTAAGATGTCCTAGAAAAATGTTCACCATTTTTGTCAAAGGTGTTAACCCAAACAAAAAGGGTGGGCTTTTTAGAAGGGCATTTCAGGTTCATTGAAAAGTTGTTTAGTAAACCCTAGTTGTTCCAGGGGGGTGCTGGGGGTTCTATCATCCCCATTTCATCTTTCTGGGAAATTTAAACATGATGCAATCACTCTAATGCATGAAATAGCTAGGGTGTGACAAATGGAGTGGAAAAGTTTCCGTTTTTCCGGAGAAAAAATGGAAACAGAGAGAATCCAACGTTTCGTTTCGTTGGCTCGCACCATCGAGCAAAGCCAACGTTTAAATCACGTATGTCGTGTTCGTGTCTCACCCTCCTCCATGGCTTGACCCCACACGGTCGCTCGTCATGCCACTCACCGCAAACCGAGTAGTATACCATAACTTTCCCGCCTGCTTGTCGATGGATCGCGCCATGGAGTACTAGCACTACTGGAAGAGATTGCCGAGTTGGGGGAGGACAGCTAGCTGTAGCATGGACTCCCAAGAACTTACTACTGGAAGAGATCGCGCATGTTGTAGCCGGCTATTGCGACCTTTGAACGCGGAGTAGCCGTGTGCACCCGGAAGTGGCGCGGGCGACGCTCTCTCGGCCGGCGCGCCGCTTCAATGCCGACGCCAGTGAAAGGTCGTGTCCGCTCTGGCCGTGCATGAATGCGGCACTGACCGTTTCGGGCGAGAAGCACGCGCGGGTGACGAAGAGGGTTCGGGTTGGTCAGGACTGGCCGTGGCAGCGGTCCGGACGTACGCAAACAAGAGATGTTGTACGTTAATATTGCTGTGTATATAATTAGCAACGTAAATAATGTGCCAGTTGGACAAATATGATTGGAGATGGAGATGGAAATGGAATTTTACGTAAAGACGGATATGCATGTCTAAGTCTATGTGTGTGCGCGCGATGACTCTCGCGACCTGGAAGCGGGGGCGTGTTTTTGATCGAGTTTTCTTTCTTGGTACGTTAGAGAATCAGTTTGTCTAATTCACATCTAGATGTTATTTAAGGATATCACATCTAAGCTCCCACAAGTATATAATGTAGCAACAAGAAACAAAAAAAACTAGGAAAAGACCACAAACAGAGTGGACATCAACTTATATGTGACATAACTATGTCACATCTAGATGTGTCCTAGACAGACCCTTAAAAAATTCTGCGCCAGTTTTTGTTTCTTTTTTTTCGGGAACGCGCGTATTCTATTTAAAACCACTGCTATGGAGAGATTTTTTTACTCCAGTATAGTCTCTTGTTTGATAGAGTTTCTCGTGTCTCGCTCTCTCACCCTCTCCATATCAAAACAAGATGACAGTGTCCACTCTATCTCTCTCCTCACCGGTGGTCACAGATCCGGCCGAATCCCGTCCGCTACGGGAGGTGAGGAGGTGCAGCGTTGACATTGTCGCCGTCGGCGACGGAGGAAGCCAATGCGCACCATCCTCTCGGAGCTGGCGTTGGCGCGGACAAAGATCCTCCGCGCCCTTGTTCGCTGCCATCGTGTGGGCAGATCCCGCCCGCCCACCTAAACGACATCTCGCCCACCTGAGGTGTAACTTCTTGTACTGGTCCAGCTCCCCAGGTCGCTGCATGAGGGTTTTCTTCTATGCGACTACTCCCCAGCTCCCCATGCATAGTAGCTAGGGTTCGTCGGCTGGTCCAACATCACCTACTAATACTATTATAGAGGAAATGCCACTGAAAATTAAAGTTGTCTTGATTTATGCCTCGATGGAGGTATACATGTTGTTTCGATAAAAAGTACATGGTGGTTGTGCGGTCATTATCCATATGGTGGTAGTACTATCACTGGTTAAATGAAGAAATGCTTTTTTTCTTGGGTATCCTGGTTTAGTTCCCATCAAGATAATTATGATGCTTCTGTTTGTTGGTGTACTTTTCATTAATTCTTATTGACAATTGAGATGTCGTTGCTAACCCTTTTTTATATTTTTGGAAACAGCGATGCGTGTCTCCATACCCGGGCATGTCTTCCTCAATTTTAGTGGAACTGCACAAAATTGGATGGCCATTGTTGTTCCACCTCACTGTCCTCTGCCACGTGGTTCTTCCTTCCTCGAGCTTGATTACTGAGAAGAAACAGACCACAGTGAGGATTTGTTGAACTTCTTAGGTGCCTCACCCAAACTTGATGCCAAATGGATGATGCATCACCACGATGACCTATCGATGCTCATAGTTGCACCTCATGGTTGCGTCGGCTGGTGAAGCTGATCGATATTTGAAGAAAAACAAGCTATCTTCCATCAGTGCTCTTTGCTTGTTACGCACAAAGATGATATCCTTCGTCAGTTCACCTTGGTTGCGTTGGAGACGCAGTCATCTTTCATGTTGGTGCAATTTTCGCTAGGGTTTTACGACAGGTGGGCCCAAAATGTGGCTGGCTCACCTGTCATACAGCCAAAAGCAGGTGCACTAAAGGCACCGGAGCTCAGTCCGTACTACAGTAGTATATATATAAGCGGGAGCCTGAGCGCTTGTTCGCTAGGGTTTGCACTCTCCACACGCTCGCCGCACTACATATATGTTACACGCTGGAGGCTCAACATTCATTTGCTAGGGTTTGCTATATTCACAGTCTCTCACTCTCTCTTCACCAGATCTAAATAAGACTGTGTTGGCCTCTTGTCTCTCTCTCCCCCCTCACAGCTGGTGAAGGAGGCGTCCGTATCCCATTGCACCGGGAAGGGGAGGAGGTGCAGCGTTCACTCTATCGCCTTCGGCGAGGGAGGCAATCCACTGCCGGCTGCGTTGTTCTCTTTCACCCAGCGCCTGTGCGGGAGGGCCACCGACCCCTTCTTCCTCGCTGCCGTACGTAGTGTGGGTAGATCCGGCCCCCCCGCCGCACGCCTTGCCACATCCCGACGAACCTAAGGTATACGTTTCTTTGAAACCATCGTTGCTCTAGCTGCATGTGGATCTTTTTTGATCTGTAGTCGAATCTAGGTCTTGGTTCAAAGAGGAAAGAAGGGTGCGGTGGGCTAGAGCAAGAATCTAGGACGTGGTTCAATGAGGAAAGGAGGGGCGAAAAGTAGTATAGACTGGCTATCCAGCCGCTTTGTAGGTCGAAAAGGGAAAAAGGGGGTAACTGTAATGCCCTCGATGCGGCTATATCTCCTACGTGTCGAAGCATGACTTAGAGGCATAACCGCATTGAAAACAATGTCGCAAGTAAGGTAATCTTCACAACAACCCATGTATATAGATAATAGGGGAAAAGGTACATAGTTGGCTTACACTCGCCGCGTCACACAAAGTACATAAATAGCATTACAATCATCCAATACACTCATGGTCCGACTACGGTACCAAAATAAAAGATCAACCCCAACAAGCGACATGGTCCCGATCGCCCCAACTGGGCACCACTACAGATCATCAGGGAAAGACACATAGTAACGGCGTGAGTCTTCGTCGAACTCCCACTTGAGCTCAAGCGCATCATCTGGAATGGAGTCATCGGGCCCTGCATCTGGTTTGGAAGTAATCTGTGAGCCACAGGGACTCAGCAATCTCGCACCCTCACGATCAAGACTATTTAAGCTTATAGGTAAGGCAAGGTAATATGTGGAGCTGCAGCAAGTGACTAGCATATATGGTGGCTAACTTGTTCGCAAAAGAGAGCGAGAAGAGAAGGCAAAGCACGAACGAAGAACTATAGAACAACCTACGGCAAACATTACTCCAACACCGTGTTCACCTCCTGGACTCTGCCAAGAAGAGACCATCAGGGTAACACACGCGATTGATTCATTTTAATTAAGTTAAGGTTCAAGTTATCTACAACCGGACATTAACAAATTCCCATCTGCCCATAACCGCGGGCACGGCTTTCGAAAGTTCAAATCCCTGCAGGGGAGTCCCAACTTAGCCCATCACAAGCTCTCACGGTCAACGAAGGATAAACCTTCTCCCGAGACATTCCGATCAGACTCGGTATCCCGGTTCTACAAGACAACTTCGACAAAGATAAAACAAGTCCAGCAACACCGCCCGAATGTGACGACAAATCCCGATAGGAGCTGCACATATCTTGTTCTCAGGGCACACTCAGATGAGACTAGCTACGAGTAAAACCAAACCTCAAGTTTCCCTGAGGTGGCCCCGCAGGCAGCTCAGTTGCACCAACACTCAGAGGAGCACTGGCCCAGGGGGGTTTAAATAAAGATGACCCTTGGGCTCCGGAAACCCAAGGGAAAAAGAGGTTAGGTGGCAAATGGTAAAACCAAGGTTGGGCATTGCTGGAGGAGTTTTATTCAAGGCGAACTGTCAAGGGGTTCCCATTATCACCCAACCGTGTAAGGAACGCAAAATCCGGGAACATAACACCGATATGATGGAAACTAGGGCGGCAAGAGTGGAACAAAACACTAGGCAAAAGGCCGAGCCTTCCATCCTTTACCAAGTATATAGATTCATTAAGAAACAAGATAATATAATGATATCCCAACAAATAAACAATGTTCCAACAAGGAATGATCTCCAATCTTCACCTGCAACTAGCAACGCTATAAGAGGGGCTGAGCAAAGAGGTAACATAGCCAATCAACGGTTTGCTAGGACATGGTGGGTTAGAGGTTTGACATGGCAATTTGGGAGGCATGATAAGCAAGTGGTAGGCATCGTAGCATAGGCATAGCAAAAGAGCGAGCATCTAGCAAGCAAAGATAGAAGTGATTTCGAGGGTATGATCATCTTGCCTGCAAAGTTGTTAGAGTTGACTTGATCCTTGTAAGCAAACTCAACGGGCTCCTCGTTAGCGAACTCGTCTCCTGGCTCTACCCAAACAAGACAAACAAGCAAAAGGAACACAATCAACCACGTGCAAAGCTCAAACAACATGATGCAAACATGGTATGCTATGAGGGATGCGATATGTGATGCATATGCAAGATTTGACAAGGAATGATTGAACCTGGCCTCAACTTGGAAATCCAAGAGTGCCACTGGAAAGGTGAGGTGATTTCGTTTGAAATCGATATAAAGATCACCGGAATCGGATGCACGGTTTGGAAATGGCAAGCAAAACAAATATGGCACCGGTCTGCGATAAACAGCAAGTAGCCAACTAAATGCATCAAGATAATTATGCTACAGCACTCAAACATGATAAAAAAATACATGGAAGGGATCCCTTCATGGTGCTTGACAAAAGATGAACACTGAGCTATGGCCAATTAATCCATTCACAGGTTCAAACAAGCATGGCAAAAGTGCAATTTATAAAAAGGTTTCAGACTTGAAATTAACACTAGTCTGGAATTTCAGATCAGGTAGCACACTTTGGAGCAAGAAAACTATATCCTACATGAACTTAACATGGCAAAGCAAGGCATGACATGAAGCTACTCAAAGAGCTTAACAAAATTCCTTTAGTGACCATGAGCCAAAAGGGATCAGAAAATACAATTGCAAGCATGTGAACATGGCAAAAACATAAGCAGATTACAGACTTAGTGAAAAACTGGAGCATGCAAATATGTTAACGAGTAGGCATGTTTACGAGCTCGATGCACTCACTACAGAGCAAGGCATGACAATCTAAGGATACACCCATCAAGAATACATATCATAGAAGCTAGACATGGCAAGACCAACAACATAGCATGCACGGATCAACAACAACATCCTCGGCAAAATCGCTAACAAGTAGACAATCTGCCAGGATTCACGAAATAGCAAAAGTGGAGCTCTATTGACTCAAGTTAGGGTGCTCCATAATTGCAAACAAAGACATGGATGGATAGAGCACCACAACATTAACAAATCATCCTTACTTATCATCCTCAAAAGAGGCACTGATCACTAGGAAACAACATGAACATATAGCATATTGATAAAAACAGATCAAGGACTTAGTGGAATTCTAAGTCCCTGAAATCAGCCTTAACGAATGCACTACTTTGCAAGCTTGTGCTAGTCACTCCACACATCACAAAAATACATGGATAGCACCTCTGTAAAGATGGCATGGCATATAACAAAATACATATAGAGCTCAGGAGCATATCATGCACACATTAATCATGGCAAAAATGACAAATAGCTATTTGGTGTAGCAGATCTGACAATTAAGTCAAATAGCTCTCTTCCAACAGCATTTCGGGCATCAAGATGGTCTCAAATGAAAATTACGCAATGATATGAAATGATGTGCTCTCTGAGACGAACATTTTGATATGCTACACGCCCAAAACGGAGCTACGGATGCGGAGTTACGGCATGACAAAGTTTGCAAAAATATTAGGGTTTCGGGAGGAAAGTCAACTCGCCGGTTACTGTAGCACACGAGGAACGAGGTTCGCCGGCCGGAGTCGAGGTCGCCGGAGGAAGAGGCGGCCGGAGCGGGGAGGAGGAAGGAGCTCGCCGGAGCGCCTACGAGGGAGGAGGAGGCGGCGCCTGGCGCGGTCGCCGGTGACAAGAGTGGCGCAGGGCGCGGTCGCCGGAGACGGGGCACCTTGGTGGTGAAGCTCTCCGGCGGCGGCGGCCGGCGATTGCGTGCGGTGGCGCGGTGGAGAGGGCGACGCGCCTCAGGAGGAGGAAGGCGCCGGGCGCGAGCGCCTCTGGCCCGGGCGGATCGCGGGGAGGGCCGGCTTCGTGCCGGTGGGCCTGGCGGTGGAGGGAGTGGCCGGTGCCACGTGGCAGCGCCTCAGTGGCCGCGGGCGGCGACGGACGCGGTGTACGGCGCGGCGGACATGTCCGGCTCGTGACGGGGTAGGTGGACTAGGGTTAGGGTGGAAGAAGATCCGGGATTTCGGAGGAGGGGCTATTTATAGGCATAGAGGGAGCTAGGAGTGTCCAAATGAGGTGCGGTTTTCGGCCACGCGATCGTGATCGAACGCTCTAGATGATGTAGAGGGTTTTGGTGGGTTTTGGGCCAAAATGGAAGGGTGTTGGGCTGCAACACACACGAGGCCTTCTAACGAAGTCCAAATGGTATGAAACTTGACAGGCGGTCTATCGGTAGTAAACCAAGGCCGCTTGGCAAGTATCGGTCCAATCCGAAAAACGTTTAACACACACACACGAAAAGAGGTAGAAAGGGACACTGGGTGACATAGGAGCGCCAGAATGCAAAACGGACAATGGGGAAAATGCTCGGATGCATGAGACGAACACGTATGCAAATGCAATGCACATGATGGCATGATATGAGATGCATGACAACGACAACAACACACGGAGACAAAAACCCGAACCCGAGGAAATAAAATAACTTAGCGCCAGAAACGGCAAGAGTTTGAGAGCATATAAGGTAAATTACTTCCGGGGTGTTACAGTAACCCACTACACACATCTGTAAGGAACCGATCTCTTTGTTTAAAAGGGAAAGAAATTGGGGGGTCGGGTAGTTTGTGCACGACTAGATTTGCAGCCCTCACATAGGAAGAAGGGTCAAAGAGAACAAATATGGGACTAGCGCATATATGCTGCTTGGCTACATACTCTTCATCACCCATTTATACGTGCAGACGCACATGGTGCTGGCAGGTCCCATGCATCTATTTTGCTATTGTTAATCTCAGAATTACCTACTGATCTATTTTAAAAGAATTTCTCTGTTAATATGAACCAATGCAACCATTTTAGAAATGCTACTGTCGTATACTTTGTTTTCCATCAAGATAAGGTAGATGCTTCTTTTTGTGGCCGCATGTTTCATCCTCCTTTATTGGCCAGTAATTGTTTTCTTTTTTGCCTCTTAAAACAGGGATATCTATTCCACTTGTTGCTATAGAAAACTTAAATGTCACACAGGCAACTTTGCTTGATTTCAGTGCAACTGCACAAAACTTGATTGGATTTCCTATTCGTGTTGGTAGATTCGTATTTTATGTTGGTCGTCTCATGAAAGGTCTGTACATGCCTTCATCCACATGGTTGTGCAGTGTGCTTTGAGATGCTGCGCTACTTGTATTGGTACTGTTTTAAATAAATGATGAATTGAAGATATTGTATTGCTGTCTTTTCCCATTAAGTAGTGAACAAAAATGGGACCAACCCAGACATGATGCTTGTTGCTTTGTTACAACAAATTCAGCATCACCCCCTTTATAAGCCAGTAATTGATGCCACTCTCAGAATTAACTACTGAATCTTATTTCAAAACTGCAACACTTGTTAGGGATTGGCGGGATTACCATTTTTGTGGCCGCATGTTTCATCCTCCTTTATTAGCCAGTAATTGATTCCTTTTTTGCCTCTGTTTATACAGGGATATCTATTCAACTTGTTGCTATTGTGACATTTTGCTTCGCTATGCGAAACACTTTGCTTGATTTCAGTGCAACTGCACAAAACGAGATTGGATTTCCTATTCGTGTTGGCAGATTCGTACATGATCTTGTGTGCGTCATGACAGGTTGGTACTTACCTTCATCCACATGATCGTGCAGTGTGTTTTGAGATGTTGTGCTACTTGTATTGGTACTGTTTTAAATAAATGATGAATTGAAGATATTGTATTGCTGTCTTTTCCCATTAAGTAGTGAACAAAAATGGGACCAACCCAGACATGATGCTTGTTGCTTTGTTACAACAAATTCAGCATCACCCCCTTTATAAGCCAGTAATTGATGCCACTCTCAGAATTAACTACCGAATCTTATTTCAAAACTGCAACACTTGTTAGGGATTGGCGGGATTACCATTTTTTTGGCCGCTTGTTTCATCCTCCTTTATTAGCCAGTAATTGATTCCTTTTTGCCTCTGTTTATACAGGGATATCTATTCAACTTGCTGCTATTGCGACATTTTGCTTCGCTAGGTGAAACACTTTGCTTGATTTCAGTGCAACTACACAAAACGAGATTGGATTTCCTATTCGTGTTGGCAGATTCGTATTTTATCATTGTCGGTCTCATGAAAGGTCAGTACAGGCCTTCATCCACATGATTGTGCAGTGTGCTTTGAGATGTTGTGCTACTTGTATTGGTACTGTTTTAAATAAATGTTGAATTGAAGCTATTGTATTGCTGTCTTTTCCCATTAAGTAGTGAACAAAAATGGAACCAACCCAGACATGATGCTTGTTGCTTTGTTACAACAAACTCTGCATCACCCCCTTTATAAGTAGATGGAAGCACATACTGTTGTTGCGCCCACTCTACCCTGGAACTGAATCTTAGTTCAAAAATGCAAAAACTTGTTAGGGATCAGTAGGAGTACCATTTATGTTAGGGATCGGCCAGAGTACATGTTTAAGAAATGTATTGTTCAGATAATGTCTCTATTATTATATATCAGTTACAGACTTACAGTGTTTTACAAATGGTACTATCCTGCTTTGTAGTTCTTTCTACATGTTTAACCAAGGTATTGTTAAGATAATGTCTCTGTTAAAATGAATCAGTCGCATTGTTTCAGGAATGATACTTTTCTGCTTTTTCGTTCTTTATACATCTTGAAATAAGGCATTGTTAAGATAATGGCTCAGTTAATATGAATGAATCACATTGATTGAGAATTGCTACTCTCCTGCTTTGTTTCCCATTAAGATAAGGTAGATTAGTAGATGTTTTTCTTCTGGGAGTACAAGTCATCAACCGTTATTTCTCAGTAATTGTTTCCCTTATACCTTTTGTTTCTTACAGGGATATCAAAATTAAAGCTCGGTTTTATTCCGACTTCAATTTTAGTTCAGCTGCACAAAAGGAGCTAATCTGTCCAAGGCAAACTGCTGCATTACTGGGTCCAGTTGGTCGTTCCACTTTGTAGAAAGAAGCAGTCATTGCTTATGCTACATTACAGAAGGAATGACTGTGAAGCTTTATAGAGTATTAGGCCTTCCACTATGTAGGCCAAAACAGGTGCCAATTTCACCTTCTTAGTTTGGCACCGAATCCCTCCATTGCTACAGCCGGTGCCATAAATATTAGACACCGGTGACATGACTAGTCTGCAGAGACCATTGGCAATTTAACAACACGTGGAGTGCCCTGGGCAAGAAGTGCCCAAACAAGTACAAGAAGCGACAGGACTCCACGATCATAGGCATTACATATTTTGAATGGGAAAAGCTTGTCAAAGTTTAATCATTGATGTTAGCAAGAAGCGACAGGACTCCACGATCATAGGTATTACATATTTTGAATGAGAAAAGCTTGACAAAGATTAATCATTGATGTTAGCAAGAGGACGTTAGTTTAATATATTGGAATTGGAAAACCTTGTCAAAATTTTCTCATTGATGTTAGCCAGAAGACATGCATTTGATATTTTTGAGTGGGATGCCCTTGCTGTGAGCAGCGTCGATTGTTTTTCCTATTCCCATGTTCAGTTTAGAAGTAAATAGTTACTCTGCTGAGATATTCCTGTGTTGAGAGTTTGTTTTGAATATTGTCTATGTAATGCCAAGCCTTGTGTTTGATTGCAAAGTTGAGCTTGGAATGTTGTGGCATGCTGCATCACGAGCTGTTCACCGTGCCTCCTGAGAATAATTCTTCGTATTGTTTTGCATGTCGATCTAATGCCAGTGATTTGCTTGTTAAGAAGACCATCCTCTTCTGTTGTTTCCGTGCTTAAGAAGTTCATCATCTGATGTTTAATTCATAGCCTATACGACAAGTTGGGTAGGTTAGACGTGAAACCATATGATCTTCCGACCAACTCATGATATTAGGCCATGATTGGATCGTCGTTTTCCAACCAAAATCGCTAGTAAAACTGACGCTTTTAAATTAAAGTAGATGGTCTCGGGCGAAGGCGCTTGGTTGGTCGATTTCGCCTAGTAAAATATCGGAACTACTTGACACACGATAAAAACGCTGAACGACACTCGGACGATTGCTAATCCAGCCGTTAGCTGTTGTTTCAGCCTTGCCCATGGATGGCATGATATGCACGTCGTGCATGTATCGTCTGGTAATGCCGTCCATATAGCAGTGCTCGTAAAATATACACTGGTCTCTCAAATTACACGCATAACCCGCCGGTTTTACTTACAGAACTCGGGCCCTCGGTTTCATTACGCCTGTATTTTACGCGTTGTTTTCGATGATGAGTAAATTACACTTGTATGTTAATACATGTTTGAAATAAACCAGAGCTCCCAAGCGTGGCCTTACCGTTTCATGCCGTCTCAGTTTCTCGAAGGTGCTCATAGGTGTCCGATGATCCTGGCTTCCTGAATGAGTAGCGGGCGCTGTATCAGACCATCCGTAGGGACCGCGAGGCCCTCTCTGTTGTCCTTCGAGTTGTTGCGCTCGCCGTGGCGCCGAGCATTGTTAACATCATCAACGAACATGAGGATTCAGGAGATGACTTTATTTTGACTGGATGACACTAGGGACCCATTAGGGCCATAGCCGTACATACGCAAGTGCCTCCTTATTATGTACAACTATATATTTTTTGCTTTCTCTTGGTTTCCTGACATCATGGTCCCACACCATCGTCAACCTATGTAGTCAATATAAATGAGAGAATTGCACAAGGTGCGGCCGACAGCTGGGACCAAGCTGCTCGAGCAGTATTTGTGTTTTTGAGGCGTGAGCACTGCAAAGTTTTTCTTGGCGATGATTTCGTTGTTATTTAGAGGAGAGCAGGGTATTAACTGGGCGGGTTGTGGCCCGTCTAGCCCAGGCCAGATATCCATCCCAGATACTAATTTTTTCAAGATGAAAATGGCTAGCCCAGCTATACGTCTTTTTAACGAATACCCAGGCAAGGTCAACTTGTCATTCTCCGCCCCGCTGGGCTGCAAATCTTTCCTAGGAGGGATGCATTAGGCTTAACAGGAAAATGGGCTTTAAAAAATAATAAATGGGATGTAATTATAAAAACTGGGCAGTAACTATAAAAAATGCACCAAACATGAAATTAGTTTATAAAATATTATTTATGGATTTTGAAAATCTTAAATTTTCATTGTTGCGTGCGCAATGTTTTGTTGGATTTTTACGTAATACAAATTTATATTTAATCTGACTAGAAATTTCGGCATAAAAATATTTCGGAGCCCATCAAAATGTGGGAAATTTTATTGAATTCTGTCTTCAACGGTTGGTTGAAATTATTAATCATTGTCCTAGCTAGAAAATGGGCTGTACTTTTAACAAACTGTAAATGGGCTGTTGTAAATTCCATTAGAATTCCAAAATGGGTTGTACATTCTTACAAAACGCAAATGGGCTATAAGTTCCCTGCCACACACTTGTGGGCCTACTAAGTGACACGTCCCCTAAAACAAATAAGTTGACGCGTATGCAAGGCTTTGCCAACTTATTATAATCAACACACGGTTTTAGCAGCAGTGGCCGTTCGATGTCTATCCAACGAATGTCGTGCTTCTTCTTCATTCTCAGATATTCTTAGCTTCGGCCGCCCAAAAAATGATTCCTCCCCCTGACATCTGGGGCGCACCGTTTTAGAGGCTGACCTGTGGGCCTACTAAGTTGGAGCGTACCAAGGGCTTTGTCAACTTAGTCAATAACAAACGTTTCTAGCTTCAGTGACCGTACGATGTCCATCCAACGGCCGTAGTGCTTCTTCAACCTCTGGTATTCTTGGTCCAGCCGCCCAAAGCAGCGCCAGTTGTGCCGCCTGCTCCTGCCTCCCGTGGCTAGCTGTGCTGCCGCGGAGGCCTCACCGCCCCCATACTACTCCCACCACTGGCCAGGCCATCCCTCCACTCACCCACACCCCCTGTTATTCTGCGGCGACGGCAGCCTCACACCGCAGCCGAACCAGTGAACCCTCGTACTCCTCTCCGCGCGGGATTCCACTGCTGCGTCTTCCCCGGCTCCGCGTAGTCCCCTTCCTAGGCCTCGCCGTCATCCAGACCACAGCCCTGGTGCTCTCAGCTCGGCTTGGTCAATGTGGTCAACGACCGACTTCCATTGAAAGAGTACTGTACGTGGAGAGGCTCACAGCTGGGCCCAGGTGGCCGCAAGGAAGTGCCTCCTTATTACGTGCAAAATAATTATTCCTCCACCTTACAGCAGGGACCCACCGGACGGGCCACCTTATTTCGCGAAAAAACGTTTCCCCCCTGACTGCTCGGACCCACCGGACGGGCCAACGTATTTCGTGAAAAAAACATTCCCCCCGCTGTCAGCTCGGACCCACCGGAAGTGCCTCCTTATTACGCAAAAAATTGAATACCTCCTGCTAGCTGGGACCCACCATGGTGGGAGGCTGACTTGTGGGCCTACTAAGTTGACTGGGACGGGGGCCTTTGTGAACATTAGTCAATATGAACGATTCTAGCTCCAGTGACCATACGATGTCCATCCAACGGCCATAGTGCTTCTTCAACCTCTGGTCTTCTTGCTCCAGCCGCCCAAAGTAGCGCCGGTCGTGCCGCATGCTCCTGCCTCCCGTGGCCGGCTGTGCTGCCGCGGAGGCCTCACCGCCCCCTACTATTCCCACCGCTGGCCAGGCCCTGCGGCGACGGCAGCCTCACACCCAGCCGAACAAGTGAACCCTCGTACTCCTCTCCGCGTGGGCTTCCACTGCCGCGTCTTCCCCGACTCCTCGTTGTCCACCGCCCTGGTGCTCTCGACGCGGCGTGATCAACGTGGTCAAGGAACGACTTCCATCGGACGTGGACTGTACGTGGAGAGGCTGACAGCTGCGTCCACGGCCGTAGCAAGGAAGTGCCTCCTTATTACTTGCAAAATAATTATTCCTCCACCTGACAGCGGGGACCCACCGGATGGGCCACCATATTTCGAGAAAAAAACGTTTCCCCCCTGACTGCTGGGACCCACCAGCTACACCTTCGCACGCAAGGAAGTGCGTCCGGGCAAAAAAACAAAATGATTCGCCCCCCTGACTGCTGGGACCCACCAGCTACATCTTCGCACGCAAGGAAGTGCCTGACAGTCGGGACCCACCTGGTCGAAGCGTACGTAGCGTTGTCATTCTGGTCGCGAACGTGTACATACATATATACTGGTCGATGTAGAGGCGCGCACGTGTCGTAGTATAGGCACGCACGTATCATGTACACGTACGTACAGCGGTCAGGGTGCAAGAAAGAAAATACGGCCATGTATGTGTACATACGGGCAGGGTCTGGAACGCCTACTCGCGCATACGTACGGCGAGGGCTCGTGTACATGGCTGGGTCAGAACAGAGAAACAGCGTCGTTGTTGTGTTCATGGGGAGGCAACGGAATGCGTCGTGATCATCGGGAGGGCTTGGACGGAACAGGCGATGGAAATGAGGCCTAGCATACCGCAGAACGGAGGAAACGACCTTGTGTTCGACCGGCCACGTTTGAAACGGGATCCTGTTCATCGGGAGGGGTGTAGCATACCGCAAAACGGAGGAAACAGACCTCCTACGGTCGAAACGGGGGTCCTGTTGATCGGGAGGGGTGTGGCGTACCGCAAAACGGAGGAAACAGACCTCCTACGGTCAAAACGGGGTTCCTGAATCGGGAGGGGTGTGGCGTACCGCAAAACGGAGGAAACGGACTTGTGTTGGAGCGCTACGGTCGAAACGGGGGTCCTGTTCATCGGGAGGGGTGTGGCGTACCGCGAAACGGTACTCCACGGGATACTGTTCATCTCCACCATCGACCTCCTACAGCCTCCACGGGCTCCTGTTCATCCAGCCTCCACCGCGCGCTACTCCACCGGCTACTGTTCAACCACCCCTCGACCGTCTACTGTTCATCCAGCCCTCCAGACCACGGGGTCCTGTTCAACCACCCCTCCATGGGCACCCCTCCACCGTCTAGTGTTCATCCAGTCCTCCACACCACGGGGTCCTGTTCATCGACCCCTCCACGGGCACCCCTCCACCGTCTACTGTTCATCCAGCCCTCCACCACACCACGGGGTCCTGTTCATCCAGAGGCAACGCCACCGCTCACTGTTCATCCAACCCCCCCCGCAACACTCACTCTTCATCCCATCGATCGGCTTCAGTTAGCAGCAGTAGCGAAGGAATCGCTCGATCGGGTTCAGTTAACAGCCATCAGTCGATCGCTCGGGTTGAGTAACGCATAGCCTGCAGTGCAGTCGCTCGGGTTCAGTTAGAGCCCAACGCCTCGCTCGGGTTCAGTTAGAGCCAACGCCTCGCACACACGCGCGTACGTGTACGAGAGAAATGCGCATCGCTCGGCCCCCGACCTCCCACCGTAACCGGGAACTCCCCGAAATTTTCCTCGCCCTCGCTTCTACCACGGTATTTTCCGTCATGGACGGCCCAAAGAATGTCATGCAGCTGCGTCTCCAGCCCGCCCAGGACGAAAAGCCCATTTTCTGTCATGATTTTTTGTCATAGAAGTAGGAGCCCACCACATCTATGATGATACCAGGTTTTGTCACTATTATCGTCATAGAAGTGTCATATGTATGACAGAAAAAAAATTCGTTCGGCCCAAAATGTCACAGATGTGTCTTTTTTTGTGTGAAGACATGTGCTTCATCAGATAGCATTGTCTGCTCTGAAGACCTTATTTCCACTCCAGATTTTTCCATGACCGTGCCGAATGGCTGATGCATAGGAAGAGTAATTGAATGTACTGAAATTGTTGACAAATTTAACACGTAATAAAAAATGATGTCATGATATAATTCACATATAAGATTGGCTAACCAGGGTGGCATTGCAAAATTCACATATATGATGCCTGGCTAAACAAGATGGCATTGCATGATTCACATATATGATAAAGAAACTAAACACATGGCATTGACACAAAGCATGTCTAAACTAAGTAGATGACATCTTTGATGTATACAGTAAGCAATGCAAGGCACCATATGCATGATATTACCAACATCAGCATGCCAAGTTAGAGTGAAGACCTCATGGGGTAAATAGGAGTGGCCTTCTGCTTCTGAATCCCCCTCAGAATAGTTATCTTCCTCTTGATTACGGTTTGAAATGGGTGGATGGGGGCTGCCTTTGCGCCCACCATGGAGTGACATCTTCATGAAATTTTATTGCCACGCAAGGCTCGTCTCTTTTGCTCTACATGTTCAGTTCCATTGTGTACAATAACTGACATGCATAGGAATAAAGCATAGTGAAATTATGTAAGGAGTGCATGCACAAATCCAGAGTGATGGTAGCAAACTGTGGATAGACCCAAAACCAATGATAGCAGACAGATAATAGCTTTAGTTAAAAAATACAGATAATGGCTCCTTTAATGTTTGTTTGCACCCAACATGAAACTCATAGTAGACACCGGAGATTAACCAGATAGTAGACAAATAGTACTGATTGCTGCCCCAATATGTACCCCACAACCATTTAAAAACTCAAGTTTCCGCATAAGTTTGGACCTGACTCGGAGTCTAATAGGTGAACATGACGATAAAGTAGCATGTCATCATATTAAGATATGCATAACATAAGCAGACACGGAAGAGTGCGACCTCTCTTGCGGACCCATGTAGTCCTCAAGGTCATCTGCTCAGTTGATGATGGTAATGCAGTTGTCATGGCTGCCGGCGGCAGGGAAGAAGATCTAAGGCGGCGAAAGACAGTCTGGAGAGCGGATCCCTACTACTGTGAACCCTTCCGTCATTGGAGCAGCTGAGCTGGGGTGGAACACGGCACCGCAGGAGCAGGACAAACCACACAAGGTTTTCTTTGACACATATCTGTAACAAAAGTAATTGTGTAAGGGCTTGTTTGAATTTGAGGATTCTAACACTGCAGGGATAGGAAATAGACAGGAATAGGATAGGAATGCATGTGCAAAACAGAGAATTTAAAAACAGAGGATTTCTGCCAATCTGGGTGTTTGGTTCACAAGAATTGGAAGATCACAGGATGCAAAGAAGCATGGTGAGATTAAGTCAAACCACAAGAAAATGTACGGTTATAATGCTATTATGCTACTATCTCTTAGTCTTGTGCTTCAAGAATAGGAATTTGAAAAGGAGGACAAGTGGAAATTAAAATTCCTACGGTTTTTCTTTCAACGAGACACTAAAGGAACAAATCCTACAGTTTTCCTTTGCTCCATGCCTTTGCACCAAATTCATGAAAAGTAGTACCATACGAAACTTTCCAATTCCTATGTTTTTCATTAACTTTTCCTTTCAAGCACTGGCGATTCTAGTAGGCAGGCTTGAGCAAGGAAAAGCCTACACTAAAAAAATGTTTTTGTGCTACTTCTATTGCTTTGGACCCAGGCCACTACCCTACTAGCTCAACTCCCAGGGCCATCGACAAATGCATAGCTCAAACGCGCAGAGATAAATAATGATGGCTTTCAAGAGAGTCCATCACGGATAGCTAAGTTGCCTGGTACCTCACTGCTTGTCATATAGTAGGATAAAATAATCGTATTTCACGTTACTCCGTGTGCTCAGTGGACAACATATATAACATGTAGAGTAGAAAATATATGCGACAAGTGTACAACCTCTTTGGCGAAGCCATGTCGATCTCAGCGTGATTGGGTTGGCCGGTGAGTTGGCAAAGCCATGTCGATCTCAGCATGATTGGGTTGGCCGGTGAGGATGCTCTGGCTGACTTGGCCATCGGAGGAGGGGAAGAAGATCTTAGGCGTCTGTAGATGGAGCCCGAGGTACCGCTCCACTATGATGGAGGGTTTCGTCGTGGGAGCAGCTCCGGTGAGTTGTACGACGCCGAGGCTGAAGCAGGACAAGAGAGACAACGTTAACCTGAGTGGAATTATAATAGCATCTCCAATAGATGACGTAAAATACATAACCACAAAGTGCTAGATGTAAAATACATCATCCTCTCATCTCTGAATTTAACTGTCGAAACTGAATTTAACTGTCCAAACTGAACTTGACTATCGAAACTGAATTTTGCTGTCGAAACTGAACGCACTAGAGGTGAGGCTACACGTTAGTCGACTGAATTTTTCCTCTCTGGTCAGTCGATTTTGCAGTCGTTGGATACGAAATCAAGGGCCTGCAGTTCATCTTCAACCTCCACCCCCTGAGCCGCCAGCCACCACCGGCCAAACAGCAGCCCACGGTCGGCGGTGCGCCGCCCTGCCCGCCCCGAAAACACTCCCCACCATGGGTCTGTCGCTGCCCCGGCCATCCCTCTAGGCCCCACCCTGCCGATCTTTTTCTCTGGCGATCCCCACGCCACCGCCCCACCGCCGCTCCACCCTGAACCCTAAGATAGAGAGTGGAGTACCTCTCCGGTGAGCTCCCCTCCCTGCTGCGGATAGTTTTTCCTTAACTCCTACGAGTGCCCCCACCCATTGAAAATCGACTGACCCAAAAGTCGATTCAGTCGACTGAAGTGTACCTAAATCGGAGCAGCATCGCAAGCAAGAGCAAGAGCAGCAGCACGAGGAAGAGCAAGAGCAAGAGCAGACAAGGCAGGTGACCGAGGGCAAGAGCAGAGCAGCAGCACGAGCGGGAGCTAAAGCAGCAGCAGTTCCTACTGATGTGGACGCCGTTGCCAAGGTGGCGACGCCGTGGAGGAAGTGGACGGCGACGCCACCATGGATGGAGCCGCACTGTGTCAGCTTGGGACCGAGCGTCGGTAGCACCGTGAGATCGAATCAAGAAGAAAATGCGGCGATTAGTGTACAACCTCTTTGGTGGCGCTGATTAGGCCGCAGCTTCATCCGAGGAAACGGTGATGATGATGCTCTTCCGGTGGTGCGGGTGAAGACAGTGGTGTGGGAATGGAGGTGGCGCGGAATACGAGGGGAACGTCGGGGCAGCTCCTTGGAGGTGGAGGACGGGGTGGCTGAACCGGCGGGACGACCAGATCGACGACGGATCCTCATCCGGTACGGTGATGAGGGACGTCGAGGCTTTTCTATGGACGATGTCATCGGGGAAGAGGCTCCTGCTGGGTGGTGGACGGAGGAGGGTGTGGGGCTTCGCGGGTTTTCACGGCCTCGGTGTACGAATGGGTGGGCGGATGGGATGGGAGTGGGGAACCATGGCCTAGGGACGCTCTTGTCCGAAATTTGGGGTAAGTTACGAAAGTACCCCCACCGATTTGAGCCGGTTCTTTCAGTTCAGGGGTATCACGGGCATTTCGCGTGTCGGGATTTCACAGGAGGTAGGAGTTTTTGCGTGCGTTGTAATTTTGGAATAGCAAGGCCCGGGTTGAGATGGAGGGAGTTGTCGGAGCACAACGAGACAAAGATTTATCTTAAATATTTCGGGGTAACAAGGCGCGGCTTGAAGAGGCGGGAGTTTCGCAGCACGATAGACCGAGACCCTAGCTTGAAATTTCGGCATAACAAGGCGTGGCTTGAAATTTCGGGAGAACAAGCTTAACGTGCACACAAAAAAAGACAATTTAGACTAGTATGATATACTACGTACAATGTGTTTAACACGCACAACACACACAGAGACACCATTTAGACTAGTAAGGTACATGTTCATTGCACGCATGAGATTTGGCAACCAAATTATGAATAAATACCACATTATAGCATGTAAGCTTTGAGTCATATATGCATGATGTAGATGTTCGTTTAATTCTTATAGTTCATTTCATTCAAAATCATCTAGTTTTTATAAGAAAGCTAATCTATTTTAAGATTCATGGAATTGTGCGTTATAAGGCATAAAGTAAAAACAAATCATGTAGAAAAACATTTGGGCAATTCTGATACGGAGGATTCTAGAACAAAGAAGAAGTGCTTGTGTTTTGAGGTTTGTGCATTATGCTTAATTTCAACCATAGAGTCTTCTAGATTGTACATGTGCCAAAATCTCATGGAAGCTAGATGGTATCCAACGACCAGTAGTGCTCAAATTTTCCAGCTCTGCACCATCGGATTTGCCTCATCCAACGACCATCTTTCAAAGTTAAAGTTATCCGCACACTATATAAAAAATTATAAAATATAATATATATATAGGGGTATAGATATAGATATGTGATGCAGAAGCCACCCATCATCTCCAATTAGAATAGTGTGTCCATGCACGGATGCAATGTGGCCAAACGATGCCTGCCATCGGTATCTCAAATTCAAACCAGTCTGACCTTGTTCAATGTGTATACATTACAACATGCTCGTTTCCAAACCACACCGCGTAGATCTCCGTTATATTCATGCATGCATGGGTTTCAAACATCATGATCTCTTATTCAAATATTTGAATTCAACTTTACATTGATTATGACCTCACCTAGTCTTTTACACCCACACATTGGTCTTCTCTTTATAATTGTACCACTAACTTTCTCTCGTGCATGCATGCACACACACTACCAGTCCGCATTATCCATCGCACACATGCAATCTTTTTCTTTAGGCCGGTCTCCCATGAAGGCACACACACACATCCCCCTCTCCATCATATCAGGCATTCTTTATCTCTCACATGCATGTGCAACGATCGATGTTCCTCTGTGTGTGTGTATATAGCCAGGTCTTTCATAGTTTTCCAGATAAACCGATCAATCTATATATCTAGTGAGGTCTCACCCTCTTTCCCACGTCCACATAAATCAATCTATACCTCTCTATATAGGATTACATATATAGCTAATACACCCACATTAATTATATATCCAACGCCCCCCTCTCATCATCCATGCCTTCCGCTTCATCTCTCAGACACACGCATAATGCTGAAGACACGGGGCATCAAGGGCCCTGCCCCCCCTAACATCACTATATATCAAGGCTAATATGAATGTGATCATTAGACAAATGCTAGTAAAATGGTTTAAGTTGATGAATTGACCCTCCTCGTAAAGGATTAGCAATGCTTGGCCCCCTAGATCATGGGACATTTTTCATGGCTCCGCCACTGCGCGCAACAGTGCACGTTCTCGCCCCCTCTCTCTAAATATCGATCTCAAAGTTGTGCACTCCTTCATAGTCTCCCTCCACTCGGCCCCTCGCACCATCTTCTAGCCCCCCACCAGATTTTGCCACGTGTACAATCTAGTAGACTCCATGGTTGAACTTAAGCATAATGCACAAATCTCAAAACAACAGTGGTTCTCCTTTGTTCTAGAGTCTGCCGTATCATAACAGCCCAAACTTTTTTTCTAGTTGAATTGCCATTATTTGTTTTTACTTTATGCTTTACAATGCACAATTCCATGAATCATAAAATAGATTAAGGGCTTCGTTGATTCAAAGGATTCTCAAAGGAATTTTGGAGGATTCTAATCCTTAGGAATTTTTCCTATCTTGGTTGTTTGATTCGTAGGATTGTAAACCATAGGAATTTTTCCATAAGATTCATTTGCATTAGATTTCATAGGAAACATCCCATCCACTCAAACCTCTTTGAAAGAATTCTGCGTTTTTTCTATGCAGAATCAAACACTTGTACAATCCTTTATGATTCAAGACGACATTCCACTCTAATCCCATGTTCTTCCAATTCCCACGTTTTGGAATCAAAGAGGCCCTAGGTTTTTTATAAAAACTAATTCATTTTGAATGAGATGAACTATAAGAATTAAACGAAGGTCTACATCAGGCATATATGACTCAGAGCTTACATGCTATAGTGTGGTATTTATTCATAATTTGGTTGCAAAATCTGACGCGTGCAATGCACGTGTACCTTAATAGTACTTAGAGTATGTGCAAAACACAATGGCACGCTACATAGTGTCTCTCTTACAGTTCATGAAGCCTCGTGGCACATGTGGAGGCGTTTTCGTGACATCCTTGCATGATTAATCACAGTGACGTGCTGTTAGTTCCAGAAGAATGTACTCGTCCTCCCTGAGACACACTGGCGGTACATGCACGAAGCGAAGATGTGCACGCACGCCACGCACGCACTCATTCCCTCGCACGCACACGCGAGTACACGGGCGGACGCAATTTTGTACCAAGATCCACCCTATGTGATAATTTGACGCATGTAAAGTCCTTCACTTCATTGATGGTCAATTAATACAGCGCATACAAATTGAGTGGATGTGAGGGCGGAAGAAAGACATTACTACTCCATTGCACGCATGCGAGTAGTTAAATCATGGGTTGCTAGTAGTACTTCCATTGGTCTCCTTCGTATTTTGTGCCAATTTTTGAAAGCAACATAATATTTACGCATCTGAGCAGTGTAGTCTACTTGAAATTTATGTTCCACTAAACTGATCGAGAGCCGTTTCGGGCCTCGAAACCAAAACCCATCAATTTATCTTTACCTTCTTCCCATCACATTCGAAAGTACTAGTGCTACAATTAAGTGCAAGCCTGGTCACACCTACTAGTACGTACCAAACCTGAATATGTTCCCACTATGCAGGTATTAGTACTTGTCGGAGTAATGGGCCACGGGTAGGCCAACCCGAGCCCCAGAACCTTTCAAGACATCGGGGCAGGCTGTGCCCCTCAAGACCCCAGGACGAAGAGCCGCCTTCAAGAAGCCAACGGCAGGATGGCCAACTGACCACTCACGGCCGAGTCCCAAGGATGACTTCAGGGAAAGCCGACTCCTGACTGGCGACTTCCAGAGAAGCCGGCTTTGGGGAGTCGGCCTGCGACTCCAACACCCTCCACGACCTCATCAAGTGGGACGGGGCAGGGGAGTGGCAACAACGAAGCCCGCCCCTGCCCCTTACCAAGGGCAGGCATGGCCACAGCACGCCGTACCCCAAAAGATCTCCGTGCGGCGTGGCACTGTTGCCATGCCGGCCCTAACATTAGCACCGCTGGGCCGAATCCTGCACCCACGACGGCTTGTCTGTACGGCCTAGAGGCAGCGGGTCCCACCAGTCAGTGAGACCCCAGGAGACGGCAAGAAGACCACCAGTCAAACCCGTCGGGAGTCAGCCCCTGGGAGTCGGCCGAGCCCTCCCCCGGGGCCCACGCGCCATTAATCAAGATGTGATGGGGAGTGGCAATAGTGATTGCCCGCCAGGCGGTGGGGCTGTTGCCACGACCTCATGATCAAGCCCGCGTCATCAGAAGCACGGCTACAGTAACCAGCAGTCGGCAAGACCCGCCAGCGGCGGACGCGGCCTGTCGGCTCCGTACCAGGTCAGTCAGCGGGGCCCGCCAGCCGGCAAACCCCAGCGGTCGGCAAAGAAGACGCAGGCCAGAGGCGCTGACGGCTGGGCCCGCGTCCAGCCAGATTACCATTGTACCCCTGGGGGGTAGGCCTATATAAACCTCCCAGGGCACCCATGCAAAGGGTTGGAACCCATTAGCTCTAGACCAGATCATATAGAAGGGAGAGAGCTAGCCTCGCCCTCTCCAACCACCAGAAAACAGCTCAAGGAGCAACCATGTAAACACTTGGCCATAGTGATCACGCGGAGACCCCGCGGAGCAGCAGTAGGGGTATTATCTCCCCGGAGAGCCCTGAAGCTGGGTAAGATTCGCCGCTGCATGCCATCGCCTCATCCCGTTTCCAGGCACCGGCGACGTTCTACTCGCCCCCACCATGATAAGCCATCCTTTGGCATATGCCGCACCCAACCCCCGACATTTGGCGCCCACCGTGGGGCCTGGTGCACCGCCGTCCGGCGACCTATTCTGGACGGGAACCCTTTTCCTACCTGGCGAGCGTAGCCAGCCAGGCACGCCAGACGGAGTTTGCGTCGACGCGCTGCGTGGCGTTGAGATCGCCTGCGCAGCCAGCTGCCTGGCCGAACTTGTCGGTGAGGTTCACCTCTCCGACGAGCCTGCGTCCAACGCAGGCACGGGCGGCTCCGAGAACCTCCTCGCGGGACTCCTCGATTAACTCCACGTTTCCGGCGAGCCTGCCGTAGACTTGGAGTCTGTGGGCTCCACCGACCCGATGCTGGTCGACTCCGACACCACGTCGCTCGACGCATTCCCCACTAATGTGGTGGTCTACGACGAACCCCTCCCTCGCGCGGGGAGCGACGGAAGCACCGTCACCGAGGTGCTAGTCATCAGTCATGACGAGCTCCCCGGCGGAGGAGCGCACGACTCACTCGGCGCGGCGCTACAAGACCTAACTGCGCCCATTCCGGAAGACACTAACGCAGAGACGTTGGAGGCGCGCCGCCTTCAGCTCATTGAAGGGGCGAAGAAGCTGGCCAACATGAGACGCTTGTCAGAAGCCTACCAGCGGGAGATGGATCGCGCCGTCGGGGGCTCGCCGGCCCCGGCGGGGCCCAGCCGCCTTGGCGCAGTCCAGCAGCGCGGCGTAGCCATCGCCAACCTGTTTGGGGCGAGCCGCCCTGTATACGCTACACCAGCGGAGAACATCCGAGCCGCCCAGGCAGCGGCGGATGAGCTGGATAATTTCGAGGGCGAAGAACGCCGCCTCATGATGGAGCGAGTCTAGCGGCTCCTCGACGCGTCCGCCACGTAGAACGAGGCCGGCTGCCACACGGAGGCGCCGCAGCGGCCAAACGACGACCTTCACCGAGATCAAGGCGCGACGTCTTGGACGCCGACTGGCGGCGCCCGAGGAAGAAGAGACAAGGAGCCGGCTGTCAGCCACAGTCGGACTCACATTACCATAGAGCGCGACCGAGACGGCCGCCCGAGAGCAGTGGAACGACGGGACGACTGTCCGCCTCCCACTCCCCACAAGGAGGGGCGAGTCTCCCCGCCGCCTGTTGACCATCCGACTCTCGGCAACCGCCTTGGCCGCCGAGAGGGAGTTGGAGAGAATGACGCCCGCCACCGGATCGACCGACTTCACCGATCCTTAGCGCTGGAAGAAGAAGATGAGCTGGGTCCGTCTTGTTTCGGGCCCTGCATTCGGGACGAGCCCTTCCCCAGAGGGTTCACGCCCCCAAGAGACACGCCCAAGTATACCGGCTCCGTAAAGCCGGAAGACTGGCTAGTCGACTACTCCACGGCTGTCAGCATAGCAAACGCCAACAAGCGTGTCGTTGTAAAGTACGTTCCGCTCATGCTCAGGGCACGGCCCGGACATGGCTGAACAGCCTAAAGCGCCGCAGCATCAACAGCTGGGTCGACTTCATCGAAGCATTCGTCCACAACTTCACCAGCACGTACAAGCGTCCTCCCAAGCTTCGTTAGCTCTCCTTGTGCGTGCAAGGCCCCGATGAGTCAACTCGCGATTACCTCACGCGTTGGGCCGAGCTTCGGAACTCCTGTGAGGGCGTGCACGAGGTGCAGGCCATCGAGTACTTCACAGCCGGGTGCAGAGAAGGCACCCTCCTCAAGCACAAGCTCCTCTGCGACGAGCCAGAAACCCTCGACGAGCTGCTGATCATAGCGGACAAGTACGCCATAGCCGACTCCTCCGTGAAGGCGGAGATTCAAATCAGCACAACTGGCAAAGTGGCCCCTCAAGCTCCAAGAACTCCAGTGGCAGACGCCAGCCGGCGACAACAGCAGGGTGACCACAAGCGCAAGGCCCCGCAGCCGGCTTCCAGCAGCCGGCAGGTCGCGAACGTTGAAGCCCAGCAGCCGGATGAGCAGCCTCCGCCCAAACGACAGAAAGGCGGCAAGCCAAACTGGTTGCCGGCCTTCTCCTATGAGCAGACCTTGGATGGACCTTGCAAGTTCCATAGCGGCGCGAAGCCGTCGAATCACACCACCCGGAAGTGCCACTAGCTCACCAGGATCGCTAAGGGAGACGGCCTCCTGCCTCCCCCGCCTGCTGGGCAGCCGCCCCAGCAGCCGGCTGTCAGGCCAGTCGGCGTAGTACAAGACGAATACCCTGAAGAGCACGGAGCCTATGTGGTGTTCACCAGTGTGGCTGATGATCGACGCAGTAGGCGGCTGCAGCGACAAGAGGTGAATGCAGTAGCATCGGAGACGCCAGAGTTCATGCATTGGTCCAAGAAGCCCATCGGCTAGAGCAGGGCTGACCACCCAAAAGTGATGCCGAGTTCGGGCTCCTATGCCTTGGTCCTGGATGCCACCTTTGCTACGGACAGACGAGCCGCGCGTTTCTCGCGAGTTCTGATAGACGGAGGCAGCAACATCAATATCCTGTACAAGGACACCATGGAGAAGTTAGGAATCAAGCAAAGACAGCTCCAGAACAGCCGGACTGTGTTCCACGGCATTGTTCCTGGGCTTTCCTGCTCACCCATCGGCAAGGTCCTGATGGACGTCCTCTTTGGAGACAAATATCACTTCTGCAGAGAGTCTGTTTGGTTTGAGGTGGTGGACCTTGAGAGCCCATACCATGCGCTACTTGGCCGACCCGCCTTGGCCAAGTTCATGGCGGTCCCCCACTACGCCTACCTTAAGATGAAGATGCCCAGTTCCAGGGGAATTCTGACTGTGGCCGGTGACTACCGGAAGGCGTCCGCTTGCGTGGCTGAGAACAGTCGGCTGGCCGAGTCCCTGGTAATCGCGGCCGAGAAGCGGCTCCTTGAGCGAGTTGTGGCGATGGCCGGCAAGCAGCTAGAGGTATCGCCCAACCCGAAGGATTCGGAGGTTGAAGGTTCGTTCAAACTGGCCAAAGAGACAAAGAAGATACCCTTGGATCCGGAGCACCCAGAGAGGTACGCTGTCATAGGTGCAAACCTCGACAGCAAATAGGAAGGCGAGCACGTCGATTTCCTCTGTGAGAATCGGGACATCTTCGCATGGTCCCCCAAAGACATGCCAGGTGTACCGACGGAATTCGCCGAGCACAAGTTACATGTCCGATCTGATGCAAAGCCGGTCAGGCAGCCCCTGCGCCGCCTATCAAAAGAGAAGAGAAGAGTTGTCGGAGAAGAGATAGCCCGACTCCTAGTAGTCGGCTTCATTATGGAAGTGTTCTTTCCAGAATGGCTAGCAAATCCGGTCCTGGTACTGAAGAAGAACAAGCAGTGGCGAATGTGTATTGACTACACGAGCCTCAAGAAGGCCTGCCCCAAGGACCCATTTGCTTTACCAAGAATCGACCAGGTGATAGAATCCACAGCCGGATGCGAGTTGTTGAGTTTCTTGGATGCATACTCAGGATATCACCAGATCAAGATGAACCCGGCTGACAGACTGAAGACCGCCTTCATCATGCCGTTTGGAGCCTTCTGCTACCTCACCATGACGTTCGGCTTAAGGAATGCCGGCGCCACCTTTCAGCATTGCATGCAGAAGTGTCTCCTCAAGCAGCTCGACAGGAACGCCCACGTCTACGTGGATGACGTGGTGGTGAAAACGGAAAAGCGTGGAACACTGCTGGAAGACCTCAAGGAGACCTTTGAGAACCTGCGCCGATTCCAGATCAAGCTCAACCCCGAGAAGTGTGTCTTCGGAGTACCAGCCGGCCAGCTCCTTGGCTTCCTGGTCTTTGAACGCGGCATAGAATGCAACCCAGTAAAGATCAAGGCCATTGAGAGAATGGAGGTACCCAGCCGACTGCTGGATGTGAAAAAGTTCACCGACTGCTTGGCGTCCATCAGCCGATTCATCAGTTGGCTGGGCGAGAAAGCTCTCCCCGTATACCAACTCATGAAGAAGACCACTTTTTTCGAGTGGAACCATAAGGCGGACGAAGCTTTTCTCCAGTTGAAGAAGATGCTGACTACTCTACCGGTCCTGGCGGCTCCGACTCCAAAGGAACCTATGCTCCTATACATCGCCGCCACCAGCCGGGTAGTCAGCACGGTCATTGTAGTGGAACGCAAGGAAGAAGGCAAGGCGCTACCTATCCAGAGACCGGTATATTACCTGAGTGAGGTACTGTCGACCTCCAAGCAGAACTACCCCCCACTACCAGAAGATGTGCTACGGCGTACACTTTACTGCCAAGAAATTGAAGCCTTACTTTCAAGAGCATCCAATCACGGTGGTCTGCACGGCCCCACTTGCCGAGATCATTGGTAGCCGAGATGCTTCTGGCCGAGTGGCCAAGTGGGCCATAGAGCTGGCTCCCTACACCATCCACTACCAGCCCCGCACCACTATCAAGTCACAAGCACTGGCCGACTTCCTCGTCGACTGGGCCGAGACCCAGTACCTACCTCCAGCGCCTGACTCCACCCATTGGCGGATGCATTTCGACGACTCCAAAATGTGCACCGGCTTGGGAGCCGGCGTCGTCCTCACCTCTCCTAAAGGCGACAAGCTCAAATATGCACTGCAAATCCATTTTTCCGCCTCCAACAACGTCGCCGAGTACAAGGCGCTCATTCACGGGCTCTGGCTTGCCAAAGAACTTGGCATCCACCGGATCTTGTGTCATGGCGACTCGGAATTAGTGGTCCAGCAGTCATCTGGCGACTGGGATGCGAAAGATGCAAACATGGCAAGTTACCGCTTCCTCGTGTATCAACTCAGCGGGTATTTCGAAGGGTGCGAGTTCCGCCATGTGCCAAGAAACGACAACGACCAAGCAGACGCCTTGGCACGAATTGGCTCTACCCGCCAAGAAATACCATCTGGCGTCGCCCTTCAACGCCTCCTCAAGCCGTTTGTCAAGCCTTCACCAGAATCAAACTCCATTTTTGTGCCGGCTCCTCCCGAAGACGTCAGATCCGACTCCAGAGCCCCGGTAGTCGGTACGGGGATTTTGGCGGATGACTCCAAAGCCGCCACAGTCGAACCCGGCCCGGGGACTGCGGCGGCGGACTCGAAGACTCCAGAACTCGGCCCAAGGGCCACGCCAGTCGGCCTGGGGACTTCATTAACTGTAACACCATCGATGCGACTATAGCTCCCACGTGTCGAGGCATGACTTAGAGACATAATCGCATTGAAGGCATAAGTCGCAAGTTAGGCAATCTTCACAACATCCCATGTAATATAGATATTAAAAGGGGAGATAACGTAGTTGGCTTACACTCGCCACGTCAATCAAGTACATAAATAACATTACATCATCCAAACACTCATGGCCTGACTACGGCGCCAAAATAAAAGATAACCCAACATGCGACACGGCCCCGATCACCCCCAACTGGGCACCACTACTGATCATCAGGAAAGGAAACATAGTATCGTTGAGAGTCCTCGTCGAACTCCCACTTGAGCTCAAGCGCGTCATCTGGAGTAATAGTAATCTGTGAGCCACAGGGACTCAGCAATCTTGCACCCTCGCGATCAAGACTATTTAAGCTTATAGGTAAGGCAAGGTAATTATGAGGAGCTGCAGCAAGCGACTAGCAAATATGGTGGCTATCCTGTTCGCAAAAGAGAGCGAGAAGAGGAGGCAAAGCGCGAACGCATAACTAGAGGGCAAATCCTGCGGCAAACATTACTCCAACACCGTGTCCACTTCCCGGACTCCACCGAGAATAGGCCATCACGGTAACACACTCAGTTGATTCATTTTAATTTAGTTAAGGTTCAAGTTATCTACAACCGGACATTGACAAATTCCCATCTGCCCATAACCGCGGGCACGGCTTTAGAAAAATCAAATCCCTGCAGGGGAGTCCCAACTTAGCCCATGACAAGCTCTCATGGTCAACGAAGGAATAGACCTCCTCCCGAGACATTCCGATCAGACTCGGCATCCCGGTTCTTCAAGACAACTCCGACAATGGTAAAACAAGTCCAGCAACACCACCCGATGTGCCGACAAATACCGATAGGAGCTGCACATATCTCGTTCTCAGGGCACACCGGATAAGCTAAGCGTACGGGAGCCAACGTAACCCAAGTTGCCAAGGGACGGTCCCGCACGGTGCTCTAGGTTGGACCAACGCTCAGAGGAGCACTGGCCCGGGGGGTTTAAAATAAGATGACCCTTGAGTCCGCAAAACCCAAGGGAAAAGGCTAGGTGGAAAATGGTAAAACCAAGGTTGGGCATTGTTGGAGGAGTTTTATTCAAGGCGGACTGTCAAGGGGTTCCCATTATAACCCAACCGCGTAAGGAACGCAAAATCCGGGAACATAACACCGATATGACGGAAACTAGGGCGGCAAGAGTGGAACAAAACACTAGGCAAGAGGCCGAGCATTCCACCCTTTACCAAGTATATAGATGCATTAAGATAACATGGCAATATAATGATATCCCAACAAGTAAATAATGTTCCAACAAGGAACGGTCTCCAATCTTCACCTGCAACTAGCAATGCTATAAGAGGGGTTGAGCAAAGCGGTAACATAGCCAATCAATGGTTCGCTAGGACATGGTGGGTTAGAGGTTTGACATGGCAATTTGGGAGGCTTGAAAGCAAGTGGTAGGCATCGTAGCATTGGCATAGCAAAAGAGCGAGCATCTAGCAAAGCAAAGATAGTAGTGATTTTGAGGGTATGATCATCTTGCCTGCAAAGTTGTTAGAGTTGACTGGACCCTCGAAAGCAAACTCAACGGGCTCCTCGTTAGCGAACTCGTCTCCCGGCTCTACCCAAACAAGACAAACAAGCAACAAGGACACAATCAACCACGTGCCAGGATCAAACAATATGATGCAAGGATGGTATGCTATGCGGGATGCGATGCGGGATGCATATGCAAGATTTGACAAGGGATGCATGAACCTGGCCTCAAAATTGGAATCCAAGTGTGCTACTGGAAAGATGAGATGAAATCGCTTGAAAACGACATAAAGAACACCGGAATCGGAGTTACGGTTTGGAAATGGCAAGCGATTCAAATATGACACCGGTCTGCGATTTACAGCAAGTAGCCATCTAAATGCAAAGAGATGAACAAGCTACAGCACCCAAACATGACAAAAAAATACATGGAAGGGATGCATTCATGATGCTTAACAAAAGTCTAGCACTGAGCTACGGCCAATTCATCCATTAACAGGTTCAAACAAGCATGGCAAAAATGCATATGGCAAACAGATTTCAGACTTAGTGAAATTAGCACTTGTCTGGAATTTCAGATCAGATAGCACTCTTTGGAGCAACAAAACTACATGCTACAGGACCTGAACATGGCATAGTAAAGCATTACATGGAGCTACTCTAAGAGATTAACAAAAGTCCCTTAGTGACCTTGAGCCAAAGGGATCAGAAAATACAATTGCAAGCATGTGAACATGGCAAAAACATAATCGGATCACAGACTTAGTGAAAACTGGAGCATGCTGAAACAGATATCAAGTAGGCATGCTGAAACAGATATCAAGAATACACAAAATTCAAGCTAGACATGGCAAGAACAATAACATAGCATGCACGGATCAACTACAACATCATCGGCAAAATCGCTAACAAGTAGACAATCTGCCCAGATTCACGAAGTAGCAAAAGTAGAGCTCGATTGACTCAAGCTAGGTTGCTCCATAATTGCAAACAAAGACATGGATGGATAGAGCACTACAAGATTAACAAAACATCCTTACTGATCATCCTCAAAAGAGACACGGATCACTAGGAAACAACATGAACATATGGCCATACGAAGGTGCACTTGAGCCCGCCGGCGATGGCGTCTGCGGCGGGGCTGGCCGCCGGAGCGAGAGGTGGCGGCGGCGGGGCGAAGGCTCGGGCGGCGGCACGCGCGTGGGCCGGGATGGCCCCTCGCGGGCCGAGCGGGCCGGCGGCAGGAGGAGGCGGCGATGTGGGCGCGGCTGCCCACGTGGCGGCTCGCGGTTGGCGGGGCGATTTCGTCCGGTTGCGGCCGGACGTGTCCGGCGCGCCGGATGGACGGGGACTAGGGTTAGGGTTGGAGTGGATCCGAGATTTTCGGGAAGGGGCTATATATAGGCATAGGAGGAGCTAGGAGAGTCCAAATTAGGTGCGGTTTTCAGCCACGCGATCGTGATCGAACGCTCTAGATGATGGAGAGGGTTTTGGTGGGGTTTGGGCCAAATTGGAGGGGTGTTGGGCTGCAACACACACGAGGCCTTTTCGGTCCCTCGGTTAACCGTTGGAGTATCAAACGAAGTCCAAATGGTACGAAACTTGACAGGCGGTCTACCGGTAGTAAACCAAGGCCGGTTGACAAGTCTCGGTCCAATCCGGAAATGTTTAATCCCCACACACGAAAGAAAGGTATAAATGACCACCAGAGGAGAACGAAGCGCCGGAATGCAAAACGGACACCGGGGAAAATGCTCGAATGCATGAGATGAACACGTATGCAAATGCAATGCACATGATGACATGATATGATATGCATGACAATGACAACAACACACGTAGACAAAAACCCGAACCCGAGAAAATAAAATAAATTAACGCCGGAAACGGCAAGAGTTGGAGTACAAATTGGGAAAGTCATATCCGGGGTGTTACAACACTCCACCACTACGAAAGGATCTCGTCCCGAGATCTAGGACTGAAAGAACGCCGGGTACTCAGAACGGAGGTGATCCTCGCGTTCCCAGGTAGCTTCACAGTCGGAATGGTGTGACCACTTGACTTTCAGGAATTTGATTGACTTGTTGCGAGTCTTGCGTTCAGTCTCTTCAAGAATAGCAATGGGGTGCTCACGATAGGATAGATCTTCTTGGAGCTCAATGTCCTCGAAGTTGACGGTGCGGTCAAGAGTCTTGAAGCACTTCCGAAGCTGAGAGACATGGAACACATCATGAACATTTGCAAAGTTTGAAGGAAGATCGAGTTGATAGGCGAGATCGCCTCTCTTGCTGACAATCTTGAAAGGTCCCACGTATCTAGGGGCAAGCTTCCCTTTGATACCGAAGCGACAAGTACTTTTCATAGGAGAGACGCGGAGGTAAACATGATCTCCGATCTCGAAAGCCAAATCATGGTGCTTACTATCATAGTAGCACTTCTGACGGGATTGGGCTGCTTTGAGGTTATCTCGAATGACTTTGCACATTTCCTCTGCCTCTGTGATTAAGTCATTTCCGAGAAGCTGACGTTCACCGGTTTCAGACCAGTTGAGAGGGGTACGGCACTTCCTGCCATACATAATTTCAAATGGGGCCTTGCCCGAACTTGCTTGAAAACTGTTGTTGTAGGAGAATTCAGCATATGGAAGACAATCCTCCCACTTCATGCCGAAGGATATCACACAAGCCCTGAGCATATCTTCAAGAATCTGGTTGACACGCTCAACTTGAGCGCTAGTTTGAGGATGGAAAGCTGTGCTGAAGCGGATGTTGGTGCCCATGGCCTTCTGAAAAGAATCCCAAAACTTGGAGGTAAAGATGCTGCCACGGTCTGAAGAGATCACTTGTGGAATACCATGGAGAGAGACAATTCGAGAGGTATAGAGTTCCGCCAATTGAGCTGCAGTGATTGACTCTTTGATAGGCAGAAAATGAGCCACTTTGGTGAGTTTGTCGATGACAACGAATATAGCATCATTGCCACGCTTGGACTTTGGAAACCCAGTCACGAAGTCCATCTCAATGTGGTCAAACTTCCATTCTGGAATGGCAAGAGGTTGGGGGAGACCCGCTGGCCTTTGGTGTTCTGCCTTCACTCTTCTGCAGACATCACATTCATTCACGAATTGAGCAATCTCGCGCTTCATTCGAGTCCACCAATAAGCCTGCTTGAGGTCCTGATACATCTTCGTGCTCCTAGGATGGATGGAGAGGAGAGAATTGTGAGCCTCGTTCATGATCACTTTACGGAGGTCACCTTTGGGCACAACAATACGATCCTCGAAGAAGAGAGTATCCTTGTCATCAAGGCGGTAGCACTTGTACTTGGGTTAACTCTTGGCAATCCCAATCTTCACCTTTTTCACCATAGCATCAAGAAGCTGGGCTTGGCGAATCTGGTCTTCCAAGGTAGGAGAGACTTGAAGGTTGGCGAAGAAACCTTGAGGAACAACTTGCAGATTAAGTTTGCGGAAAGCTTCACAAAGCTCGGGTTGATAAGGCTTGAGAATCAGACTGTTGCAGTAAGCGTTCCTGCTCAATGCGTCAGCAATCACATTGGCCTTGCCTGGAGTATACTCGATACTCGAATTATACTCTTGAATCATTTCGACCCATCGAGTTTGCCTGAGGTTGAGATTAGGCTGAGTGAAGATGTACTTGAGACTCTTGTGATCAGTGAAAATGTCCACTTTTCTTCCCAATAAGAGATGTCTCCAAGTCAAAAGAGCATGCACAACCGCCGCCAACTCAAGATCATGAGTGGGGTAGTTCTTCTCATTGGGCTTCAACTGGCGAGAGGTATAAGCAACAACTTTCTTCTCTCGCATCAACACTGTGCCAAGACCTTGGAGAGAGGCATCACAAAAGACCTCGTACGGTTTGGATTCATCAGGCGGAGTCAAAACTGGAGCAGTGACCAATTTCTCTTTCAAAGTGTTGAAAGCAATGTCACACTCCGGAGACCAAACGTACTTGACGTGCTTCTGGAGAAGATTTGAGAGAGGCTTCGCGATCTTGGAGAAGTTTTCAACGAATCTTCGATAGTAGCTTGCGAGACCGAGGAAGCTATGAAGTTGCTTCACGTTCTGAGGAGGTTCCCAATTCACAATTGCAGACACCTTCTCAGGATTCACCGCAATGCCCTTGGCAGAGATGATATGACCAAGATAAAGAACCTCATCAAGCCAAAATTCGCACTTGGAGAACTTGGCATAGAACTTGTGTTCTCTGAGCTTATCGAGCACCAAACGCAAGTGCTTGGCATGATCTTCCTTGTTCTTTGAGAAAACCAGAATGTCGTCGAGATAGACCAAAACGAAGTCATTGGTGTAGGCATTGAAGATGAAGTTCGTCATGCGAGAGAAAGTCGGAGGAGCGTTGACGAGGCCAAAAGACATGACAATGTATTCATATGAACCATAGCTTGTCCTGAAAGCCGTCTTGGGAATATCTTGCTCACTAATTCGAATCTTATGATAACCCATACGGAGATCAAGCTTGGAGAATACTTGGGCACCTTTGAGTTGTTCGAACAGCTCGTTGATGTTGGGAAGTGGGTATTTGTTCTTGATGGTCTTCTTGTTCAATGGACGGTAATCAACACAAAGTCGGTCCGTTCCATCCTTCTTCTTCACAAAAAGAACACCACAACCCCACGGAGAAGAACTAGGCCGGATGAGACCCATTCTCTCTTGAATATCGAGTTGCTTCTTCAGCTCCTTCAACTCTTCAGGTCCGAGCTTGTAAGGACGCTTGCACACTGGTTCCGTACCGGGCTCAAGATCAATAACGAATTCAACTGGCCGGTGCGGAGGCATTCCTGGAAGCTCTTCTGGAAAGACGTCTTGATATTCGCAAATGACTGGAATTTGCGAGATGGCATCGAGTTCCCCCTTCTCATTGAGAGAAAACAGACGGATGGTATCATCACGAGCGGCAAACACAATTACATCCTCAGACGAATGAGTCAATTGAATCTGCCTGGCTGCACAATCAAGCTGAGCCTTGTGCTTAGAAAGCCAATCCATTCCGAGAATAAGATCAATATCCGAGTTACCCAGAACCATTGGAGAAGCCAGAAACTTGAAGTCACCCAACATGATAGAAACATCCGGGACTATTGAAGTAGCCCTCATAGACTTAGCCGGAGAAACCACTCCCATAGGTTTACCCAACATTTGTGAAATGAAGTCATGCTTGGAAACAAATGATCTTGACATGAAACAATGCCATGCACCCGTGTCAAAAAGAACTTTTGCGAGAAAAGAGTTAACTGGAAAGTTACCCATGATGACATGTGATGAGTCCTCTGCCTGAGCTACATTCAGCAAGTTGACCTTAGCGTGCTTGGGGTTATGCTTGACCACAGTTGTACTTGCTGATCTCACAGGAGGAGGAGGAAGACGCCTCTGGTTGAGACACTTGTTGGCATAGTGACCCTTCTGTTGGCACTTGTTGCACGTGACCTCTGAAAGCGGACGGTGGTACGGAGCACTCGATCTTGGAGCTTGAGACGAAGTCTTGTTCTGAAAGCCAGGGTTGGGTGGGTGGGAAGATCCACTGCCACCTTTGCTCTTCTGCTGATACGGCTGACGAAACGGAGGAGGAGGAAGCCAATACTTCTGCTGCTTGGCCACTTGAGTAGAGGAAGAAGGAGTAGCATCTCTGACTCGCTTCTTGGAAGCATCACACCTCAATTGAGCGGCCTCTTGCTTGAATGCCATGTTGTAGAACTCATCGTACCTCAAGGGCTCAAAGAGAACAAGAGCTAGCTGAATTTCTTCTCTGAGACCACCCCTGAACTGGTATATCATGCTCTTCTCATCAGGGACGTCCTGCTTGGCAAAGCGGGCGAGCTTCTGAAACAACTTGTTGTAGTCATAGACAGACAAAGAGCCTTGCTTCAGGTTGCGGAATTCCTCACGCTTGCTTTCAACCGTGCTTTGAGGGATATGGTGAGCTCTGAAATCTTGACGGAATTCATCCCAGGTAATTACACGTCCACCTCTGGAATCCTTGTACTGCTGGAACCATTCTGCAGCTTGATCTTTGAGTTGGAAGGAAGCAAACTTGACGAAGTCCTCAGGTCTAACGTTACTGCACTCGAAATGCTTGCACAGATCCACAAGCCAATCGTCAGCATCGGTTGCCTCAACACAATTGCTGAAAGTCTTTGGCCCATTAGCAAGGAACTGGTTGAGTGAAGCAAAGTGATTCTCATTGTTGCCTTGGTTCCCTTGGTTGCCTTGATTACGCTCTTGAAGAATTTGCATGATCAACTGTGTGTTTGCATTGGTTGCGGCCATCACAGCTTGCCATGCCTCCGGAGGAGGTGGAGGTGGTGGCAGATCAGGATTCGGAGTCGTGCGTGTTGGACGAGCCATCCTGAAGAGGTTGACCACCGTTAGCACACAGACAGATAAAATGAAGCTGAATCCAACGGAATGAAAATTGCAACCTATAGCCTTCACATCCGAACAAAATGAACGAATGCATTCCTCTTGAAATGGTCACATGTCCATAAATTGAGAAGCCACTTAGAATTAAGGTAGAGAAATAAATCAACAAGGTACGGATCAAGAACGAATAATCGATAAGAAATCCCAATCTCAAACCAACTATCCGTGGAAGAAGAACTAGAGCTACTAGAATTCCCACCTATGAAACTCCCGAACCTTTCCGGTTATGCAATCAGGTGTTGGGGATACAGGGGAAGCATAATATCTCACCCAAATCTAGCAAATCCTACATGCAGCTGTATCCATCCTTCAACACATAACTGAGAAAAAACTTCGAAAACCATCTACCTCAACCTTCGAAAAGCATCTGTTATACAAGTTATGGCGATACTCCCGAACTCCCGCCCCAGTACTGGGTGGCGTCGTGGTTATCTCACCAACGAACTGCATAAAAGAGATTTTCGATGTCGGCGTACTAGACTCAGGTATTCCAGAATTGCAACGATAAAATTATGAAGACAACGCCTCAGAGCTCAACTCCCCGGGACACTTCCACAAAACCACTGACAGGAGGCACCAAGACAATGTTCTCATCATAAAACCATCGGAACGATTCCAAGATACCTGCGTGATCCTAATTTTTTTTAGTGAAATTTGAGAAGAGAAGAGTCAAAACTCTATGTCAGGATGCCTTACCAGAGCGATGAGGAGACTGGGAAGTAAAAAGAATTCCTAAACTCTACGATATATAATTCCTAAATGACTCAAAACATTTTTCTAGACACAACTCAGCCGCTAAAAACGATCAAGCAATGGGGCTCCTAAGGTCGGGGAAGGCTCTGATTACCAACTTGTAACACCCTCGATGCGACTATAGCTCCTACGTGTCGAGGCACGACTTAGAGACATAATCGCATTGAAGGCATAAGTCGCAAGTTAGGCAATCTTCACAACATCCCATGTAATATAGATAATAACAGGGGAGATAACGTAGTTGGCTTACACTCGCCACGTCAATCAAGTACATAAATAACATTACATCATCCAAACACTCATGGCCCGACTACGGCGCCAAAATAAAAGATAACCCAACATGCGACACGGTCCCGTTCACCCCAACTGGGCACCACTACTGATCATCAGGAAAGGAAACATAGTATCATTGAGAGTCCTCGTCGAACTCCCACTTGAGCTCAAGCGTGTCATCTGGAGCGGAAGCATCAGGCCCTGCATCTGGTGTAATAGTAATCTGTGAGCCACAGGGACTCAGCAATCTCGCACCCTCGCGATCAAGACTATTTAAGCTTATATGTAAGGCAAGGTAATTATGAGGAGCTGCAGCAAGCGACTAGCAAATATGGTGGCTATCCTGTTCGCAAAAGAGAGCGAGAAGAGAAGGCAAAGCACGGACACATAACTAGAGGGCAAATCCTGCGGCAAACATTACTCCAACACCGTGTCCACTTCCCGGACTCCGCCGAGAAGAGGCCATCACGGTAACACACTCAGTTGATTCATTTTAATTTAGTTAAGGTTCAAGTTATCTACAACCGGACATTAACAAATTCCCATCTGCCCATAACCGCGGGCACGGCTTTCGAAAGATCAAATCCCTGCAGGGGAGTCCCAACTTAGCCCATCACAAGCTCTCATGGTCAACGAAGGAATATACCTCCTCCCGAGACATTCCGATCAGACTCGGCATCCCGGTTCTTCAAGACAACTCCGACAATGGTAAAACAAGTCCAGCAACACCACCCGATGTGCCGACAAATCCCGATAGGAGCTGCACATATCTCGTTCTCAGGGCACACCGGATAAGCTAAGCGTACGGGAGCCAACGTAACCCAAGTTGCCAAGGGACGGCCCCGCACGGTGCTCTAGGTTGGACCAACGCTCAGAGGAGCACTGGCCCGGAGTGTTTAAAATAAGATGACCCTTGAGTCCGCGAAACCCAAGGGAAAAGGCTAGGTCGCAAATGGTAAAACCAAGGTTGGGCATTGTTGGAGGAGTTTTATTCAAGGCGGACTGTCAAGGGGTTCCCATTATAACCCAACCGCGTAAGGAACGCAAAATCCGGGAACATAAAACCGATGTGACGGAAACTAGGGCGGCAAGAGTGGAACAAAACACTAGGCGAGAGGCCGAGCATTCCACCCTTTACCAAGTATATAGATGCATTAAGATAACATGGCAATATAATGATATCCCAACAAGTAAATAATGTTCCAACAAGGAACGGTCTCCAATCTTCACCTGCAACTAGCAATGCTATAAGAGGGGTTGAGAAAAGCGGTAACATAGCCAATCAACGGTTCGCTAGGACTTGGTGGGTTAGAGGTTTGACATGGCAATTTGGGAGACTTGAAAGCAAGTGGTAGGCATTGTAGCATTGGCATAGCAAAAGAGCGAGCATCTAGCAAAGCAAAGATAGTAGTGATTTCGAGGGTATGATCATCTTGCCTGCAAAGTTGTCAGAGTTGACTGGACCCTTGAAAGCAAACTCAACGGGCTCCTCGTTAGCGAACTCGTCTCCCGGCTCTACCCAAACAAGACAAACGTGCCAGGATCAAACAATATGATGCAAGGATGGTATGCTATGCGGGATGCGATGCGGGATGCATATCCAAGATTTGTCAAGGGATGCATGAACCTGGCCTCAACTTGGGAATCCAAGTGTGCCACTGGAAATATGAGATGAAATCGCTTGAAAACGATATAAAGAACGCCGGAGTCGGAGTTACGGTTCGGAAATGGCAAGCGATTCAAATATGACACCGGTCTGCGATTTACAGCAAGTAGCCATCTAAATGCAAAGAGATGAACAAGCTACAGCACGCAAACATGAGAACAAAATACATGGAAGGGATGCATTCATGATGCTTAACAAAAGTCTAGCACTGAGCTACGGCCAATTCATCCATTAACAGGTTCAAACAAGCATGGCAAAAATGCATATGGCAAACAGATTTCAGACTTAGTGAAATTAACACTTGTCTGGAATTTCAGATCAGATAGCACTCTTTGGAGCAACAAAACTACATGCTACAGGACCTGAACGTGGCATAGTAAAGCATGACATGGAGCTACTCTAAGAGCTTAACAAAAGTCCCTTAGTGACCTTGAGCCAAAAGGGATCAGAAAATACAATTGCAAGCATGTGAATATGGCAAAAACATAATCGAATCACAGACTTAGTGAAAACTGGAGCATGCTGAAACAGATATCAAGTAGGCATGTTTACGAGCTCGATGCACTCACTATGGAGCAAGTCATGACAATATAAGCATACACCCATAAAGAATACACAAAATTCAAGCTAGACATGGCAATAACAATAACACAGCATGCACGGATCAACTACAACATCATCGGCAAAATTGCTATCAAGTAAAAAATCTGCCCAGATTCACGAAGTAGCAAAAGTAGAGCTCGATTGACTCAAGCTAGGTTGCTCCATAATTGCAAACAAAGACATGGACGGATAGAGCACTACAAGATTAACAAAACATCCTTACTGATCATCCTCAAAAGAGGCACGGATCACTAGGAAACAACATGAACATATGGCCATATGAGATAAATAGCTCAAGGACTTGGTGGAAATGCTAAGTCCCAGAAATCAGCATTACCAAGTGCCTCACTTTGCAAGCTTGTGCTAGTCACCACACACATCACCAAAATACATGGGTTGCACCTCTGGAAAGATGGCAAAACCCTTAACAAAACATATGTAGAGCTCATGGCATAGCATGCACACAATAATCATGGCAAAAATGACAATATCTAAATGGAGCAGCAGATCTGACAGTTATCTCAAGTAGCACTCTTCCAACAGCATTTAGGGCATCGATATGAACTCAAATAAAAATGATGCAATGGAATGAAATGATGTGCTCTCTGAGATGAACATTTTGATATGCTATATGCCCAAAACGGAGCTACAGATACAAAGTTACGGCACGATGAACATGGGCATATGTATCTAGGAATTTGCGGACTTAGAAGAAAATCATCACCCGCGGATCTAGGGTTGACCCGGGCACGCAAAACGAAGCGGTGGCGGATCTCGCCGGAGAAGACTCAGACGGCGGCCGGCAAGGACGGGGTCGCCGTATTCGGCTCTCCTGCGGCCGGATCTGGCCGGCGACGAGGTCGGGAAGGCGGCGGCTGGTCGGAGGGCGCACGCGGCGTCGGGGGCGGCGGTGGCCGCGGCGGCCCGGCGCGGCGCTGACCGGAAGGTGCACTTGAGCCTGCCGGCGATGGCGTCTGCGGCGGGGCTAGCCGCCGGAGCGAGAGGTGGCGGCGGCGGGGCGAAGGCTCGGGCGGCGGCACGCGCGTGGGCCGGGATGGCCCCTCGCGGGCCGAGCGGGCCGGCGGCAGGAGGAGGCGGCGATGTGGGTGCGGCTGCCCATGTGGCAGCTCGCGGTTGGCGGGGCGATTTCGTCCGGTTGCGGCCGGACGTGTCCGGCGCGCCGGATGGACGGGGACTAGGGTTAGGGTTGGAGTGGATCCGAGATTTTCGGGAAGGGGCTATATATAGGCATAGGAGGAGCTAGGAGAGTCCAAATGAGGTGCAGTTTTCGGCCATGCGGTCGTGATCGAACGCTCTAGATGATGGAGAGGGTTTTGGTGGGTTTTGGGCCAAATTGGAGGGGTGTTGGGCTGCAACACACACGAGGCCTTTTCGGTCCCTCGGTTAACCGTTGGAGTATCAAACGAAGTCCAAATGGTACGAAACTTGATAGGCGGTTTACCGGTAGTTAAACAAGGCCGCTTGACATGTCTCAGTACAATCTGGAAATGTTTAATCCCCACACACGAAAGAAAGGTAGAAATGACCACCGGAGGAGAACGAAGCACCGGAATGCAAAACGGACAACGGGGAAAATGCTCGAATGCATTAGATGAACACTATGCAAATGCAATGCACATGATGACATGATATGAGATGCATGACAACGACAAAAACACATGGAGACAAAAACCCGAACCCGAGAAAATAAAATAACTTAACACCGGAAACGGCAAGAGTTGGAGTACAAATTTGGAAAGTCATATCCGGGGTGTTACATTAACCCAGCAAGCGGTTGTTGACTCCAACCCGCCGCCTCCCAGCCCAACCGCCCTCGTCCAAGTCGCAGTTCTGGTAGTCGAAGAAATAGCAGCACCCTCATGGGCCCAGCCCATCCTCAAATTCTTGGTGAGCAAAGAACTTCCGACTGATGAGACCTCAGCTCCGCAAGTACAACGCCGGGCGACATCCTACACCATAGTCAACAGAGAGCTGGTCAGGCGCAGCGTCACTGGTGTCTACCAGCACTGCGTAGAGCCAGAGCAAGGCCAAGCGATTCTCAAAGACATCCATCAAGGCGAGTGCGGCCACCATGCGGCTTCAAGAGCACTCGTCGCCAAAGCCTTTCGACACGGTTTCTTCTGGCCAACTGCCTTCGAAGAGGCCAAGGAGTTGGTCCAAAAATGCAAAGGGTGCCAGAAGTTTAGCTCCAAGCCGCACCAGCCGGCTTCTGCACTCAAGACCATCCCCATTGCCTGGCCTTTCGCAGTTTGGGGTCTAGACATGGTGGGACCATTTAAGACAGCACGAGGTGGCTTAACTCACTTACTTGTCGCAGTGGACAAGTTCACCAAGTGGATAGAAGCGAAGCCAATCAAGAAGCTGAATGGTCCGACTGCCGTGACTTTCATCGCCGATATCACAATTCGGTACGACATACCACACAACATCATCACCGACAACGGCACAAATTTCGCCAAAGGCGCCTTGGCCCGTTTCTGCGCAACACAGGGCATCCGACTTGACCTAGCGTCCGTCGCCCATCCACAGTCAAACGGCCAGGTGGAGCGAGCAAACGGCCTCGTCCTGTCTGGCATCAAGCCCCGGCTGATCGAGCCTCTGGAGCGCTCAGCTGGCTGCTGGCTCGATGAGCTACCAGCCGTCCTCTGGAGTCTGCGCACGACTCCAAACAAGTCAACTGGCTTCATGCCTTTCTTCCTCGTCTATGGTGCCGAAGCCGTCATCCCAACGGACATAGAGTTCGACTCCCCACGAGTCACCATGTACACCGAGGAGGGAGCGGAAGAAGCACGGCAAGACGGCGTCGATCTGCTAGAAGAGGGCCGGCTGTTGGCACTCAGCCGGTCCAGCATCTACCAGTAGAGCCTGCGCCGATACCGCAGCAGGAAGGTCAAGCCAAGATCCTTCCAAGAAGGCGACCTTGTGCTTCGGCTGATCCAGCGAACAGCTGGCCAGCACAAGCTGTCAGCACCTTGGGAAGGCCCTTTCATCATCAGCAAAGTACTGGGCAACGACTCCTACTACCTGATTGACGCTCAGAAACCCCGAGCACGGAAGAGGGACGACTACGGCAAGGAGACAGAGCGGCCATGGAATGCAAATCTCCTCCGAAGATTTTATAGTTGATGCAGTATGTACCATGCTACCCTTTGTGTTAAAGTACCAAGACATCGGGCCCCCCGAGACGAGATCGGGGACTGCCCTCTTTTGTCTGTATGATAAAAATTATGCCTGCAAGTATGTTACTTCTTTTTATGCCATTTGGCACCGGGCTTGACAAGTCAGCCCCGGGACTTGCTGCCTTGCACTATGAAATGCTTCCTGCAGTCGGACAAGTAGTGTGTAAATGCCTAAACCGTCTCCTGTCAGAAGCCGCAGCTCGCAGAGCGACTGTACGGTGGGCAGAAGTAAGGTAGAATGGGCATTCGCATGAAAAATGGCTAAGGACTCAAAGCATAAAACATAGCTCAAGACGGCTTCCAGCCTTTTTCGCAAACCGACTCTCGAATAGTCGGATTGCCGTCTTCTATCCAACTTGCTCAAAAAACTCTTAAAAACGGCTAAGTACTTGCCTTCCCAAAGTAGCCAAGCATTTGATCCAGCGACAGTCCGCAGAGCGGTTGTCCGATTGGCAAGGCAGGCAACTAAGAGAAAGCGGCAAAGGAAAAAAGCCAAAAGAGCAATGAGCAAGAAAAGATAGAACTCGGATAAATATATTTACATAACATAGGCCCTTGTCCGAATCTTCGAGCAGAAGTTCAAAATACACCCCGCGGGTGGAATTGTGCGAATTAACAAAGTTCTTCAAAGACTAATGAAGCAGATAAAATAAAGGTAAAGTGGCAGCTTAGGAAGCAGCTGACGGATTCGGAGGGTCGGATGAGGCGGCAGCATTAGGCGTCGGGGCGGCGGGCTGGCTAGTCTCAGCTTGATCGCCTCCGGCGACAGTCGGGTCGGTCGCACGCGACTCGTTGATGGAGGCATGGTCGAGCTGAGGCTGGCCGTCTGCTCCGTCTTCTGGTGCCTCTGTCTCGCCTCTATCCTCCGCCTCGCCTTCTTCCTCGACGCTGGAGCCAATCACCTTCGCCGAGTCCTCGCCGTAGTCTGGGTTCATCCCAAACCACTCCGGCGGTACCTCCTCGTCGTCTTCAGACCGCTCGGGGGCGAAGTTGCTGGTGTCGGTGTACTCGGCGATCGCCGCAACACGCTTGACGAGGGCATCTTCCGCAGCTGCCAGCTCCGGCTGGGCCTCCGACCGAAGCATGGCCAGCCGGTCTAGATCCAGCCCCGGATACCATGCCTTGACGAACTCCATGGCCCGGCGCGCTCTAGCTCGGGCCGAAGAGCCCTTCCATGCCTCAAGACGACCAGCCGCGACCTCTAGCCAGTCGGCCGTCAGGCTGGGGGTGCGCGGAGCCTGCATGTCCGGCCACAGGGCGGCAATCGCCTGGGCACCAACACGCTGAAGCCGGCACAGCATCCGGTGAGCTGGCCGAAGGCGAGCCTCGATGCTCAGGATGTGCTCGTCAAGAGTTCGGAGGGCGTCGATGGCAATCTCTGCGCCCTCCGCCCTCCGACCTTCACGGTCAGCCTCGATGGCTTGGATGGCGGCCTGCGAGTGCCCAGGAAAGAAGTCTGCAAAGACACGAAGAAACGAAGAAGCAAGTCAAAAACCAGGAGTCGGCACGACTTAAATCGGCAGCTCGAAGAAAGAAAGTAAAGAAACTCATCATTAATGATGTCTTCAATCTCATGGAAGCCGGAGGCTAGCATCGCCTCCTTGTTAGACTAGGAGGAGCGCTCGCTCGCGAACTCGGCCAGGAGGGCGGTTTCCGTCTCCTCCGCCTCCCTCTGCGCCTTCGCAAGTAGCTCCTTCTGCTCTGCCAATTGAGTGGCCAGCAGATCGCGCTCTGTGGCGAGCTTGCTGCACTAATCCTCTTTGGCGCGCAAAGCGGAGTTGGCGTCGCTCAGCAGCTGTTGAAGAGCAGCGTTGGCTCCTGAAAAGAAGGAAGAAAGAAGACGTTAAGTCATCAGGTAAAGAAGGTCACCGGGGAGATCCAGCCCGACTGCTCAGCAGTCGGCCCGAATCTCGGGGACTACAGCCCGCGGGTGCGCCAGCGCGCCCCCGCAAAGAAGGAAAATGACTTACTCCGGCTCTCCGACAAATCGGCGGTCCGCTTGCCCAGCTCTTCCATGTTACGGTTGAAGGCAGTAACGCGAAGGTTGTGGTAGTCCTGCGACAAACGTGTTAGACAAAAAGTTAATACCCAGAGTTCATCAATTGGAGTTCCAGGCTGCCTGCTCAGCAGCCAGCCCGAAACTCGGGGACTACACCCAGTGGGTGCGCTGGCGCGCCCCCACAGAGAGGAACAAGAAAACAAAGACCAAAGGAAAAAACATACCCAGACGGCTGCTCGCGACGCCAGGAACGCCTTGGTGCAACTCTGGAGAGCGTCACCCTCAGCGCGAAGCTTCGCCTGGACGTCCAAGAGCGCCTGGTTCAGCGGCCCTGTGCCGCCTCCTCGCACCCACCCAATGGGCGCGGCGCTTGTCGCTTCGGCGTCTGGGATCGCCGAGCTGGCGGTGCCGGCTTCCAAGGGGCGGGGTGCCGAAGTCGCCTTCTCCAGACGGCGGTGCGTTGGCGAGCCGACTTGGAGGAGCAACCTCGCCACGGCCTCGTCTTTGGTCGGCGGCATCGGAGGATCTGCTGGCTGCTCGCCTTGCGCACTCGCAGACGGCGGCGGAGGCGGCGGCGGAACAATCACGTCCGGCGTAGAGGGGTCGCCGCCTTCCCACTCCACTATGGGTTTCTCATGGCCGGTTTCCCCATTATGCCCCGTGAACTCCGGAGGCGGCAGTGCAGAGTTCAACGGGGTGACGAACACCGCTGATTGGCAGCGTACGGCTTCCTCAGCATGCCGCTTCGTTGTGGCGGCGGCTTCGGCCTCCGCCCTGTCGGCCTCCGCCTTCTCCAGGCGAACGGCCTCTCCTTCGTTGCGCTTCTCCTGCGCATTCCGCTCTGTTGCCTCCCGGAGGTCAGCAGCGGGGTCAATCCGCCGAGTGGTGGCGGACGTCTCCGCTGACCCCATGACGGAGGCGGCGGTGACCCTCTCAAGAGTGAGGGGAGCCCTGAAGCAAGGGGAGCAAGCAAAGACTTAGACAAAGTCACAAAGAAAGAATAAAGCATTGAGATAGAATACTCACGCGGAGACCAATGGCGGCTTCTTCACTTCCTTACGGAAGCGGATGGCCTTCGCAGCCGCCTCGTCCCGCCGGGTCGCCACAGCCAAACCCTTGGGTTTCTTCGGCCGACTGCCGAACAAGGCCGGCACGGCCCTGCGCTTCTTCCCGCCGCCTGGAGCACCCGGCGCGACAGAAGAGCCCGTGCCAGGCTGGGTGGCTCCTGGCCGATGGCGGGGGGCGACTTCCCCCTCAGCGTCGTCGTCAGGCCAGTCGGCGAAAGTGGCCGAAGGCCTGAAGTCGCCTGTTGTTCCTCCTCCTCCCTCGGCGTCGTCCTCCAGAGCCGCCGCCCCCAGATCGGGGTCGTCGACGTCGCTCTCCGCCCGGTCGGCGAGGAACTCGCGGGCCGGCCCCGAGGTGCCGGCTGGCGGGTGGAGGAGGGGATTCTGGCCAAAGCCGACTAGTCAAAACAAACTCGGTGAGAGAGAAGACAATCCAAAGAAAGAAAGGAAAGGCAACTCACCATGGGCGGGGGGTTGGCGCGGGAGTACGGCTCCTTGCCGAACCGCCAATCCTCCATGAGCTTGCTGTCCGAGAGGTAGTTCACCATGAAGGCCACCTCTTCGTGAGGCATGTCCTTGGTGCACATCCGTGTCGGGTCGCGGTGCCCGCTCATCTGGCATATCATGTGGGGCGGCCTTGGAGTGGGAGAACTAGGCGCGCCACGAAGGCGGCCAGCAGGTCTGGACCAGTCAAACCCTCCGACTGCGTCAGCACTCGGAGTCGCGCAATGGCGCCGGCTCCCGCAGGCGTCAGCGACTTGGCCCGGTACGACCAGTTGGGCAGTCGCCCAGCCGGCGGGCCGGCTTCAAAAGCCGACAGGTTGACCCAGTCCCCCCTCACGGAGACGCTCCTGACGTAAAAGTAGGATCTCTGCCACATCTTCACCGACTTTATCAGCGAGATGGAGCGGAAGGGATTGTCGGCCCCCGACCTTCGCACGACGATGAAAGCGCCGCACTGAGCCGGCACGCCTGCGGCCTGGGTGCCGAGCTTGGAGAAGAAGAACTCCCCCCAGAGCTCGAGGGTGGGGAGGACTCCGAGGAAGCCTTCGCACAAGGCCACGAAGGCGGACAGCAGCACCACTGTGTTGGGGGTGAGGTGGTGCGGCTGGAGGCCGTAGAACTCCAGGAAGGATCAGAAGAAACTGCTCGTCGGCAGCCCCAACCCGCGCAAGCAGTGCGAGCGGAAGATGACCCGCTCGCCCTCCTGCGGCGTGGGGGAAATCTCCCCCTTCGGCGCAAGACGGACCCGCACGTGATCCTCGCCGGGGAGCCGACGAGTCCGGCGGAGGAACTCGATGTGGTCATCATGAACTTCGGAACCGTCCCAGGTGCCGGAGCGCACCGGGGGAGGCGCGGCGGCAGAGGAAGAACTCATCGTGAGCTGATCGCCGCGGCGTTCGTCGGAGCTTGGGCGTGCGGCGGAGCGAAGAAGAAGAAGAAGGAGGAGAACGAGGAGCAGTGAGAAGGAAGAGAGCGAGGAGTGGTGGGAAGGAGGGGCGCGCGTGCCCCCTCCCCCCCCCTAATTATAGCCCCGTGGGCTGCGAAGCCGAGGGGACGGTCGTGGGGATTTACTGCGCCCACGGCCCCACGACCCCCACGTTCCACGATAAAGTTACTGCATGCAGTAACTCCACGGGAATCCCAACCGTCCGCCGGGGCCGCAGCGGATCCGCTCGGGCGCCAAGGCGCGGTAGTGGCGGGCCCCGCCTATGGGCCTGTCCCGTCACGTGCGTAGGCTGGCAGGACGGCCTAGCCACGTGTCATCGCATGACAGGCCTAGAATGGGCGGCGGCCTGGAGGCTTAGCTAGCACTCTACTTGGATCGCGCCGCGACGTTCGAAATATTGTGTGAGTCGGAATTGAGTGAGTCCGAATTGAGCGAGTCCGACTCCTTCTAGTCGGCCCGGCAGAAGTCAATCAAAGACCATGTGTCGAGCACCTGGAAAGAGAAACTGTTGAGGCTTCTCGGCCGATCGTCCGGGGCGCCTCACCAGCTTCGGGGACTACTGTTGGAGTAATGGGCCACGGGTAGGCCAACCCGAGCCCCAGAACCTTTCAAGACATCGGGGCAGGCTGCGCCCCTCAAGACCCCAGGACGAAGAGCCGCCTTCAAGAAGCCAACGGCAGGATGGCCAACTGACCACTCACGGCCGAGTCCTAGGGACGACTTCAGGGAAAGCCGACTCCCGACTGGCGACTTCCAGAGAAGCCGGCTTTGGGGAGTCGGCCTGCGACTCCAACACCCCCCATGACCTCATCAAGTGGGACGGGGCACGGGAGTGGCAACGATGAAGCCCGCCCCTGCCCCTTACCAAGGGCAGGCATGGCCACAGCATGCCGTACCCCGGAAGATCTCCGTGCGGCGTGGCACTGTTGCCATGCCGGCCCTAACATCAGCACCGCAGGGCCGAATCCTGCACCCACGACGGCTTGTCTATACGGCCTAGAGGCAGTGGGTCCCACCAGTCAGTGAGACCCCAGGAGACGGCAAGAAGACCACCAATCAAACCCGTCGGGAGTCGGCCCCTGGGAGTCAGCCGAGCCCTCCCACGGGGCCCACGCGCCATTAATCAAGATGTGATGGGGAGTGGCAATAGTGATTGCCCGCCAAGCGGCGGGGCTATTGCCACGACCTCATGATCAAGCCCGCGTCATCCGAAGCACGGCTACAGTAACCAGCAGCCGGCAAGACCCGCCAGCGGCAGACGCGGCCTGTCGGCTCCGTACCAGGCCAGTCAGCAGGGCCCGCCAGCTGGCGGGCCCCAGCGGTCGGCAGAGAAGACGGAGGCCAGAGGCGCTGACGGCTGGTCCCGCGTCTAGCCGGATTACCATTGTACCCCTAGGGGGTAGGCCTATATAAACCCCCTAGGGCACCCATGCAAAGGGTTGGAACCCATTAGCTCTAGACCAGATCATATAGAAGGGAGAGAGCTAGCCTCGCCCTCTCCAACCACCAGAAAACAGCTCAAGGAGCAACCGTGTAAACACTTTGCCATAGTGATTATGCGGAGATCCCGCAGAGCAGCAGTAGGGGTATTATCTCCCCGGAGAGCCCTGAAGCTGGGTAAGATTCGCCGGCGTGCATGCCTTTGCCTCATCCCGTTTCCAGGCACCGGCGACGTTCTACTCTCCCCCACCATGATAAGCCATCCTTTGGCATATGTCGCACCCAACCCCCGACAGTACTAGTGCTAGTACTTAGGTTATAAAAAGGGGAACTACCTAACCGAAAATTACTCTACCTTTCCTCCTCATAAGGGCTCCTTCTTCGTCCGTCCTTGCCATGTCCGATGCGTAGAGCTCTAGGTCGAGAACTACTCGTAACAAGGGAGCGACAACCAAGGCTGTGGAAAAAAAGAGGGCTCGCCGCCACGCAGAGACCTCAAAAGATCTCTCACGGGCTGGCGATGGCTCCCAGGAGCGCCCTAGCCGCGGAGGCGAACATGCCGAGCTGGCGGAGCTGGAGTCGTTATCCCTCGACGGCATGCCCGATCAGCTCAATAAGCACCTCAATAAGCAGAAGGAGTTCATCCATGGCTTGGTGGAGCTGCTGAAGGAGAGCCTCGATGACATGCCCGCTGAGCTGAATAAGCAGGGGGAGTTTACCGCCGGCTTGGTGATGCTATTGAAGAAGAGAATTGCCTGGGAGAAGAAGGTGACCGATGAAATCCTGCAACTTAAGGAGGACAAGGCGAAGCTCTGCCACGAGCTCGACCTGCTGAAGGAGAAGAAAGCCGGCTTGAAGAAGCTGCATGAGAGTAGTAGTTCCTCGATGAAGATGTTGCAGGCCCTCATCATGGAACAGAAGGAGGAGTTGGTGAAGCTCCGCATCGAGCACCTGGCTACTGTTAAGGTACGTAATGTGTCCGTGGAACAAATGATGAAGGCTCGTGTCGAGAAATCCCGCGTCATGGACAGAATGAAGAAGATGGTGGAGGAGACGCACAAGGAGATGGAGGTCGTGGATGCGATGAAAAAGCATTTATGACTCCGCGGCGAATTAGATTATTTGGGGTGATAATCTTCCTTCTTCTTTTGCTCATGTGTTTCTTCTTTTGCTTCGGGTGTTTCGCCGCACATGTCATGTTCTCTGCGAGGCATAAATAGAACAATGCTAACAATGAGAGGACTAGCAAAATAGATCATTTTTATCGCCATATGGCACTGGGCTGTCATGTTTCGTGCTCCTCCGTCGTAGTACTACTACTCAAGTGGAAAACTTGAGTATACCGCACGGTTCTTTGCTCCTCCTCAGGTCATCGGCACATTTATATGTGCAGCCAAATCACAAGGCCCCGCCTTCCAGCTATAATGAGCCGTCAAATCACAAAGGCCCTCTCCTCTCGTGAAAAGGACCAAGATAGCTACCCCACCCTCTATCCTTTTAAAAAATGTATACATTTGTATAGTAGTAGTATTGATGGCTTGCGCCATGGAGCAAAACTAACAAGATGAAATTAAAGAAAAAAGGTGGTACATATAGAGAGCGCTCGTCGCCAAATTATGCATATACTATACGACACTACCCACTATGAAGGTACTAGTAACACTGACTAGTAACTAGCCTATGTTACTCTCCACTATGACCAGCCAAAGTCGAGGCGCAGATACCAACGAGGGCCTGGTTGTGTCTATACTTGGACAACTCACCCGACTGCATGCGCACCAGGCAGACGAAGCTCGTGTCGTGTTAGTGCCGTCTGCGGCCCGCACATTAACCAAAACATCACGCCTCCATCTTAGCCTCTAAGTTTTAAACTTCTCAATCTCAAGGCCAAGGAGCAACGTGAAACCTATGATAGAGCCAATCGGATGGTTGAGAACAATACAATTCGTAGCTAGAGATGCGTGTGTGAGAGAGGATGAGTGCGTGCGTGCACCTCTTCTAAGAGAACAAGTGTATGTGGGTGGCATTGACCTAGGAAGCAGTGATGTGCGTGCGAGAAGTCCCGGGAGATAGGTGTAATGCATCTAAAAAAAGACTAGTCTATAGCTTGCCACGAGGCTATTCCTGTCGAACGCCAAGCGTAAGATATGTATCTGACGGTGCCAGTTTTTGCACGTATACAACAGTAGAAAAAGAACTAGTACCATGGCATATGCTACACCATGGCCGAGAAAATGTGCCGACGTTACGCCATCCGGGAATAGTGCCGCACTTCGAAACTAGAACCGTCAATAAATTTTGAGCGCGTCTCGTCACATTCCAAATTACTACTACTACCACGCTATATTTAATTGCAAACCTGTTCACACTAATCACAACCTAAATGGTTTCCCACTTAGGAGCGTATTAGTAGTACTCGGTTATATGTACTACTATGCTAAGATGACTGCACATTCCTCCTCAACCTCTCATCCACAAAAAACAATCAAGTCAATCAAGCCATGGCCAGCGTGAGTTCTGGGTCGAGAGAATTCCACCAAGGAGAGGTGAGCATGGAAGAGGAAGCACGAGAGATGTCCCGCCTCGCCGCGAAAGCAGCTGACATGTCCAGCCGCCCAGCAGTAGCAGCACAGAGGTCCCGCCATGCCGCCGAAGCAACACGGAGGTCCCATCGCGCCGTCGATGTAGCAGACTGGTCCGGCCACGCCGCGGAAGCAGCAGAGATGTCCCGTCGCGCCGCCGAAGCAGCATGGAGGTCCCGCCACGCCGTGGCGGCCTGGGAAAATTTCTCGCGAGCAGGCGAGGACTCTTATAGGCGCATGCATGCGATGGTCCATGGCCAGATGGATCGGATCTCTAGCTGGGCGAGGTTGCAGGACGAGGCTACAACTAGAGGAGGGAAATGCGAAGCTCTGGGGCGAGCGCGACCTGCTGAGGGCGAAGATCGCCGGAAGGGCGAAGCAGGAGGAGGAGACCGCTACCTTGTTGCAGAGGATGGGCGTCATCGTCAAGAAACTTATGGACGATAATGCCATGCTTTGCATCGAGCGCAACAGGCTGGTGGTGGAATCTATGGATGTTGCCAAGTAGCATATTAAGGACATGAAACAGATGAAAGAGATCATCGCCCGCCGCGAGAACTAGTCTCCGCGACCTGCAGCGCATAAACAAAGTAGAGATTAGCGAGCCAGATCGTTCTATGCGTCTTCCTTCTTCTTTTGCCCTTGTGTATTTCGGGCGTAGCCGCATGTGGCTTTTTTAATTATCTGCCTAATTATGTAAGAAAATTATTATCCACTCTCATCGTCCTTACATCAAGATCCGTGCAAAATTTTCTTTTCAGATTTTCTTTTTTCTCTCTTAAATCTTAGTCGAGTGAGACATTGCCACGCCATTAAACAGAGGCTCGGGCGCCATTAATGGAGACCTTGGGAGAGAGGTGGACGGCATATGGAGGTCAAAGGGCTCTCCTCCCGATAAGCACGCGCAGGGGTCTGATCACACGCCTCCCTACTCAAATAGCTACCATGCACGGCGCCTCCTAGCTAATAAAAAAGGGGATGCGTGGCGGCACTAAATGGTAAAGAACAACCATGGTTTCAATAATACTTGTGTTTCCGATTGTAACATGACAACACTTGTTCCAAACTGACTTTGTTGAGTGTTAATGTGTGCGCCTTCGCAAATCGGACAGCAAAATTACCACAGCATGTTGCTGCCATGTCATGACACCAAGCCAAGTTTCATGATTTTCATGTGTGTTTCGGATTTACAGGAATTAAAAAACCAAGTTTATCAATGTTTCCAGCCGAGCCATGACGCCCAGATGTTTGAATTTCATTCCATTTCTGGCATGGGACCTAGAAATTTACCCGAGGACACACATGTGAATTTTCAACCAGCTTTGGTGCAATGGAGCATGTGCTTGTATTTAAAATTTGAATTATGCACACAAAGGTGACACGTTCCCTCTCAGAACCACGAGCCTTCTTGAGAGAAGCTCCGGTTTGCAAGAAACTAATACCAAAACTTGTTCCTATTCTGCAATTTTTTTACCACAGCATGGTAGTACCATGACATGACACCATGCCAAGTTTCATGATTTTCAGGCGTGTTTTGGATTTACAAGAATTTTAAAACCAAGCTTCTCAATGTTCTCGGCCGAACCACGATGCCCAGATGTTTGAATTTCATTCCCATTTCTTGCATGGGACCTAGAAATTCACCCGAGGACACACATGTGATTTTTCAATAAACTTTGGTGCACGAGAGCATTGCTTGTAGTTCAAATTTGAATTATGCACATTAAATGACCAAAAACTCAATTAATGTATAAAAAGGCCAAACGAACCCAGAATAATTCCAAAATTTAACAGGGCAATCATATAGTTCTATGTTTTCTCTGTAAGAAAATCTGGGGGGAGGCAGCGTATATTGTTTCGCACACAAAGGTATAAAGAAATAAAGAAATTAGCATACCTATTTAATTCTTGGGTTCTTATTATTTATGCCACTAGTTGTGTATCACTACTCAGTTTTGCCATTAGAAGTTACAACTACTCAAAAAATGCCATCGATCTGTGAGATGCTTGCTCAAAAATGCAATTAGATATCTAAAAAATGCCATCGTTAAGTTGGATGTTTGCTCAGAAATGCTATTAGACATTGTTATTTTCACGTCAAAGTGTCAAACCCATTGACCATGTTACATGACAAAAATAAGCCATTCTCACAATGATAAGTTAATGGTGTCCACCTCAAATAAAACTAAGCACCCTGGAATTCTTTGACAAAACTAAGCACCCTGAAATTCTTTGACAACTAAACTGCTGGCTATATGATGTTGGCCATATATATTGTACGTATATAATGCGAAGAAACGAGTGGTAGTACTATACAAACTAAAATATGAAATGTACAAAATATAACGAGAAAAAACATAACATAGTTCTGCTGGGGGCTCAGCACAACACACCCCTCAAATAAAACTAAGCACACCAGAAATTAAACTAAGAAACTAATCCAGTAGACACTGCATTAGAACCACCATGAGCAACGACACTGCCACCTTACTTGGAGTCTTCGTCCACGTCCTCGACTTCTTCCTTGTCACTCTTCATCTTGGGAGATACTTCTTTTCTTGAACGGCACACATGGCTCTTGCTCTTCATCCAACCCTTGTAGATATTGAAACAAAGGTAGCCATCCATTGCAGTGTAGTGGATGTCGTCTATATCTAGTACGGTCCACCGCCATGCACGATGAAACGTGTGCGGAGGTTTCTTCAGTTCACCGTACGAAGGATGAACCATGGCTCCTGCCAGGGTCAGCATTGAAGGCTGATCACGGGAGGGCACCATCCCTTCCTTCTGGAGGTCGAAGGGGTCGCCTACAACGAGGCCTATGTGACCCAGGATTTCCTTGTCATTCGTAAAGTCTACAGTAACGAATTTGACTCGGCCGCCCTTGAGGAACTCCTTAAATTCCTCGCACTCAACGTCAGCATGGCATATGTGGTAGACCAAGCATAATTCATGCACGCAAACCTGGATCACGGTGGGCTTCTTCTTCTCTGCCTCCTTTAGATTCTTCTCACTTCCCAGGACTGTGGTGTACTCAACATCTAGCACAGCGACCCACTCATCGTTTGAGTTTTTGAGCATGCGTTTGAAGCAAGCAAGGCATCCTTTCACTGTTGTGGAAGAACGGGTGTAGATGACGTCGAACTCATCGCCGGTTATGGTTCTAACATTGTACTCACCACCGATCATGGAGATTTGGGACGCCATGGATTTGGGAGGAGGGTTAGGATTAGTGGAACTGCCTTAATGCGAAAGGACGGGATGACTAGGAGCGGTTTATTGATTGTAAAAATGTCGAGTGGGGGGCGCGTGCGAATGGTAGGGTAGTGGCTTGCCTGGTGGATAAATGGATTCATGCACAGTACTATGGGGGCCCAATTAGATGTCATGTCTACTCGACGCCCAATTAAATGGCTTTTGATGTCATGTCAAGCGTCGGGAAAATTACAGGTGATACAAAGCTTTCCATTCTCCCATGATACGGGCTTCCGAGAGCCCTTGGATCTGAGATCAAACGGTTGCATGGCGTAATTCTAGACCTATGGGTGAATATCCTATCCTGTAGGGCTATTCTGCAAATTTTTAGCAACTTAGCATGCGACTGTTCAATCTCAGATCCAAGGGCTGCCAGCAGCCCGTATCATGGTCGCGCCTACCACGACCGTCGCCTCGCTTGCGCGGTCGCGCCCTTGGAGATTTAACACGGTGCGTTAGGCTATCTGATGTTGGCATGTCATACATAGTCATCACGTAGTCACTCATACATCAAGGTTAGCTATAAGGTTGGCTATAAGAGTACTGTTGTTTATTTCTCTCTGTATCTTTCTTCGTAGTATCTATTGCATTTTCCAAGGAGTGACCTCTTCCAATGAAATGGTGCTTAGGTGAGGTGCTATGGGCATTAAATGGCTTAGCAACTCAAGTCCCCAATGCATAGGTGCTTAGTTTTTTGTTGCTAAGTTTGCTTCATCTAGGTACACACGCTAATCACCGTTTCTTCCTAGGGTCACCAAACTAGTCTCTCTCTTCTTAATTAACTTTCCACATCAGACTTTTTGCCTATGTTGCAGGCTTGGCACCTGTAGGATCAAGTATAATAGTGGGCTATAAGCCCGCTTTACATGGCATTTTTCCTTATGTGGGGGAAAGAGGCAAGGAAAAGCGGAGGAGTGGGCTCTCAAGGAAGAGCCAGCCTATACATGGTGGAGCATCGGGAGAGGCACCTGTATGGAGGTGGTCAGGAATCGGGAGACTCACGCCGGCCGTAGCGCCGCAGTTAAAATGATAATGGCAAGTCAAATCACTGGTCCCCACCTATCCAGCAGTAACTTACTGTCAAATCACATAGCCCTACGTTTGCAACATCCTACTCCCTCATCTTCTCGCGTCTCTGTCGAAATGACTAGGCGGAACTGCCCTGCCTACCGCGCGGGAAAAGCCCCGCCCTCGACTTTTAAATAGTACAATATACTAAATTTGTATCCATGGATTGCGCCATGGAGCAAAGCCTCAAGAAAATGGCAGTACACACATACGGAGTATACAGCATGCCCGTCGCGTTCGTGCGCACCAAAGACGGTCGGTCAGTCTGGCACGCCGCTCTCCGAATGGAACGCGCGTCATATTGCGTTTGCACACACATGTGGGACCACAATTGAGAACCGACCATAGGCACACTCCCCGGCCCCGCAAGTCGGGTGAGTTAATAGAAGAGAGAGACGAGCGATAGTACTAGTAGAGAAGTGGTGTAGGAGTACATACGTTGGTACCTGGACGATCCCTGCAAGACACGGAAGATCATTTCGTCCATGCATGTGACCAGACTCCTGCAGACACGTCTGGATTGGCTATCGTCTACATATCGTGCAGGCTGTGTTGTACATGGTTGTAGTTCTGGTGAGAAATAAAAAAAAAGGTTTCTTGTCATGTCCCAAAATTAGGTGTCATGTGCTTCGGATCACTGCAAGGGTTAAATAGCGACAACTGAGTTGGGCTAGTCATTGGGGGCACATGCACGAAGACTACTCGGCTGCCATATAGGTCAAGCCGGCTATGTTAATTAGGACATCTATCGACGGACCCCTTTTCTATGAGTTTATCTTTAATTTGAGCTTTGATCCTCGTCTAGTTTATCCGTAGGGATTCATCTTGTCTCCTTTGGGCAGTGAGGTTATGATTTCTTGTCATGTGGCATTTTTTCGTGTTATATGTTATAATCCGGTGCTTCAGATCAAAATGACGACAACTGCGCCTCCGGGGCATGTGCATGAAGACTTCTCGACAGTCATTGCCGAGGTCAAGCCGGCTCCGGCCGGTAGACAAAAGAAAACTAGTACTCCAATATATACTCAGGGCCTCCGCGCTTGCTTGCTAGTGTTTCTTTCTTCACACTGTCTCGTTCTCTCCAGATCTAAACACGACAGCGGTGGCCGTCGGTGTCAAAACTAGCGGATCTCGGGTAGGGGGTCCTGAACTGTGTGTCTAAGGTTGATGGTAACAGGAGGCAGGGGACACGATGTTTACCCAGGTTCGGGCCCTCTCTATGGAGGTAATACCCTACTTCCTGCTTGCTTGATTGATCTTGATGAATATGATGTTACAAGAGTTGATATACCACGAGATCGTAATAGCTAAACCCTGGAAGTCTAGCCTATATGACTACATTATTGAGTATATATTCTTTCCGGACTACACCATCTGGTTTATATAGACACCGAGGGGATCTAGGGTCACATAGAGTCGGTTACATAAGATGGAATCTTGATAGTTGTTCGCCAAGCTTGCCTTCCATGCCAAGGAGAGTCCCATCCGGACATGGGCACCATCTTCGGTCTTCATATCTTGACAGCCTGAGGGAGTCCTGGGTTAGGGGGTATCCGGACAGCCAGACTATATCCTTTGGCCGGACTGTTGGACTATAAAGATACAAGATTGAAGACTTCGTCCCGTGTCCGGATGGGACTCTCCTTGGTGTGGAAGGCAAGCTTGGCAGTATGGAAATGTAGATCTCCTTCCTTGTAACTGACTCTGTGTAACCCTAGCTCCCTCTGGTGTCTATACAAACCGGTGGGTTTAGTCCGTAGGACCAACAAAAACAATCATACCATAGGCTAGCTTCTAGGGTTTAGCCTCTCTGATCTCGTGGTAGATCAACTCTTGTACTACTCATATTATCAAGAACAATCAAGTAGGACGTAGGGTATTACCTCCATCAAGAGGGTCCGAACCTGGGTAAACATCGTGTCCCCTGCCTCCTGTTACCATCCGCCTAGACGCACAGTTCGGGACACCCTACCCGGGATCCGCCGGTTTTGACACCGACATTGGTGCTTTCATTGTGAGTTCCTCTGTGTCGTCATCGTTAGGCTGGATGGCTCCTTTAATCATCGATAGCAATGCAGTCTGGGGTGAGACTTTTCTCGTCGGACAGATCTTTGTATTCGGCGGCTTCGCACTGTGGGACAACTCGCTTGGCCATCTGGAGCAGATCGAGAGTTACGCCCCTGGCCACCAGGTCAGCTTTGGAAGCTTAAACTTCACGGCTGACATCCACGGAGAATTGATCTTCGACGGATTCGAGCCCTTGCTGAGTGTGCCGCACGGTCTCGATGAGCATGATTTAGCTCTACCATCGGACAGTGTTCGGGAGATCGCACCGGCGACCGCTCCGACCCTCAATTCGGAGCCAGTTGCACCATCCAAGGACGGGTGGATAGACCCCGCCACGGAGGCCGCATTTTCAGCGGCGATCGAGCCAAATACCGACCTTACCCTTCACGAGAGCCGTGACGCCGAACTGCCGGATTCTTCCCCGGCCACAGACTCCGAACCGCCTACGCCCGTGCCTATCGAATCCAACTGGGCGCCGATCATGGAGTTCACCTCCGCGGATATCTTTCAGCACTCACCCTTTGGCGACATACTGAACTCATTAAACTCTCTTTCCTTGTCAGGAGAGTCCTGACCGAACTATGGCCGGCCGGATCGGGATGCGGACGATGAAGAAATTCGCCGCCCACCCACCACCCACTTAGTAGCCACTCTCGACGACCTGACCGACATGCTCGACTTCGACTCTGAAGATATCGACGGTATGGATGACAATGCCGGAGACGAACAGCAGCCACTTCCCATAGGGCACTGGACGCCCACTTCATCATATGATGTATACATGGTGGACACACCCAAAGAAAACGACGACGAGGAACGGAAGGACGCAGCGAAGGATTGTTCCCTCGAGAAGCAGTCAACGCCGCAGCGTAAGCGCTGCTCCAAATCCCGCCTCGGCGGAAACATTGGTCATATAGACCCAGCGATAGAGCAAGGTGAGCCAGCGGAAGACAAACATCGAACCACCGTCCGACCACGGCAACACGGAGAATCAAACCGAACAACCCGACTCCGGTGAAGATAACAGTCCAGATGACATCACTCCTGACAAGCATCCCGAGCAACAGAATACCCATCAAAGGCTTGTTGCCACTGCAAGGAGTCTGAAAAAGCAGAAGCAAAGGCTCAGGGCTGCACAAGACACACTCAGAATTAGATGGAGTGAAGTACTCAACACTACAACAAAGTACGGCGGTAGTCTCCACACGAAGAGCTACCCGAAGCGAAAGCTGCTACCTGAATTCGATGAGGAGGCCTTAGATCCCTCGCAATCAAAAAACAAAACAACCATCTGGTCGGATAGACGACCTCGTGGCCAACCTAGAGCGGCAAACGATGCCACACACAAGCCAGTACGCGATCCACGTGAGGGCTCGCATCAAAAGGACGGCGCAACCAGATCCATCTACGGGCCAAGCAAGCATGGTCCAGCACGCAATGCAACACAACAAAAATCTGAACACCACGGTACACCCAAATACAGGGGTGCCGCACACCCCCTATGTTTCACTGATGAGGTTCTGGACCATGAATTTCCAGAGGGATTCAAACCCGTAAGCAGAGAGGCGTACGACGGAACGACAAACCCTGGGGTCTGGATTGAGGACTACATCCTCCACATCCACATGGCTCGAGCAGACGATCTCCATGCCATCAAGTACTTACCCCTCAAGCTGAAAGGGCCAGCTCGGCACTGGCTTAAAAGCCTCCCTGAAAACTCCATTGGAAGCTGGGAAGAGCTCGAGGACGCTTTTCAAGAAAATTTTCAAGGGACCTATGTCCGACCACCGGATGCAGACGATTTAAGTCATATAACTCAACAACCCGGAGAGTCATCCCGAAAGCTTTGGAACATGTTTCTCACTAAAAAGAACCAAATAGTCGACTGTCCGGATGCCGAAGCCTTAGCAGCTTTCAAGCATAGCGTTCGAGACAAATGGCTTGCCAGACACCTCGGCTAAGAAAAGCCGAGAACAATGGCAGCATTAACAAGCCTCATGACCCGCTTTTGCGTGGGCAAGGACAGCTGGTTGGCCCGATGTAGCACCAGCGACCCAAGTACATCCGAAGTCAGGGACGGAAACGGGAAGCAACGACGCAGCAAAAACAATCATCGGAATAAAGAAGACAACCCGAAGAGCACAACGGTAAACGCCGGATTCAGAAGCTCTTGGCTAGGCCAGCAAAAGCTGCCCTCCAAAGGCAACAGAGACGAACTGTCCAGCCTAAACAAGATTCTGGAGAAACTATGGCAGATCCACAGCACCCCCGATAAACCTGCGAATCATACCCATAGAGAATGTTGGGTCTTCAAGCAGTCCGGCAAACTCAACGCCGAACACAAGGGGCAGGATACACCAAGCGAAGACGAGGACGCGCCTCGCAAGCAAAGCACTGGGGAACAAAAGAAATTCCCACCAGAAGCCAAAACAGTAAACGTGTTACACGTGATGAAGGGGAGAAACAAAGCGGCACTCCTAGAGACACATGCCCCAGGGCCTATCACCGCGGAGTTCTGCCACTGGTCATCCAAACCGATCACCTTTGACCATCGGCATTACTCGGCAAGTATCCGGCATGCAGGATGGGCTGCCTTGGTGTTAGACCCGATAATTGATGGATAGTACTTCACACGAGTCCTGATGGACGGCGGCAGTATTTTAAACCTGATATATCAGGACACAGTCCGCAAAATGGGGATAGACCCAACAAAAATCAGCCATGGCAATACTACCTTTAAAGGAGTAACGCCAGGCCCAGAAGCCCATTGTACGGGCTCCCTGCTACTAGAGATTATATTCGGGTTCCCCGATAACTTCCGCGACGAAAAGTTAACTTTCCACATCGCTCCGTTCCAAAGTGGCTATCAAGCACTACTCGGACGTGAAGCTTTCGCTCCCTTTAACAGAATACCGCATTATGCTTCTCTCATGCTTAAGATGCCCGGTGCCCGTGGCATCATTACAGTAAATGGAAATATTGAGCGCTCCTTGCGCGCGAAAGACCATGCGGCTGCCTTGGCAGCCGCACACTAGACGGCCTCACCAACTAAAGCATCTGACAGGTCGTTAAGACCATGGACACGGTTAGACGAGTCTGGCGTAGCTATATATAATTGATACAGGTTTGATGGCTATACCCCTATAACAATACAAGGGGCTCAACGCGTGTAAACAAGTGACAATTAGGCTCAACTTTACTCATCTTGAACTATACATGGTTTATTTAGTATAACCTACCTTTTGCATGACAACTTTTCAACTAAGTTCCTCTCTTTTACAGATAACCATCGTGCTACACCCGTCCTGGATATGGCACAACGGAGACACAGGCGCAGACGTGCAGCAAGGACCCGTTCTAAGTATTCTTTTTAGATTAAGACCCTGCGTAAACCTTTTTTACTGTCTCTTGTTGATACACATCCCCCGGATTCTCAGTACAATTGAGAAGGATGCTGACGTATTGGCATGTGGCCATGTCAGAATATTGCACGTACCTGGATACCAGGGGCTTATTACAAAGGGCACTGTTCAGCCCAGTTTACATCAAAAAGACCGAATACCTTAGGGAGTGTTCGGCGTCGCGAGTTTGTCCTTATATGCATCAGCTCCGAATCATGTCTTTGGTCAAATGTTGGGTTTGCCCGGCTCCTGTGTTTTGCTGCCTTACGTTCCGCTCTATCGGCTAAGGTGGCACCAGGAGAACTACTTCGATTGTGCCATGGTTCATCCGGACGAGCACCTCAGTAGAGAAAGCCGAAAACTGGCTGTCATGATATAGCGTGAGACTAGTCAACCACTTGATGACCTAGCGGAATCTTCGGGATTCCTCCGCCTTGACGAAGGGCCGTTTCCTGGCCAGGCATGTACGCGGCCCGAATTCGGATGAGCGTGGAGCCACAAGGGGCTATATAGTAGCCCCACTGTCAAACTCCTCTGGCTAAGTGAAAGTGTTAAAGCATCATAGTCCGATTGCCTAGTTCACTGCGCTATCACCTCCTTAATGGACCAAGACGTTGGATCAAGTGTGAACATGCATCTTCTATGAGCACCCCCGCATTATATGCTTGGGGGCTGAAGCCGACGACTGCCATCTTTCAGGTTATATACATATATACATACACGGTCGCACAGGAGGCATCATAGTACTTTCGGGCAAAAGTATAAATACAGCTTTGATAAACTCAATAAAAGATTGTTTTTACAAGGGAATACATGTCACTCAAACATAATATTCTTCGAGCACTGAGCCTCTATTGAACGAGCGCCTTCAAGAACTTCTTCAAAGTAGTGCTCGACAGCCACTCGGCCTATGGCCGAACCCTGCACCGCAACAGTGGTGGCATCCATCTCCGCCCAGTATGTTTTGACACGGGCAAGGGCCATCCGCGAGCCTTCTATGCACGCCAACCTCTTTACAACATCGATGCGTGGCACAACACCAAGGAATTGTTGCACTAAGCTAAAATAGCTATTCGGCTTTGGCCCTCCCGGCCACAGGTGATCCACAACAGACCTCAAGGCAAGTTCGGATAATCTATGGAGCTCGGCCCACTCGGCCATTTGCTCATTCAACAGCAGCGGACGGGCTGGAGCATGGAACTGTGACCAAAACAATTTTTCCACATCGCGATCTTTTTGAGCTTGGAAGTATTCGGCCACATCGGCAGCACTCGCCGCTAAGTCCAGATATGCATTCGCAAAATTCCATAGCCGGTCCAGAGGTGCCTACTTCGGATCCCCGAACTAAGTCCACAACAAAAAGGGCTTCCCAGATACAATATCCGCAGCTTGATGCAGCTCCTCCTTCATCGCTCTAATTTTGGAGCGGGCTTCCTTGGCAGTCACCCGGGCCTTTTCCAGGTCCATCGCCTTCGCCCGGTTTTCTTCTTCAAGAAGCTAGTAACGGTCAACAACATCTTTTAACTCCATAGCCATCTTGGTTATCTTTTCTTTGCTCTCGCAATGCGCGGCCTATTCGTCCCTTAACTCTTCGGCCGCCGTTAAAGCGGCTGCATTGCTACTACTTGCTTGCTCCTTGGCTCGGGCAAGCTCCGCCCAAAGGGTCTGCACGGTGGCAGCTCCATCTGCAGTCACAACATATTAAAGATACTGGCATCATGCTACTCTTATTACGTGACAATCACCAGAAAAATCACTCACCCTATGCCTCGTCAAGCCGCTTGTTAACAAGCACGATGTCGGCATCTGCCGCATCTAGTTGCCGCCTTAGTTCGGCAAACCCATCAGTCCGGCTAGCCACCGGAGCTTCAATCACCTGCACATAAAGGCGGTTTGGTTACTACCTGGGACTATGATCCTCTGTTTGCCGCCATTTTCGACGACAACCAGAGTCTCAGGGGCTACTATCTACACAGGGCACATCTAAAAATGTGCGGTACTGTCAAATATGTACATCATTTCGCGTACCTCAAAACCCGTTAGTAGACTCATAAAGGCTTCATGCAACCTGCTTTTGGCGGATGAAATCCTTTCAATCACCGTACCCATCAATGTGCGGTGCTCTTCTGAGATAGCCGCTTGCTCTAGCAGATCCCTCAATACGTCCGACCGCACACCAGACGGTGCCGGACTCTTTCGATTGCTCTCTTCAAGAGCCAGATACTGAGGACTTCGGGTGGCCATAGGATTACCTTCTGGCCTTGCCGTATCAGGAGAAACCCTTTGGGACGACACCTCGGGGTCGCCCGCCTCATCAGGCGGTATGGAAGGGGGAGGCGTTTCGCTCTCCATCATCTCTGAAGAAGATCCCCTGAAGACGAGCTCTGCTGAGAAGGCCTAAGTTCCGAACTCCAAGATAAATGCTTCGGTTATCTTCCTCAGAAGTAAGGCGAGATATTTTCATTATTAAGTACCCTTTTACTTACAGCTCGGTGGAGGGCTGATCCCCTTGAGGGCATAGTGCGGCCAAGGTAGCCACCGGGGCAGGACCCTCCGGCGAAGATTTCTTCCCCCTTTTGGAGACCATTGTCTCCGGGTCCTCGGAGGCGGTCCTCTTCCTTCCCTGGGGAGAGGAAGTTTCAGTCCCTCCTCCCCGGCTAACCTCCTTTACGGAGGCACTAGCCCCTTGTTCCCCCCTTTATCCTCTCCTCAAGGCGCTTGATAAGGTGCGATCTCCAGCATCCTGGTTAGCACGGGACTTGGTGATGTCTCAGGGAGGGGGGCCGGACACCTGATCAACTTTGCCTGCGCTATCCAATCCTGGTCAAAGGTCGGCTTTTTTAGGGCGACATTGCGATAAATAAATGGACAGTGTGTTCGAATGCGGGGCTACTTACTTGAGTATCCGGGCGATTGCAGCTCAGACTTGCATCCTCAATGATGTCCGGACATATTATTTGTGGTCCGAAGAACAATTTGTACATCTCCTTGGGCGTCATGCCGAGGAAGTGTTGAATAGCACGCGGTCCTTCCGGGTTGAATTCCCACATGCGAAGGGGCCGGCGTTTGCAAGGCTGGACTCGACGAACTAGCATAACTTGCACTACCATAACCAGACTGAAATCTCTCTCAAAGAGATCTCGGATACGGCTTTGCAGTATTGGCACGTCCTTGGATGGACCCCAGTTCAGCCCCCTACAGATCCATGATGTCAGTTGTGGTGGGGGGCCTGAGCGAAAGGTGGGGGCCGCTACCCACTTGGCACTTCAGGGAGCCGTGATGTAGAACCACTCCCGCTGCCACAATCCGGACACCTCTGGGATGTTACCCTCAGGCCATGGAGCGTCAGCAATTTTGCTTATTAAAGCGCCTCCGCACGCTGCGTGCTGCCCCTCGATCATCTTTGGCTTCACATCGAAGGTCTTGAGCCACAGGCCGAAGTGAGGGGTAATGCGGAGGAAGGCCTCACATACGACAATAAATGACGAAATGTGAAGAAGGGAATCCGGGGCCAGATCGTGAAAATCTAGCCCATAATAGAACATAAGACCCCTAACAAAGGGATCCAGAGAGAGGCCTAGTCCTCAGAGGAAGTGGGAGACGAACACGACGCTTTCGTTGGGTTCGGGAGTAGGGACGACCTGCCCTCGGGCGGGCAGCCTATGCGAAATTTCGGCGGTCAGATATCTGGCCTCCCTCAACTTCTTGATGTCCTCCTCTGTAACGGAGGAAGGCATCCACCGGCCTTGAAGGATGGATCCGGACATGATTGATGGTCCGAAGCGCCTGGCCTGAGCTTTGGATGTTAGAACTCGAGGCGGGGGAAGGATTTTATTGAGCACGAGAGGGAAAAAAGAAAAAGCCTTGTCCCCTTTATAAAGAGGGTGAATATCAAGCATCCTCCTCGTGGCCGTTTGGGACTTGCCTAAGATCTATCAGTCCTACCAATAGAGACAGTTGCGTTACCCACGTCTATATTGACGAGAATCCCGTAATAAAGGGGACACGATCTCTGCTTTGACAAGAAGTGCCAAGGAAACCGCCTTGCGAAATACGCTGAGATGGGTTATGAAAAACGATTCGAATAAAGACCTGGCTGTGGTGTAATGTCACACTACGGGGTACATCAGTAGATTAGATTTGTGGAAATATTATTCTCTCTACGGTGGTATGTGGAACTTGTTTTGCAAAGCCGGACACAATCCTCATGTTCAAAATCTTCTATGAAGTATTCGGAGGAGGAACTCGCCTTGCAATGCCGAAGACAATCTGCGCGCCGGACTCATCGTCATTGAAGCCTGGTTTAGGGGCTACTGAGGGAGTCCTGGGTTAGGGGGTATCCGGACAGCCGGACTATATCCTTTGGCCGGACTGTTGGACTATGAAGTTACAAGATTGAAGACTTCGTCTCGTGTCTGGATGGGACTCTCCTTGGCGTGGAAGGCAAGCTTGGCAGTACGGATATGTAGATCTCCTTCCTTGTAACCGACTCTGTGTAACCCTAGCCCCCTCCGGTGTCTATATAAAGTGGAGGGTTTAGTCCGTACGACCAACAATAACAATCATACCATAGGCTAGCTTCTAGGGTTTAGCCTCTCTGATCTCGTGGTAGATCAACTCTTGTACTACTCATATTATCAAGAACAATCAAGCAGGACGTAGGGTATTACCTCCGTCAAGAGGGCCCGAACCTGGGTAAACATCGTGTCCCCTGCCTCCTGTTACCATCCGCCTAGACGCACAGTTTGGGACCCCCTACCCGAGATCCGCCAGTTTTGACACCGACAAAACCCATTAGTCCGGCCCATAGATAACAGGTCGGACGCCCGAGGACCCGTTAGTCCAGGACTCCCTCAGTACCCCTGAACCTGGCTTCAATGACAAGGTATCCGGCACGTAGTGCTGTCTTCGGCATTGCAAGGCGGGTTCGTCCTTCCGAACTCCTGAATAGTCTTCAGACGAATTGATCATGTCCGGAACTGTAACACACACCACACACAACCGTAGAGAAAATATAATAACACACGAGTCCAATCTGCTGACAACTTTAGTAATGTGACATTACGCCTGTCCGGTCATAATTTTGAACCATTTTTCGCCCCACGTTTTGAGACGCGGTTGTCATTGGCACGTCTTGTCAAAGCAGATATCGTGTTCCCTTATCATGGGATTCTCATTAATACGGGCATGGGTAACCCAACCGTGCCGTTTACACAGCCCTTGGGAGCAGGCGAATTTTAAGGCGAATGGGGGTGCTCGATATTCACTGCCCGTATAAGGAGATAAGATTCCCCTTTCTTCTCCCATGCTTTCCTCTTGCCTCTCTGTTCTTGAGCTCCAGTGCCCAAGTTCTCATTTCCCTTGTTCAAACAAGCACCCAACCATGTCCGGATCCGGAGCCGGCGGCAAGTGGATGACCGACTCCATTGAGAGGGAAGATATAGAGGAGCTCCGGGAGACCGGATACCTGGCCAAGGAGATCGTTCACCGACTTCCGGCCGAGGGATAGATCGTCCCCACCCCAAAGCCTCATGAGAGAGTGGTGTTCCTCACGCATTTTGTCCGCGGGCTAGGATTCCCTCTCCACCCGTTTGTCTGCGGATTGATGTTTTATTATGGGCTAGACGTCCATGATCTATCCCCCAACTTTGTCCTCAACATCTCGGCATTTATAGTCGTGTGTGAGGCCTTTCTCCGCATCCCACCTCACTTCGGCCTATGGCCGAAGACCTTTAATGTGAAGCCAAAGGTGGTGAGAGGCCAACATCAGAGTGCGGAGGAGCTATGTTGGGTAAGATGCCCCACGTCACCTGGCTTGAAGGTTCTTCCATGGAGATGGTGAAGGGGTGGCAATCAGGGTGGTTCTACATCACTGAGCCGCGTGAGACCAACTAGACGGCAGCCCCTAAATTCTGATCCGGAGTTCCAATGCGGCTCACCTCCTGGCAAGAGAAGGGTGTCAGTGTCAAAACCGGCGGATCTCGGGTAGGGGGTCCCGAACTGTGCATCTAGGATCGATGGTAACAGGAGACGGGGGACACGATGTTTACCCAGGTTCGGGCCCTCTCTATGTAGGTAATACCCTACTTCCTACTAGATTGATCTTGATGAATATGAGTGATGGAGTCCTGGATTAGGGGGTATCCGGACAGCCGGATTATATCCTTTGGCTGGACTGTTGGACTATGAAGACACAAGATTGAAGACTTCGTCCCGTGTCCGGATGGGACGCTACTTGGCGTGGAAGGCAAGCTAGGCGATACGGATATATATGTTTCGTCCTTTGTAACTGACCTTGTGTAACCCTAGCCCCCTCTGGTGTCTATATAAACCCGAGGGTTTTAGTCCGTGGGACAACATACAATCATACCATAGGCTAGCTTGTAGGGTTTAGCCTCTCCGATCTCATGGTAGATCAACTCTTGTACTACCCATATTATCAAGAATAAATCAAGCATGATGTAGGGTTTTGCCTCCATCAAGAGGGCCGAACCTAGGTAAAACATCGTGTCCCCTGCCTCCTGTTACCATCCGCCTTAGACGCACAGTTCGGGACCCCCTAACCGAGATCCGCCGGTTTTGACACCGACATTGGTGCTTTCATTGAGAGTTCCTCTGTGACGTCACCGTAACGTAGGATGCCTCATCTCATTGTTAAAAACAACATTACCACCGGGGGAGCCCTGGCTGTCGGCCAAACTCTCCGGCTAGGCAGTTTCGTCATGACCGCCTGTTCGGCTGCTGCACCGACGATGACTTCTCGGGTCATCGAAAACAGCCTCCACGTCGGCTCGGAATTCGCCGAGCAGATGAATCCAATGGAGTCCCTTCCCTAAACGAGCTCTTGGATCGCATTGCCGCCTTTGGAGTCACTACGGACTATGATTGGATTGGGCTTAAACCCGATCAAGGGGAGATTAACTCTCCACCGGTCACCCATCATGTTGCGGTGGTGGAGGAACAATGCGGCGACTCTTCCTCTATCTTGAGGACTAACTATTTCCAAATTCCTGAGCTCTCCGAGCCAGACACCCGTTTACTGGAGGACATCATCCAAACCCTGAACCTAGAGTCAGGCAGCGGGCCAGACTCATCGAGCAACATACCGGAATCCGAACTTCCAAGATCGGAAACTCCTCGCCCCCTGGGTCTCAGATCAGGTAGGAGTTCGGACTCAAATCCACCCACCCACCCAGACATAAATGATCTTTCCCACATCAGGCAAGAGCCCCATGAAACAGTACATCATTATTGGGTCAGATTCCTCCTTGGGATGAACAAGTTTAAGGACTGCCGCGAAGAAGACGCAGTCTCACTTTTCTGCAATAACTGCACAGACAAGGGAATCCTTAACGACATAAGTCGCCGTGACATATCATGCTTCGCCGACTTGGCGTCCATAGTACGAAAGTACTGTGCAATGGAAAGTACCTGGAAAACCAAAACGAAATTTTGGGATAATCCGGCTCCGAATATGCACCCAGTCCGAGGTAAAAGGGTGCACTATCATAAGACACCCAAGCTAATTACAAAGAAGCAAAAACCCTCTACAGGGCACGGAACCATATTGGAGGGATGGCTTAACGGACCCTGCAAAATTCTTAGCACAACGGATACCATACCAACGCACAACCTTAGAGCATGTTGGATACTCCGGCAGGTGGCCAAAAGTGGTGAGGATCTTCTTATCCCAAATGCCACAGAACACCATCCCATGGATAACAATACGGTATTAACAGTCTTTGAGACCTTCGCATCAAATAATAGGCACAAGAGAACACTCCGCAGCATTGCCGAAATCTGCCATGTGACAGCAATAAATCCATGGAGTGACACGGCTATTACCTTCAATGCCAGTGACGAACCTGAATTCCTAACAGCCCGAGCACCAGCCGCACTGGTCCTCAGTCCAATCATGGACGACTTTCGACTCACCAAAGTACTCATGGACGGCGGCAGCGGATTAAACCTCATCTATTAGGAAACTCTTCAAAAAATGGAAATAGACTGGAACCGCATTGAGCAAAGTAGCACAACCTTCAGAGGAATCATCCCCAGTCAGGAAGCACGCTGCGCTGGGAAAATTACACTAGATGTGGTATTCGGCACGCCAGAGAACTATAGGTCCAAAGAAATTACATTTCAAGTGGCCCCATTCAGTAGTGGATACCACGCCCTTTTAAGACGTGAGGCGTTCACGATCTTCCAAGCCGTACCCCATTATGGGTACATGAAGCTCAAAATGCCCAGACCCAAAGGAATCATCACTCTCGCTAGTGATCCGGACACAGCACTCCGTGCCGAAAACAAAACAGCCGCATTGGCCCTTGAGGCATTATCCGAAGCCCTTTCGGCCGAGGAATTAACCACGCTACGCTCCACAGTGGACAAGGACGACGTAATGCTTGAAAAGAGATCCAAGTCCACCTCTTTTAAACCAGCGGACGAAATAGTTAAATTCCAAGTCCACCCAACGGACCCTACTAAAACAGCCTCCATCAGGGCATAGTTAAAACCCGCCGTGGACGCCGCACTACGAGAATTCCTGCGCGAGAATTGGGACATATTCGCCTGGCATCCCTCAGACATGCCAGGAATCCCACGCAGGCTGGCCGGGCATAGCCTCAACATCCTAAAGGGATTCAAGCCGGTCAAGCAGGCTCTTCGGCGTTTCTCCGAACCTAAGAGACAGGCCATGTGAGAGGAACTAGCCAAGCTATTAGAGGCCGGATTCATCAGAGAAATAAAACACCCGGACTGGCTAGCAAACCTGGTGATGGTACCAAAGAAGGACAAATCCTGGCACCTATGTGTCGATTTCAAGGACCTCAACAAGGCCTACCCAAAGGATCCCTTCCCCCTCCCCCGCATTGATCAAATTATCGATGCTACCGCAGGACACGAATCTTTGTGTTTCCTCGACGCATACTCCGGTTACCACCAAATCAAGATGGCGGAGTCCGACCAAGCCGCAACGGTTTCCTCAACGCATACTCCAGTTTTAACACAATGCCTTTTGGGCTAAAAAACGCCGGCGCAACATATCAGCACATGATTCAGATATGTCTGGAGAAAAAAATCGGCAAAACAGTAGAGGCATACGTCGATGATGTGGTCGTCAAAACCAAACACGTCGACTCTTTGATAGACAACTTGAGGCTCACATTTGACAACCTCCGAACATACGACATCAAGCTCAATCTGGAAAAATGCGTTTTCGGCATACCAGCTGGAAAGCTCCTGGGCTTCATTGTCTCCAGTAGAGGAATTGAAGCCAATCCGGCCAAAATCCGAGCTCTGACACAGTTGGCTACCCCAACGGACCTCAAACAAATCCAGAAATTAACTGGATGTGTGGCAGCTGTAAGCCGCTTCAACTCCCGCTTAGGAGAAAAGGCATTACCCCTCTATCGCCTCCTTCGGCGCACCGAACACTTCGAGTGGACGAACGCTGCCACAGCCGGATTGAAAGAAATAAAAGCCATACTGGCAACCAACCCAATCTTGGCCACGCCAAATGTCGGCGAACCAATGCTATTATACATTGCGGCAAGTCATCAAGTTGTAAGTGCAGTGCTCGTCGTCGAACGAGAAGGGGATGGACACAAATTCCCTCTTCAAAAGCCGGTATATTATGTATCCACTATCCTCACTCCATGCAAATCACGGTACCCACATTATCAAAAGATAGCTTATGCGGTATTCATGGCATCCAGGAAGCTGTGACACTACTTTCAAGAGTGTTCAATTACAGTAGCCTCGGAAGTACCACTTAATGATATTATAAACAACCGCGACGCCACGGGCCGGATTGCCAAATGGGCCATTGAGCTCCTCCCGTTCGACATAACATACAAACCTCGGTGAGCCATTAAATTGCAAGTATTGGCCGACTTTGTCGCCGAATGGACGGAAGCCAAACTCCCTAAAGAGTACGGCGCATACTCCAATTGGATCATGCACTTCGACGGCTCCAAAATGTTGGCTGGACTGGGGGCTGGCATCGTTCTAACATCCCCAACTGGAGATACAGTGCAATACGTACTGCAGATACTGTATACAGACTCCAACAATGCAGCCGAATACGAAGCCCTGTTACATGGTCTTCGGATGGCAGTTTCCATGGGCATTCAACGCCTGCAGGTGAGTGGGGATTCGAACCTCGCAATATCCCAAATAAATGGAGACTTTGATGCCAAGGATCCGAAGATGGCGGCCTATCATAACGCCACCCTAAAAATGTCAGCTCGGTTCGAGGGGCTCGAATTGCATCATGTGGCTTAGGAAGACAATCAGGCGGCGGATATCCTCGCCCGCATCGGTGCAGAACGCGATGCAGTCCCACCAACATCTTTTTAGAGAGGTTGTTTAAGCCATCCGTGGTATGGGAAGGGGACACCGGACATATTAGTCCAGACCCGGCCACAACACTCGATACCGAACACTCTGACATAATCGGAGGCTCTGCCACCGAAATAACACCTTCAGCCCACGTAATAATGGCCGTCATCGCCCCGTGGACCGAACCATTCCTGGCCTACCTAACTAGGCAGGAACTTCCCGAGGACCAAAATGAGGCACGCTGCATAGTGCGGCGATCTAAAGCCTACTGGATGCACGAGGGAGAGCTATATAAGAAAAGCACTACCGAAGTCCTTCAAAGGTGCATCTCCAAAGAGGAAGGGCGGAAGCTTTTGGCAGAAATTCACGCTGGACTCGGCGGCCACCACGCCGCAGCCTGGGCCCTTGTAAGCAAGGCCTTCCGTACAGGTTTTTATTGGCCAACGGCCTGGGCAGACGCACAAGACTTGGTCCAACGCTGCGCCGGTTGCCAGCTTTTTGCAAACCAAAGCCATATGCCACCCACCGCCCTCCAAACAATCCCCATTACCTGGCGTTTTGTGGTTTGGGGGCTTGACATGGTTGGACCCCTTGAAGGGGGAACCCATAAGAAAAAATACTTATTGGTCATGGTGGATAAATTCACCAAATGGATAGAAGCCAAACATGTTAAAACAGCCGAATCCGGACTGGTGATAGACTTCATATCCGGGGTTGTACGCCGTTATGGCGTCCCCCATCGCATCATCACTGACAACGGCACGAATTTCATGGCCGATGAGGTAAAACTCTGGTGCAACAACATGGGCATCAAGCTCGATTATGCTTCCGTCTATCACCCACAAACCAACGGCCAAGTCGAGCGAGCAAATGGTCTTATCATGAGCGGCATTAAACCCAGATTAGTGCGGTCCTTAACGGAGTCTAACACTCACTGGGTAGAGGAGCTCGACTCCGTACTCTAGGGGCTGCGGACCACGCCGAATCGTAGTACCGGATATACACCCTTCTTTATGGTGTACGGTGCAGAGGCAGTCTTTCCCTCTGACATAATTCATGACTCACCTCGAGTGCGCATGTACGAAGAAAGAGAAGCCGAGCTCGATCAGCAGGACAGTCTGGACACCCTGGAGGAGGAGCGCGACATAGCAAAAGCCCGTTCTGCATTTTATCAGCAACAGGCTCATAGATACCAAAGCAGAGAAGTACGGGCCAAAACTTATAATGTTGGTGAGTTAGTTCTACGCCTGCTGAAGAAGAAAAAGTCCAAGCTCGAGCCCAAAATGGGAAGGTCCCTTCATTATTAACCAAGTTCTGACCGGTGGAGCGTACCGTCTGCAGGATGCATCAAATAATCGACTTGAGCCGAACCCATGGAACTCAGCGAGGCTCCGAAGATTCTACGCCTACCGCCGGACTATATGTTCGTCTCCTTCCTCTGTCCATTTTTTATAGATTACTGTCTTTTTTCTCTTTCTTTCTTTCATTCTTTCTCAAGGCCTTCAAGGGCCAACTTGTGCCTCGCTTGCACCCTATAGATGCGCTAACCGCGCTCATTATACCAGGGGGCTTCTTACACAGAAGCTTAATTATCTATCTGGGTTTCCTGCCCAGCACATGTGTTATTCTTCCGCATGTACCTTTTCTTCGCCATTATATGCATCGATATGACTTAAGTTTTGACCAAGCTGGGTTGCATGGCTCTTGTATTTATGCCCTATGTTCCCATTAATTCGGCTAGGGCATAAGGGGAGCACCTCTGCGATTGTTACTGCCGGGTCAGCCGGATGTGTACCTCAGACTAGGTGAAGCCGAAAGCTAGTATTCTTAAGGGAATATTCAGTCGGCGAATAAAAGATGATTTTTATTTATTTTCCACATGAGCCCCCAGATGTTTTTTGCCTGTGTTTCCTCTCGCAGTCCGGACATGCACTTTAGGGCATGCGTACCCAGGGAAAGGAACCCTTAACAGAACTACTCTCCCTGGAAGATGTTTCTTACTACCCATGTAATATAACATAACTAGTTGGGCACTTGTCTGTTAAAGCACTAATGACCCCTACGCCTGATCTCCACGCATACCCGGTTCTTATATAACTGAGCGGGTATTCAGATACACTCCGGACTATCGGGTCCAGAGGTTGAAGCGAAAAGGTCCGCAATGACAAATGATCTAAAAGCCGGCTAGAAGGCATTATACATGTCACTTTAATTACATAGTCATGTAGACTGATTAAATTCCTCTTCTATACCATCCAACTAGCGGTCTAGCCTACAATCCTGTTGGGAATACTTTGCGGCTAATTCTACCTACCCATAGACTAAGCTAACGGGGATCTCTTTCCCGTCAGGCCCCACAGGTCCGACTTCGGCCATGTGATTTCGGTCAGCCTTGGTATACCGCGTCTTCACCATGGCCCAGGCTTCCCGGGCACCTTGACGGCAGGCAGATATCTTCCATAATTGGAAGCGCAGCCGTACTCCCTTGAGCTTCTCCACAGGCTCTCCAACGCCTTCTGGCAGGGAGACGGATGGCCACAAGGCTTGGGCAATACCTTTCATCACCTGCCGGACTTGTTCGTGTAGTTGTGAGCGCTTGGATAGAAGATCACCCACAGACCCGGGCATCTCCTCTGCGGGACGACCAGTCAGCATACCTGCAGACATAACTCTGTTATCCGGCTTCTCCGTCGTCCCCTTTATTAAGGGTTCGTTCAAGCACTTACTGAATATGCCGCGTCGAAGCCGCTTGTTCTCCTTCTCGGAGTCCGCAAGCTGGGCACGAATATCTTTTAGTTCCACGCTCAGCTTGGTATTGGCGTCTTGGAGATTGTTTTTCTCCTGCCTGACCTCAGTCAGCACGCGTTCGCCAGCCTTTAGCTGTCGTATGGCGTGCTGCTCCTCCGGATTCTATCCGGATTCATCTGCAAACATCTATTGTTAGATCTACAGCCATGCCGCATGCCATATGGTACCTATCATTCTTTGAAAGGAATGTTACCAGCTGGGGACTTTTTCGGTTCCTTCAATGCGGCGACTGCGGCCCAAAGTTGGGTCTTGCATTCCTCCAGCTCCTGTGACAGTCGACTATTCTTCTCTGTAAGAACCTGCACATTCATATGATCCTTAAATCAGTTTTGCTAACTGCTTCAAGTCTCAGGGGCTACTGATACATATAATCATCAGATTTACTTACCCGCACATCCTTTACATACTGATCGATGGCTCTGGCTAGACCATTTTGAGCAGCACGAAGGTACGCTTCTCCAGAATTGAAGGCTTCAAATGCCTCTGGTGAGAAGCAAATGTCGCGGAGTACGGCCCGGCGACGCCAATGATTCATGGCGCTCTCCACTTCTGAATTTGTAGCAGATAGCCTATCTTCATCCTCTGTAGGGGGAGTATCCGGCGTTCGCCCTATGTCGGCTTCCGCCTCTATGTCCGGCCCTGGAGCCCGACTGGTGGAAGCATGATCGGCAGCCTCACCGGACATATTCCGGCGAGCGTTTTTTTATTAAAGAAACATGGACGTCATTACATTTCAAGAAAGACGACAACCACAGAGCGGGGTTTCTGTCATACCTCTGCGCCGGCTTCTCCGTCCTGACCGCCTTCCTTTTTGACCTGCCCGGCCTCGGTGCCCCTTGTGGGCAAGTTGCTGCGGGTTCGGCATCGCGTCCCAAATCCCTTCCCTGTAAAACACCATGTGTATATGGTAGGTGAAGTGTCTAAAAGGGGATCCTAGTTTTGGGAGTTGGGATTTTTGGTTTTTCTTACATGCGACGCAGGAAGTAGTCCGGGATAGTCGGCCATAATGGCCACCATGGCGTCATCACAGCTTAATTGATAGAACTGTCGGTCTATCAGCTCCATGAATATATCCGGATCTTCTTCGAGTTGGGGACAAAGGGCCCGGTCAGGGTCCTCTGGTTGTGGAGGTGGGCTGCTGACCTCCCTTATGGCTCTTCACAGTTCCTGCTGCAAAATGACAAGGTGAGTATCTACGACAAAGAATGCGGGAAGAATGGAAATAAGGAGATATAGCTTACCCAGCTTGGAGGGTTGTACATGGAGAATCCATCCCGTGGCTTGATGCGGACGAACTCCTCTCCGTCTCCTTTGAATAGTTCGGACAGAATTTTTGCCTATGCGGCAGCGTTGTCCGGACCCTTACGCCAGCAACGGGTGGCATCATCTTCCCCGTTAAAACACCACAGGGGGAGCCCTCTATATTGAAGTGGCTGCACTCCCCTCATTATGCATATACATAACCTCGATTACTGTTAATCCTGATTGAGCCAGTGCTTTAATCCGGTTCATCAGGTACATGACTTCTCCATTGTCTTCCTCCTAGGGGCTCCGTGGGCGCCAACTTCGGCGTTTCCTCAGAGGAGCATTGCTGAACTCAGGAAGACCCCGCCGAACAGGGTCCAGAAGGAGGATGTCCTCCATATAAAACCATTCCGAAGGCCAGTCTTCGGACATCTTCTTCGGAGTACAGGACAGGTATCCAGTTCCGGCGATGCACCATATTTCGGCTCTGCCCACTTGATAAGGTGACCCCTTCTGTGTGCGAGGGACGAGGCAAAACAACCTTTTCCACAGCTTGAAATGAGCCTCGCAGCCCAGGAATAACTCGCAGACGGCGACATAGCCAGTGATGTGTAAAATGGAAGCAGGGGTGAAATTACGCAATTCGAGGCCGTAAAACTCCAGGAGCCCACGGAGGAACGGATGAATCAGAAATCCGAGTCCCCTCAATAAATAAGGGACAAGGCATACCCGCTCCCCCGTAGAGGGGCTAGGGAAGATCTCCGCTTGCTCCCCGTCATTGTAGGTGGCGAGCCCGGCTCGGACGGGCACCATATACGCCGGAGGGAGAAATCCCTTAGTCTGCAGTTTGACTAATCGACAGTGTGGGACTGAACACCTCCCCCAATCACCGGGCTTAGGGCTACGGGGGCAGGAGGAGGAGCTGCGAAGGTCGGCCATGCTGGAATGGATCTTTCCGAAGCATGCTCTGATGGATTCTCGCTGGGGGAGGATGGTACGGATGGGATCCAAGAATCCCTATCCCTTTAATAGACAATTTATTTATCTGGCTAGGGGGGCAAATGTAAAAACGCCCTGGCGCCTTGTTTTCATTCGACGCGTGCGAGATAGTCCTTATTTGGCACAAAAGCCAAGAGGTTCAACATTTATGAGGCCGGACACTTCTTACAAACATTTGAAATTTGGAGAAGAACCCCCCTTGCAATGCCGAAGACAACACTGCGCGCCGGACTCATTGTCATTGAAGCCTGGTTCGGGGGCTACTGAGGGAGTCCTGGATTACGGGGTATCCGGACAGCCGGATTATATCCTTTGGCCGGACTGTTGGACTATGAAGACATAAGATTGAAGAGTTCGTCCCGTATCCGGATGGGACTCTACTTGGCGTGGAATGCAAGCTAGGTGATACAGATCATACCATAGGCTTGTGTAACCCTAGCCTCCTCCGGTGTCTATATAAACCAGAGGGTTTTAGTCTGTAGGACAACATACAATCATACCATAGGCTAGCTTCTAGGGTTTAGCCTCTCCGATCTCATGGTAGATCAACTCTTGTACTACCCATATTATCAAGAATAAATCAAGAAGGACGTAGGGTTTTACCTCCATCAAGAGGGCCTGAACATGGGTAAAACATCGTGTCCCCTGCCTCCTGTTACCATCCGCCTTAGACGCACAGTTTGGGACCCCCTACCCGAGATCCGCCGGTTTTGACACCGACAATGAGTATTACAAGAGTTGATCTATCACGAGATCGTAATGGCTAAACCCTAGAAGTCTAGCCTATGTGGATATGGTAATGAGTATATGTGGTGTCATTTCCAGACTATCCCCGTCGGTTTTTATATAGACACTGAGGGGATCTAGGGTTTACATGGAGTCGGTTACATAAGAAGGAATCTTCGGTCGCCAAGCTTGCCTTCCACGTCAAGTAGAGTCCAATCCGGACACGGTGCAGTCTTCGGCCTTCATGTCTTCACAGCCCATCAGTCCGGCCCATGGATAACAGGTCAGACGCCCGAGGACCCCTTAGTCCGGGACTCCCTCAGTAGCCCCTAAACCTGGCTTTCAATGACGAGGAGTCCGGCACGCAGATTGTCTTCGACATTGTAAGGCGGGTTCCCCTTTCTCCGAACTCCAAGATAGTATTCGGATGTAATGATCGTATCCTGACCTGTTACGCACACCATACACAACCGCAGAGAGAATATAATATTTTCATGAATCTAATCTGTTAATAGCTTCTTTCCAACACGACATCGTGTTTATCCGGTTATAATTTCGAACCGTTTTTCTTCTGCTAGCCCACGCTTCGAGGCGAACCAACTTGTGGTTGAGATGGTTAGGTGGACAGTGGTATCCCCAACCCACCAGGGTTCAAATCCTGGTGCTCGCATTATTCCTGGATTTATTTCAGGATTTCTGGCGATGCGCTTTCAGTGGGAGGAGACGTTCCCGTCGACGACGAGGCGCCTACGGTGGCTTCGTAAATCTCAAGATGATATGCCGGCTCAGTCTCTCAGAGGTAATCATAGGGGTAGGGTGTGCGTGTGTGCGTTCATAGGGGTGCGTGTATGCGTGTGTATATGAGCGCTTGTGTATGTACTAATGCTAAAAAAAGCCCATGCTTCAAGATGCGGTTGCTATTGGCACGTCTTGCCGAAACAGAGATCGTGTCCCCTTATTGCGGGATTCTCATCAATGCGGGCATGGGTAACTCAACCGTGTCGTTTATATAGCCCTAGGGAACAGGCGAATCCTAAGGCGAGTGAGGAGGCATTTAATATTCGCTGCCTTTATAAGGGGATAAGGATTCCCTCTTCCTCTCCTCACGCTCTCTCTCTGTCTCCGCCTTTCCGATCTCAAGCTCCAGCGCCCACGCTCTCATCTCCTTTCCACTCAAGCAACCATGTCCAGATCTGGTGGTCAGGGCAAGTGGATGGTCTCCTCTTTCATGGAGGAGGACATTACTGGGCTTCGGGCGGCCGGATATTTGGCGAAGGAGATCTCCCATCGTCTACCAGCCTTGGGACAAATCGTCCCCACGCCGGAGCCCACAGAGAGGGTAGTATTCATCCCCCATTTCTTCCACGGGCTAGGGTTTCCGCTCTACCCTTTCGTTCGTGGGCTGATGTACTATTACGGGATGGATTTCCATGATATGTCCCCGAATTCCTTCCTCAACATCTTGGCGTTCATCGTCGTGTGTGAGGCTTTCCTCCGCATCCATCCCCACTTCGGGTTGTGGCTCAAAGTCTTCAACGTGAAGCCGAAGGTGGTGGATGGGCAGCATGCGGATTGCAGAGGGGCCATGGTTAGCAAGCTATCCAACATCTCCTGGCCCAAAGGCACCTTTGTGGAGATAGTAAAGGAATGGCAGAGCCAGTGGTTCTACATCATAGAACCTCACAGCACCACCTTGGTCGCAGCTGCAGAATTCCGCTCCAATGCTCCCATATGACTCGCCTCCTGGGTCGAGAAGAGTTCGGACTGGTGTTCACCTGATGAGCTGATAGCGATGCAGACGCGCGTTCAAAGCATGGTGACCAAGGACGTCAAGCTCGTTGACGTTATGCAGGTGATGCTAGTCTGCCGGATTCTTCCGTGCCAGCGCCGAAGCCGACCTTTGTGGGAGTTCAATTCGAAGAAGCACCAGACCCTGAAGAGGCTCTTCGAGACTTCTTATGAAGGGGCCTGGAAGTTGCTCTTTAAGGGCAACGAGAAGCCACCGCCCATAGACTCAGACCGTGGTTACGATTGTAACCACCCTGCCAATGAGGTATGTTACTTTTGACGTATTCCCAATTTAAATGCTTCGAGGATGATGTCTGAGATTTTAGTATTGCTCCCTCTGGACTGGGTGGAGAGGGCGAAGCGGATCCAGTGTCCGGCTCCGCTGCCCAAAGAACCGGTCATCCCGCGCCTGGCGAAGATGCAGGTGCCGGCGCCATATACGGTGCCAGAGAAGAAGGCCAAGGGGGCCAAGAGTGGCCCCCGTCGCAAGGGCAATTCGGAAGTGACGTCCGAAGACGATGAGGCCAATTCCTCTGTCCCTAAGGACAATGACGAGGAGGAGGAGGAAGAAAACAACCCTCCTCCCGAGGAGAAGAAGAAGAAGAGGGTGGCCTTGGCACATCTGGAGGCGAAAGCGCCCAAAAAGGGGAAGGGCGCCCCAGCGGTCAACACCGCGTGGGACGTTGACAGTAGGCCGGAACGACGCCCCTGTACTAGGCCCCAGGCCACATCGTAAGTGACATGGATTATTTATGCGCACATCCAGCCCTTTCTTTTTATTATTCTAACATGGTTAAACCACACTATTGTAGTCCGGCCCATGACCTTATCCAGCCTGTTTTGTGATGTAATTTTGTTATGCTTTAATTGTTTCCTCCTATGCGGCCGTGTTGTATGTAATCTGAGGGTTGGCCAGTCGTCGGCTTCTGCCCTCATGTAGGTAGTATGGAGGTGTTCGGGATGGAATCTAAACAATCTTGATCCAATTATATGGTCCTTGAAGGAGTTGTTTAGCGCAACGAACAAGGCAATCGGACTATACGGCTTAAACGCCCTCACTTAGCCATAGGAGTTTTATAATAAAGGATGGGCACAGCCCCTGGTTCAAGCAAGGGTGCTGTCAGCATGTGATCGGGAAGTGTGGATCTTTTGCATAATGCGGAAAAAAATATCCAACGATTTGTAACCCTCGAACAGCTGACCGGCTCTTGCCGTATCATGAAAGTCAGTTTTCGAATTTCTCTACTGAGGTGCTCATCTGGTCAAGGCCAGGGCACAATCGCAGTAGTTCTCCCTTTACTACCGTAGCCGATGGAGCGGAATGTAGGGTAGCAAGCACAGGAGCCGGGCAACCCAACTATTGACCAAAGACACAATTCGGAGCCAATGCATATAATGCTAAATTCGGGGTGCTGAACTTACATATAAGAAGTGTTCGGACTGTGCTGCCATATTGTGCGGCGACAGGTAGCCCTTGGCGAATATGAGACGTAAAAGAGTGTCGATGCAGCAAATAAGCAGACCAAAATAAAACGAAGTAAGAAGCGAAAACCACAGAAACCGGGACACAAACCATTTTTATTATAACTGGATGGATACGTCAAGGCGTATCTTGTACAGATGGTGCGAGAAGTATCCGGCCATTTAACATCCCGGAATCAATAGGGCGCAACATGCGGGTCTTGAGAAATAAGTATGAATACCGTCAAGAAGAACGTATAAAGGTTACCCTACACACCTGTGATGCTTGCCTCCGCTGTATTCCAGTCCTTCTAAAGGACTTAATATCAGGCTCGCGGAAAAAGTTTCCTGAAACAAGAAAAAGAAGTAAGAGTATGTGTGTCCGGGATCGGTCTAGCCGAATTGTAGACCCCGGGTTATCTCGTGCCTCCGTCGATGTCCATGGAATTTTGAGCGTGTAATTGTGTACGCGTAGTACGAATGCCACTACCTCATTGGGGCTTGGACGGAGGCCGAATTGCTAGTCGAGCTCTTGACGAGACGCGTTGTCCTATTGCAGTGTAGTCTGGACCCTCTTGATGGTGTCCAGGGGCTCGGCAGCTGGATTATAATGCTGCTTGAGAAGGCCGCTCTGTACTTCTACTGCTAGGGTGGCGGTTTGCTCCTCTGTTCGAAGGGAGCGTTCTGTATTGCCATTGACTATTATGACGCCGCATGGTAGCCTCTGCGGAAGGGGGCGATATTGAAGATTAAGTCTTCACTTTGGAAGTTGTCCGGAGAACCGAAGACCACCTCCAGCGTGATTGAGCCCGTACAGCGGGCCTCTACACCTGGTATGACTCCTTTAAAGGTAGTCTTTGTTGGTTTGATTCGTGAGGGATTAATGCCCATCTTCTGTACTGTATCCTGGTACAGTAGGTTGAGGCTTCTTCCACCATCCATCAGGACTCGTGTTAGGTGGAATCGTCGATGATTGGGTCAAGGACCAGTGCAGCCGAACCGCCATGGCGGATACTAGTCGGATGATCTCGTCGATCGAAAGTGATCAGAAATAACGACCATGGATTGAACTTTGGGGCAACTGGCTCTACCGCGTAGACGTCCCTGAGTGCTCATTTGTGCTCTTTTCTAGGGATGTGCGTGGCGTATATCATGTTCACCGTTTTGACTTGGGGGGGGATTTCTTCTGTCCCCGGTGTTCGGCTGCTGGGGCTCTTCATCCTCATCCTCACTTTGTGATCCCTTTTCTTTGTTTTCGGCATTTAACTTGCCGGCCTGCATGAATACCCAACAATCCATGTTGGTATGATTGCTTTGCTTATCCGGGGTGCTGTGAATTTGGCACGGACGGTCGAGTATGCGGTCCAGGCTGGAAGGTTCTTCATTGTTTATTTTGTAGGGGTTCTTTCGCTGGCCGGACTTGGAGCCACTGAATCCGGCGTTGACTGTGGTGTCCTCGGAGTTGTCGCCATTGCTTCCACTACAAAAAAAGACACATCCGTGACATTTTGGGCTGAACGAAAAAAAATTGTCATACATATGACACTTCTATGACGATAATTGTGACAAAACTCGGTATCATCATAGATGTGGTGGGCTCCAAGTTCTATGACAAAAAATCATGACAGAAAATGGGCTTTTCGTCCTGGGCGGGCCGGAGACGCAGCTGCATGACATTCTTTGGGCCGTCCATGACGGGAAAAACTGTGGTAGAAGCGAGGGGGAGGAAAATTTCGGGGAGTTCCCGGTTACGGTGGGAGGTCGGGGGCCGAGCGATGCGCGTTTCTCTCGTACACGTACGCGCCTGTGTGCGAGGCGTTGGCTCTAACTGAACCCGAGCGAGGCGTTGGGCTCTAACTGAAACCGAGCGATTGCACTGCAGGCTACGCGTTACTGAACCCGAGTGATCGATCGATGGCTGTTAACTGAACCCGATCGAGCGATTCCTTCGCTACTGCTACTAACTGAAGCAGATCGATGCTGCCTCTGGGACGAACAGTGAGCGTTGCGGGGGGTTTGGATGAACAGTGAGCGGTGGCATTGCCTCTGGATGAACAGGACCCCGTGGTGTGGAGGAGGGCTGGATGAACAGTAGACGATGGAGGGGTGCCCGTGGAGGGGTGGTTGAACAGGACCCCGTTGTGTGGAGGGTTGGATGAACAGTAGACGGTGGAGGGGTGCCCGTGGAGGGGTGGTTGAACAGTAGCCGGTGGAGTAGCGCGCGGTGGAGGCTGGATGAACAGGAGCCCGTGGAGGCTGGAGGAGGTCAACGGTGGAGATGAACAGTATCCCGTGGAGTCCCGTCTTGCGGTATGCCACACCCCTCCCGATGAACAGGACCCCTGTTTCGACCGTAGTGCTCCAACACAAGTCTGTTTCGTCTGTATTGCGGTACGCCACACCCCTCCCGATCAACAGGACCCCCATTTCGACCGTAGGAGGTCCGTTTCGTCCGTTTTGCGGTACGCCACACCCCTCCCGATCAACAGGACCCCCGTTTCGACCATAGGAGGTCTGTTTCATCCATTTTGCGGTACGCCAGACCCCTCCCGGTCAACAGGACCCCATTCCGAATGTAGGAAGTCCATTTCATCCGTTGTGCGGTACGCCAGGCCTCGTTTCCATCGCTTGTTCCGTCCAAGCCCTCCCGACAAACACGACCATGCATTCCATTCCGACCCAGCCGATTGGCTTCCACGCGTTCCGTTGCCTCCCGATGAACACGACGCATTCCATTGCCTCCCCATGAAAACGACTCATTCCGTTGCCTCCCCATGAACACGACGACGACGCTGTTTCTCTGTTCCGACCCAGCCATGTACACGAGCCCTGGCCGTACGTATGATCGAGTAGGCGTTCCAGACCCCGCCCGTATGTACACATACATGGCCGAATTTACTTTCTTGCACCCTGGCCGCTGTACGTACATGTACATGCTACGTGCGCGCCTCTACTACGACACGTGCGTGCCTCTACATCCACCAGTATATATGTATGTACAAGTTCGCGACCAGAATGACAACGCTACGTACGCTTCGACCAGGTGGGTCCCGACTGTCAGGCACTTCTTTGCATGCGAAGATGTAGCTGGTGGGTCCCAGCAGTCAGGGGGCGAATCTTTTTTTTGTGCCCGGACGCACTTCCTTGCGTGCGAAGATGTAGCTGGTGGGTCCCAGCAGTCAAGGGGGCGAATCGGTTTTTTTTGCCCGGACGCACTTCCTTGCGTGTGAAGAAGTAGCTGGTGGGTCCCAGCAGTCAGGGGGAAACGTTTTTTTCGCGAAATACGGTGGCCCGTCCGGTGGGTCCCCACTATTAGGTGGAGGAATCATTATCTTGCGCGTAATAAGGAGGCACTTCCTTGTTGCGGCCGTGGACCCAGCTGTCAGCCTCTTCACGTACAGTCCACGTCCGATGGAAGTCGTTCCTTGACCACGTTGACCATGCCGCGCCAAGAGCACCACGGCGGTGGATGACGGAGAGGACTAGGAAGGGGACGACTCGGAGCTGGGGAAGACGCAGCAGTGGATGCCCACACGAAGAGGAGTACGAGGGTTCACTGGTTCGGTGCGGTGTGAGGCTGCTGTCGCCGCAGAATAACAGGGGGTGTGGGTGAGTAGAGGGATGGCCTGGCCAGCGGTGGGAGTAGTAGGGGCGGTGAGGCCTCCGCGGCATCACAACCGGCCACGGGAGGCAGGAGCACGCGGCACGACCGACACTGGTTTGGGCGGCTGGAGCAAGAAGACCAGAGTTTGAAGAAGCACTACGGCTGTTGGATGAACATCGTACGGTAACAGGAGCTAGAATCGTTCATATTGACTAAGTTGACAAAGCCCTCCGTCCCTGTCAACTTGGTAGGCCCACAAGTCAGCCTCCCACTATGCTGGGTTCCAGCTGGCAGTGGGAATATTCATTTTTTGTGCGTAATAAGGAGGCACTTCCTTGCGTGCGAAGATAGCTGGTGGGTCGGACAAGTCAGCGGGGGGCACATTATTTTCGTGAAATACAGAGGCCCTTCCGGTGGGTCCCAGATGTCAGGTTGAGGAATCATTATTTTGCACGTAATGAGGAGGCATTTCCTTGTGTGCGGCCGTGGACCCAGCTATCAACCTCTCCACGCACAGTCTACTTCCGATGGTGTCGTTCGTATACCACGTTGACCATGCCGCGCCGAGCGCATCCAAGGTGGTGGACCACGGCGAGGCCCCGGACAGCAACGAGCCGGAGATGGGAAGACGCGGGAGTAGAGTCGCAGACGGAGAGGTGTACGAGGGTTAACTGGTTCTAGTGCGGTGTGGTTTGGTAGTCGGTGGAGAAGAACAGGAGGTGTGGAGGGGTGGAGGGACGACCTGGCCAATGGTGGAGTAGCACTTTATAGCGAAGCGTGCTAAGCAGAGCTGCTAGGAGCAGGAGGCGGGAGGTGGTCCCGGCGGCGCTGGAGGAAGAAGACGAGAGATTGAAGATGGATAATGGTCGTTGGATGTAAATCCAACGGCTAACATGTCAGAATCATTTGTTGACTAAATTGACAACGACTTGTGTCGGCTTCGACCTATTGGCCCACATTTCAGCCTCCAAAAATGTGGCACGTATTCAACCCATTTTTTCAGAATTTACAGTCTTTTTTTAGTGCAGTAGAATTTACAGTGAATTTGATCTTTTTTGAATTACAGCCATTAGCTGGGCTGGGTGAACAAATAATGTAGCGTCCATGTGGCCCATTTATTTTATTTCCAATAAAATTATAGGCCATTTGCACTTTCTTGAACTACATGATTTTGCTGGGCTGATTCTAATTGTAATGTTAGGTTGGGCCATCAATGTTATCAAAAAATAAAAAGGGGATGAGCATTTTGTTATAAATATATTTAAATAATAAGTGATTTTATTACAATCGTCCTTAAATCTTACCAAGCTTTTGTACACAATCACTAGGATTTTCGTGCCAAAACAATCGAGGATTTTATTTGTTAAGAAATTATTTTTATAAGTTAATAAGATGTGGTATATTGTTTTCTTACATATGTAAGTATCTGTTAAATATATGATGACAATAAAAAAAATATAATAACATATAAAATAATTTAAATATATATAATATATTTAGAAGGGAAACATAAGTTGGACCTGGCGTTCCTATTCTTATATAGAAAAATAGAACAGACCTCGGCGTTTTCTTCAAAAAAATACATAAATTGAGCTGCCAAAAATAAAACCTCGGATGGGAGGTCCATACGCCGCTCGATACATGACGGCCCTAAGAAAATACAAACAGGCCTATGGACCTCCCATCCAAGGTCGTGGGCTGTACATGTTAAAAATGAAAGCCTTGACGGGGCAGCCCAAAACCACGTCCAACACTTGCCAAAGCTTCGTCCCTCGTTTTATCTGTGTTTCGCACACTCGACATTGTGTGGGCATTTTGACTGTGCATCATATGAAGATGTGCTATGCATGAATGTTCATCAGCATGGTGTTAACTAGTTGGTAGTTCCATTTTCGACCATGAATACAACTTCCAACATGATGTTAACCCTGTTTGAAAAGGCCGTGTTAATATAAATGATGTGCCTCTGAAAGTTGCAGTTTCTTCTATGAGAATCACATTGTCTGCACTTTTATACTCCTATGAAACTACATTTTTTAAGTGCTAAAAATAGATCTCTAGAATTCATAAAATACTTCATATGCTCAATACTGCAAATTTGAAATTCAAAAGACATTCATATCTGAAAGTACTCTCAAAATATACAACACAAAACACAATTCACAACCTGCAAATACTGACAACCCTAAGCTCCTCCTAACAATTCACAACCTGCCCGACTATTGGGCTGGGGGGGGGGCAGCCCCCTCCTATTCCTCGGCGGCAGACAGCCACCCCGTGATATGATGTGAATGGCGAGGGAGACGATGGCGGGGAAGCGTCGTCGGGCCAACATCTTTTCTCCTCTTGGAGTTGGGTTCGGTCGACGAAGACTCCACCGGCTCGCTCTAGCAGGACACCCTCACAAACGGCACCCTATAGATGCTCGATCCTTCAATCTCTGGTGGATGCTCTATCTGGGATCGATACTCCCACCACCGCTCGCTCACGATCGGATTTGGTGAATCTGTTTGCTCCATGGCCCAGAGGAGCAGCTCTATGTACTCCGGCGCGACTCCCTCCGGGAGTATGGCCACCTTTTCGCTCTATTGCAGATATTTGGCCATGGATGTCGCCGTCGCCGCTAGTTGGTCCTTGTTGTCAAACCAAGACTGTATCTCCAACATCCTAGCTAGCTTCAGAGGGTCGCCGTCTGCGATCCTCACGTATCGGTTGTACTCCTCCATCGATCTTCTTCTCCACAGCACCTTCACTCACCGGCGGTGGTTTTTGAATGGAAGAGGAGAGGAGCAGCGCTAGTTTTGGAATAGAACGAGAGAGGAGCGATGCTGGTTTTGGACTGGAACAGGAGAGGAGGGGAGGTGGTTTTGAAATGGAAGAGGAGAGGAGCAGCGCTGCATTTAGATTGGAATAGGAGAGGAGCGGCGGTGGTTTAAGAGGATAAGAGCGGAAGAGCGCCGCTGGTCTTGGAAGTATTTTTTTGTTGTTTTGCATATTTTGGGTCAATGTTTGACCATGTACTGTATTTGACAAGCAAAATGTGAATGCATGTCACCAAAAATTGTATCGTTTGGTTCGTATCTGAATGTACTTTCAAATTATATTATTTTTGCAACGTATAACATATATTTTATGTGCGAAAATCATGGTCAATTATGACCCAGAATAAAAGGGAGACTAGTTAATGTGGGGTCGCTTTCTTAATTGAAGGGTAAATTGATTTTGATTTTGATCCAGTCACAGCGCGCCGACCCTCTCATCCAATCCTAAATCGCTGCCGCACGCTCCTCTCCCTCTTCTCCATTGCAATACCACCTCCTCTCCTCTCCATCATCACCATTCCAAAACCACCGTCTCGCCTCTCCCTCTTCTGATCTGGAGAGGTAGAGACATTGTGAAGAGAGCAACATTAGCAAGCAAGCGCGAAGGCTCCTGCCTATATAGTGGAGTAGTACTAGTGTTCTTTTGTCTACCGGAGCCGGCTTGGCCTCGTCAATGACTGTCGAGAAGTCTTCATGCACGTGTCCCGGAGGCGCAGTTGTCGTCATTTTGATCTGAAGCGCCGGATTATAACATATAACATGAAAAAATGCCACATGACAAGAAATCATAACCTCACAGCCCAAAGCAGACAACATGAATCCCGACGGACAAACTAAACGAGGAACAAAGCTCAAATTAAAGATAAACTCGTAGAAAAGGGGTCCATCGATAGATGTCCTAATTAACATAGCCGGCTTGACCTAGATGGCAGCCGAGTAGTCACTGTTCGTGCATGTGCCCCCAATGACTAGCCCAACTCAGTTGTCGCTGTTTAACCCTCGCAGTGATCCGAAGCACATGACACCTAATTTTGCGAGATGACAAGAAACCTTTTTTAGATTTCTCACCACAACTACAGCCATGTACAACATAGCCTGCACGATATGTAGACGATAGCCAATCCAGGCGTGTCTGCTGGAGTCTGGTCACATGCATGGATGAACTGATCTTCCATGTCTTGCAGGGATCGTCCAGGCACTAACGTAGTACAACACTTCTCTAGTACTATCGCTCGTCTCCCTCTTCTATTATGTCACCCGACTTGTGGGGCCGGGGAGTGTGCCTATGGTCGGTTCTCAATTGCCGTACCACATGTGTGTGCAAATGCAATATGACGCGCGTTCCATTCGGAGAACAGTGTGCCAGACCGACCGACCGTCTGGGGTGCGACGTGAACGCGACGGGCATGCTGTATACTCCGTACATGTGTACCGCCGCTTTCTAGACGCTTTGCTCCATGGCGCGGGCGCAATCCATGGATACAAAATTAGTATACTGTATACTATTTAAAAGTCGAGGGCGGGGCTTTTCCTGTGCGGTAGGCGGCGGGGCAGTTCCGCCTAGTCGGTTCGACAAAGACGCGAGAAGAAGAGGGAGTAGGCTGCTGCAAACGTAGGGCTGTGTGATTTGACAGCGAGTTTCTCCTGGACAGGTGGAGCCCCGTGATTTGACTTGCCATTATCATTTTAACTGCGGCGATACGACCGGCGTGAGTCTCCCGATTCCTGACTACCTCCATACAGGTGCCTGTCCCAATGCTCCACCATGTAGTAGAGGCTGGTTCTTGCATGAGAGCCCACTTCTCCACTTTTTCCTTGCCTCTCTTTCCTCCACATATGCAAAAATGCCATGTAAAGCGCACTATTGTACTTACTTTTACTTGCTCCTACAGGTGATTAAGCTTGCCACATAGGCATAGAGTCTGATGTGGCAAGTTAATCAAGAAGAGAGAGACTGGTTTGGTGACCTAAGGAAGAAACAGTGCTAAGCGCATGTACCTAGGTGAAAAGACAATTTTGAGTCTATAGCTAATTAAATGAAGCAAACTTAGCACCACCATTTCATTGGAGGAGGTCACTCCTTGGCAAATGCGATAAATACTAGTACTCCCTGTGTCCCATAATATAAGAACGTTTTTGGCACTACACTAGTGTCAAAAACATTCTTATATTATGGGACGGAGGGAGTACGAAGAAAGAGATAGAGAGGAGTAAAAAAATACACTTATAGCCAACCTTATAGCCAACCTTGTTGTAGTATGAGTGACTAAGTGATGACTATGTATGACATGCCAACATCAGATAGCCTAACGCACCATGTTAAATCTCCAAGGGCGCGAACGCGCGAGCGACGCGACGGTCGTGGTAGGCGCGACCATGATACGGGCTGCTGGCAGCCCTTGGGTCTAAGATCAAACGGTCGCATGCTAAGTTGCTGAAAATTTCCAGAATAACCCTCCAGGATAGGATATTCACCCATAGGTCTAGAATCACGCCATGCAACCGTTCGATATCAGATCCATGGGCTCTCGGAAGCCCGTATCATGGGAGAATGGAAAGCCACTACCCTACAGGCAGTTCGCTCCTACTCGTCCCCGCACGTCCTTCAATACTACGACGGTTCGCTCCTAGTTGTCCCATCCATTCACATTATGGAAGTTCCACTAATCCTAACCCTCCTCCCAAATCCATGGCGTCCCAAATCTCCACAATCGACGGTGAGTACAAGGTTAGAACCATCACCGGCGATGATTTCGACGTCATCTACACCCGTTCTTCCGCGATGGTGAAAGGATGCCTTTCTCGCTTCAGACACATGTTCGAAGACTCAGATGATGAGTGGGTCGCTGGGCTTGATGTTGAGTACACCACAGTCCTGGGACAAGAGAAGGATCTAAAGGACGAAGAGAGGAAGAAGCCCGTCGTGATCCAGGTTTGTGTGCATGACTTATGCTTGGTCTACCACATATGCCATGCCGACGTTGAGTGCCAGGATTTTAAGGACTTCCTCGAGAGCAACCTAGTCAAATTCGTTACTGTAGACTTTGGTAACAACAAAGAAGTCCTGCGTCGGATAGGCCATGTTGTAGGCAACACCTTCGACCTCCAGAAGAATCGGCTGGTGTCCTCTCGTCAGCCTTCAATGCTGACCCTGGTAGGAGCCATGGTTCATCCTTCGTATGGTAAACTGGAGAAACCTCCATACATGTTTCATCATCATGCATGGCAGCGGAATGTACTAGATATAGACCACATCCACTATGCTGCAATGGATGGCTACCTTTGCTTCAATATCTACAAGGGTTGGATGAAGAGCAACAGCCAAGTGTGCGGTTCAAGCAAAGAAGTATCTGCCAAGTGGAAGAGGGACAAGGACGAAGTCGAGGACGTGGACGAGGACTCCGAGTAAGGTGGCAGTGTTGTTGCTCATGGTGGTTCTAATGCAGTGTCTACCGGAATAGTTGCAAAGTTTAATTTCAGGTGTGCTTAATTTAATTTGAGGGGTGTGTTGTGCTGAGGCCCCAGCAGAACTATGTTATGTTTCTTCTCGTTACTTTAACTCTTCAGTACGTACATACTAGTATTTCTTACATTTCATCTTTTAATTGGTATAGTACTACCACTCGTTTCTTCACATTATATACGTACAATATATATGGCCAACATCATATAGCCTTCAATTTAGTTGTCAAAGAATTTCAAGGTGCTTAGTTTTGTCAAAGAATTCCAGGATGCTTAGAGGGTGCTTGGATCCAAGGGACTTATTTTAGTCTGACTAAAAATAGTCTCTTTAAGAGGCTAAAGTTCCAAGAACCCCTGACTAAAGAGGGGCCAAAACTAGTCTTGAGACTAAAAGTTTTTAGTCAGGGGTACCCCTACTAAAATGTGGATTAGTCCTCTGTCTACTCATTTAACTCCTCTCCTTTAACACAGGCGAGTTCTGGATTGGAGGGTTTGGAGGATAATAAATGCTCATTAACTTGATTTTAGCCTTTTTAGTATTTGGATACAAGCATGGGTGAGGCTAGCATGTTTTAGTCCCACTACTTTTAGTCATGGGACTAAAACGTATCCAAGCACCCTCTTAGTTTTATTTGAGGGGTGGGTTGTGCTGGACACCATTATTGTGACTAGCCTTTTTAATAGTACTATATGCATAATTTGGCGACGAGTGCTCTCTATATGTACCACCTTTTTTTAATTTCAAGTTTTGCTCCATGGCGCAATCCATCGATACTACTGCTGTACAAAAGTATACATTTCCTAAAAGGCTAGAGGGCGGGGCAGTCTAGCTTGGTCAGTTTCACGAGAGGTGAGGGCCTTTGTGATTTGACGGCTCATTACTGCTGGAAGGCGGGGCCTTGCGATTTGACTGCTCGTATAAATGTGTCGACGACCTAATCAAGGAGGAGCAAAGAACCATGTGGTATACTCAAGTTTTCCACAGGAGTAGTACTGCGATGGAGGACCACGAAACACGGCAGCCCAGTGCCATATGGCGATAAAAAAGTTCTATTCATTCCCTAAAAAAACCATTGTTCTATTTATGCCTCGCAGAGAACGTGACACATGTGGCGAAACACCCGAAGCAAGAGATGAAACACAAGAGCAAAAGAAGAAGGAAGATTATCACCCCAAATGATCTAATTCGCCGCGGAGTCGTAATTGCTTCTTCATCGCCTCCATGACCTCCATCTCCTTGCGCGTCTCCTCCGCCATCTTCTTCATTCTGTCTATGATGCGGGGTTTCTCGACGTGAGCCTTCATCATCTGTTCCATGGCCACATTACATACCTTGACAATAGCCGGGTGCTTGATGCGGAGCTTCACCAACTCCTCCTTCTGTTCCATGACGAGGGCCTGCAGCATCTTCATCGAGGAACTACTATTCTCATGCAGCTTCTTCCAGCCGGCGTTCTTCTCCTTCAACAGGTTGATCTCATGGCAGAGCTTCGCCTTGTCCTCCTGAAGTCGCAGGATTTCGCCGGTCGCCTTCTTCTCCGAGGCAATGCTCTTCTTCAGCAGCATCACCAAGCCGGCGGTCAACTCCCCCTGCTGATTGAGCTCAGTGGGCATGTCGTCGAGGCTCTCCTTCAGCAACTCCATCAAGCCTTGGATGAACTCCCTCTGCTTATTGAGGTGCTTATTGAGCTGATCGGGCATGCTGTCGAGGGATAACGACTCCAGCTCTACCGGCTCGGCATGTTTGCATCCACGGCTAGGGCACTCCTGGGAGCTATCGCCTGCCAGTGAGAGATCTTTCGAGGTCTCTGCGTGGCGGCAAGCCCTCTTTTTTTTCCGCAGCCTTGGTTGCCGCTCCCTTGTTACGAGTAGTTCTCGACCTAGAGCTCTAGTCACCGGCCATGGCAACGACGGACGAAGAAGAAGCACTTATGAGGAGGAAAGGTAGAGTAATTTTTGGTTAGGTAGTCACCGGCCATGGCAACGACAGACTAAGTACAAGCACTAGTACTAATACCTGCATAGTGGGAACACGTTCAGCTTTGGTACGTACTAGTAGGTGTGAGCAGGCTTTAGAATGTGATGGGAACAAGGTAAAGATTACTTGATGGTTTTGGTTTCGAGCCCGAAACGGCTCCCGATGAGTTTAGCGGAACATAAATTTCAAGTACTACACTGCTCAAATGCATAAATATTATGTTACTGTCAAAAATTGGCACAAAATACGAAGAAGACCAATGGAAGTACTACTAGCAACCCACGATGTAACTACTCGCATGCGCGCAGTGGAGTAATAATGTCTTTCTTCCGCCCTCACGTCCACTCAATTTGCATGCGCTGTATTAATTGACCATCAATGAAGTGAACGACTTTACACGCGTCAAATTATCACATGGGGTGGATCTTGGTACAAAATTGTGTTCGCCCGTGTACCCGCGTGTGCGTGCGAGGGAATGAGTGTGTGCGTGGCGTGCGTGCACATCATTTCTTCATGCATGTACCGCTAGTATGGCTCAGGGAGGACGAGTACATTCTTCTGGAACTAGCAGAACGTCACGCAAGGAGGTCGCGACAACGCCTCCACATGTGCCACGTGGCTTCATGAACTGTAAGAGAGACACTTTGTGGCGTGCCATTGGTATTCTAATTTACGTGTTTTGCACATACTCGAAGTACTAGTAAGGTACACGTGCATTGCACGCATCAGATTTTGCAACCAAAATATGAATAAATACCACACTATAGCATGTAAGCTCCGAGTCATATATGCCTGATGTAGCCCTTCGTTTAATTCTTATAGTTCATCTCATTCAAAATCAATTAGTTTTTATAAAAAAAAACTAAGAACGCGGGAATAGGAAAAACATGGGATTATAGTGGAATGTCGTCTTGAATCCTACAGGATTGTATGAGTGTTCGATTGTGCATAGAAAAAACACAGAATTCTTTCAAAGAGGTTTGAGTGTATGGGATGTTTCCTATGAAATCTAGTGCAAATGAATCATATGGAAAAATTCCTATGGTTTACAATCCTACGAATCAAACAACCAAGATAGGAAAAATTCCTAATGATTAGAATCCTCCAAAATTCCTTTGAGAATCCTTTGAAGCAAAGAATCCCTTAATCTATTTTATGATTCATGGAATTGTGCGTTGTAAAGCATAAAGTAAAAACAAATAATGGCAATTCAACTAGAAAAAAAGTTTGGGCAATTATGATACGGAAGATTATAGAACAAAAGAGAACCACTATTGTTTTGAGGTTTATGCATTATGCTTAAGTTCAACCATGGAGTCTGCTACATTGTACATGTGGCAAAATCCGGTGGGGGGATAGAATATGGTGCGAGGGGCTGACTGGATGGAGACTATGAAGGAATGCATAAGTGCGAGATCGATATTTAGAGAGAGGGGGCGAACACGTGCGCTATTGTGCGCAGTGGCGGAGCCATGAAAAATAAATGAGCTAGGGGGCCAAGCATTGCTAATCCTTTACGAGGAGGGTCAATTTGTGAACTTAAACCATTTTTAGCAGCAATTGTCTAATGATCACATTCATATTAGCCTCGATATATAGTGATGTTAGAGGGGGAGGGGGCAGGGCCCTAACTGCCCCCTGCCTTCGCCATTGTGCACGCGTCTGAGAGATGAAGTGGAAGGCCTGGATGATGAGAGGGGGACGTTGGATATATAATTAATGTGGGTGTATTAGCTATATATGTTAATCCTATATAGAGAGGTATAGATTGATCGGTGTGGACGTGGAAAAGAGGGTGAGACCTCATTGGATATAACGATTGATCGGTTTGTGTGGAAAACTATGATCGTTGGGCATGCATAGAGGAACATCGATCGTTGCACATGCACCCGTGAGAGATAAAGAATGCCCGATATTATGGAGAGGGGGATGTGTGTGGGTGTGTGCCTTCATGGGAGACCGACCTGAAGAAAAAGATTGCATGCATGCGATGGAGAATGCCGACTGGTAGTGTGTGTGCATGCATGCACGAGAGAAAGTTAGTGGTACAATTATAAAGAGAAGACTACTGTGTGGGTGTAAAAGAATAGGTGAGGTCATAATCAATGTAAAGTTGAATTCAAATATTTGAATAAGAGATCCTGATGTTTGAAACCCATGCATGCATGAATATAACGGAGATCTGCGCGGTGTGGTTTGGAAACGAGCATGTTGTAATGTATACCAATGGCAGACATCATTTGGCCACGTCGCATCCGTGCATGGACACACTATTCTAATTGGAGATGATGGGCGGCTTTCGCATCACATATCTATATCTTTACCACTATATATACATATTATATTTTATATTTTTTTATATTGTGTGTGGGTAACTTTAACTTTGAAAGATGGTCGTTGGATGAGGCGAATCCGATGGTCCAAAGATGGCAAATTTGAGCACTACTGGCCATTGGATATCATCTAGATTCCACCAGATTTCGCCACATGTATAATCTAGAAGACTCCATGGTTGAACTTAAGAATAATGCACAAACATCAAAACACAAGCACTTCTTATTTGTTCTAGAATCTTCCGTATCAGAATTGCCCAAATGTTTTTCTAATTGATTTGCCATTATTTGTTTTTACTTTATGTCTTACGACGCACAATTCCATGAATCTTAAAATAGATTAGCTTTCTTATAAAAACTAGATGATTTTGAATGAAATGAACTATAAGAATTAAACGAACATCTACATCATGCATATATGACTCAAAGCCTGCATGCTATAATGTGGTATTTATGCATAATTTGGGAACCATATCTCATGCGTGCAATGCACATGTACCTTACTCTAGTCAAAATGGTGTTTGTGTGTGTGTGTGTTTTGTGTGTTGAGGTGCAAATTGTCTTTTTTTGGGTACACGTTAAGCTTGTTCTTCCGAAATTTCAAGCCGTGCCTTGTTATGCCGAAAATTCAACTAGCGTCTCTGTCTATCGTGCTGCAAAACTCCCGCCTCTTCAACCAGCGCCTTGTTAGCCCGAAATATTTAAGATATATCTTTGTCTCGTTGTGCTCCGACAACTCCCCCCTTCTCAACCCACGCCTTGCTATTCCGAAATTACAACATGCGTGAAAACTCCCACCTCCCGTGAAATCCCGACAAGCGAAATGCCCGTGGTACCCCTGAACCAAAAGAACCGCCTCAAATTGGTGGGGGTACTTTCGTAACTTACCCCACATTTCGGACAAGTGCGTCTCTAAGCCATGGTTCCCCACTGCCATCCCGTCCGCCCACCCATTTGTACACCGAGGTCGCGAAAACCCGCGACGAAACCCCACACCCTGCTCCGTCTGCCACCCAGCCGGAGCCTCTTCCCCGACGACGTTCAGCCACCCCATCCTCCACCTCCAAGGAGCTGCCCCGACGTTCCCCTCGTCTTTTGCGCCACCTCCATTCCCACGTCGTCGTCTTCACATGCACCACCGGAAGAGCATCATCATCACCGTTTCCTCGGATGAAGCTGCGGGCTAATCGGCACCACCAAAGAGGTTGTACACTAATCGCCGCATTTTCTTCTTGATTCGATCTCACGGTGCTGCCGGCGCTCGGTCCCGAGCCGACACGGCACGACTCCATCCACGGGGGCGTCGCCGGCCACTTCCTCCACGGCGCCGCTCCCTCGGCGGCGACATCCACATCAGTAGGAGCTGTTGCTGCTTTAGCTCTCACTCGCGCTGCTACTCTGCTCTTGCTCTCGGTCCCCTGCCCTGGTCTGCTCTTGCTATTGCTCTTGCTCGCGCTGTTGCTCTTGCTCTTGCTCTTGCTTGCGATGCTGCTCGATTTAGCTACACTTCAGTCGATTGAATCGACCATTGGTTCAGTCAATTTTTAGGGGGTGGGGGGCTCGCCGGGGTGAAAGAAGAACCAGCCGCAGCGCGAAGGGGGCTCGCCGGATAGGTACCCCACTATCTATCTCAGGGTTCAGGGTGGGGGCGGTGGTCGCCGGCGATGGCGGGGCGGTGGCGTGGGGATCGCCGGAGAAAAATCTCGGCACGGGGGGGGGGGGCTAGAGGGATGGGAGGGGCGGTGGCGGGCCGACGGTGGGGAGTGTTTTCGAGGCTGGCGGGGCGGCGGGGGGCTGCTGTTTGGCCGGTGGTGGCTGGAGGCTCAGGGGGGGTGGAGGTTGAAGATGAACCGCAGGCCCTTGATTTCGTATCAAACGGCTGCAAAATCGACTGACCAGAGATGCAAAAGTTAGTCGACCGACGTGTAGCCTCACCTTGCTAGTGCGTTCAGTTCCGACAAAAAAATTCAGTTTCGACAGCAAAATTCAGTTTCGACAGTTAAGTTCGGTTTCGACAGTTAAGTTTAGTTTCGACAGTTAAATTCAGTTTCCACAGTTAAGTTCAGAGATGAGCGGCTGATGTATTTTACATCTAGCACTTTGTGGTTATGTACTTTATGTCATGTATTGGAGATGCTATTAGAATTTGATACGTCTCCAGCGTATCTATAATTTTTGATTGCTCCATGCTATATTATCTACTGTTTTGGACTATATTGGGCTTTATTTTCCACTTTTATATTATTTTTGGGACTAACCTATTAACCGGAGGCCCAGCCTAGAATTGCAGTTTTTTTGCCTATTTCACTGTTTCGGAGAAACAGAATATCAAACGGAGTCCAAACGGAATAAAATCTTCGGGAACGTGATTTTCTCACTGAACGTGATCTAGGAGACTTGGACCCTACTGCAAGGGATCAAAGAGGAGGTCGCGAGGGTGGGGGGCGCGCCCCCCCTAGGGCGCGCCCCCCTGCCTCGTGGGCCCCTCGGTGCTCCACCGACGTACTTCTTCCTCCTATATATACACACGTACCCCCAAACGATCAAACCAGGAGCCAAAAACCTAATTCCACCGCCGCAACTTTCTGTATCCACGAGATCCCATCTTGGGGCCTTTTCCGGAGCTCCGCCGGAAGAGGGCCGTCATCACGGAGGGCTTCTACATCATCCTAGCCCCTCCGATGAAGTGTGAGTAGTTTACCTCAGACCTTCGGGTCCATAGTTAGTAGCTAGATGGCTTCTTCTCTCTCTTTGAATCTCAATACAAAGTTCTCCCCCTCTCTTGTGGAGATCTATTCGATGTAATCTTCTTTGTGCGGTGTGTTTCTTGAGACCGATGAATTGTGGGTTTATGATCAAGTCTATCTATGAATAATATTTGAATCTTCTCTGAATTCTTTTATGTATGATTGGTTATCTTTGCAAGTCTCTTCGAATTATCCGTTTGGTTTGGCCAACTAGATTGGTAGTTCTTGCCATGGGAGAAGTGCTTAGCTTTGGGTTCGATCTTGCGGTGTCCTTACCCAGTGACAGAAGGGGCAGCAAGGCACGTATTGTATCGTTGCCATCGAGGATAACAAGATGGGGTTTATTTCATATTGCATGAATTTATCTCTCTACATCATGTCATCTTGCTTAAGGCGTTACTCTGTTTTTAACTTAATACTCTAGATGCATGCTGGATAGCGGTCGATGAGTGGAGTAATAGTAGTAGATGCAGAATCATTTCGGTCTACTTGTCACGGACGTGATGCCTATATACATGATCATGCCTAGATATTCTCATAACTATGCACAATTCTGTCAATTGCTCAACAGTAATTTGTTCACCCACCGTAGAATACTTATGCTCTTGAGAGAAGCCACTAGTGAAACCTATGGCCCCCGTGTCTATTCTCATCATATCAATCTCCATCAATTTAATCTTGCTTTGCTTTTTTACTTTGCTTTTACTTTTTACTTTGCATCTTTATATCAAAAATACCAAAAATATTATATCTATCATATCTCACTCTCGTAAGTGACCGTGAAGGGATTGACAACCCCTAATCGCGTTGGTTGTGAGTAGCTATCGTTTTGTGCAGGTATGAGGGACTTGAGCGTGGCCTCCTACTGGATTGATACCTTGGTTCTCAAAAACTAAGGGAAATACTTACGCTACTCTACTGCATCATCCCTTCCTCTTCGGGGAAAACCAACGCAAGCTCAAGACGTAGCAAGAAGGATTTCTGGCGCCGTTGCCGGGGAGTCTATGCAAAAAGTCAACATACCAAGTACCCATCGCACTCCCTATCTCTCGCATTACATTATTTGCCATTTGCCTCTTGTTTTCCTCTCCCCCACTTCACCCTTGCCGTTTTATTCGCCCTCTCTCTTTCTATCCTCCCTCTCTATTTGCCTCTTTTATCCGCTTGCTTTTTGTTTGCTCATGTGCTAGTGTGCTTGTTTGTCGCGATGGCTCAAGATAATACTAAATTGTGTGACTTCACCAATACCCATAATAATGATTTCCTTAGCACTCCGATTGCTCCTCTTACCGATGCTGAATCTTGTGAAATTAATACTGCTTTGTTGAATCTTGTCATGAAAGATCAATTCGCCGGCCTTCCTAGTGAAGATGCCGCTACTCATCTGAATAGCTTCGTTGATTTATGTGATATGCAAAAGAAAAAAGATGTCGATAATGATGTCGTTAAATTGAAGCTATTTCCTTTTTCGCTTAGAGATCGTGCTAAAGCTTGGTTTTCGTCTTTGCCTAAGAATAGTATTGATTCATGGAACAAGTGCAAAGATTCTTTTATCTCTAAGTATTTTCCTCCCGCTAAGATCATCTCTCTTAGAAACGATATTATGAACTTTAAACAACTTGATCATGAACATGTTGCACAAGCTTGGGAGAGAATGAAATTAATGATACGTAATTGCCCTACTCATCATTTGAATTTGTGGATGATTATACAAAAAAATTATGCCGGATTGAATTTTGCTTCTAGAAATCTTTTAGATTCGGCCGTGGGAGGCACTTTTATGGAAATCACTTTAGGTGATGCTACTAAACTCCTAGATAATATTATGGTTAATTATTCTCAATGTCATACTGAAAGAACTTCTAATAAAAAAGTGCATGCGATAGAAGAAATCAATGTGTTGAGTGGAAAGATGGATGAACTTATGAAATTATTTGCTACTAAGAGTGTTTCTTCTGATCCTAATGATATGCCTTTGTCTACTTTGATTGAGGAAAACAATGAATCTATGCATGTGAATTTTGTTGGTAGGAATAATTTTTGTAACAACGCTTATAGAGGGAATTTTAATCCTAGGCCATATCCTAGTAATCCTTCTAATAATTATGGGAATTCCTACAATAACTCTTATGGAAATTATAATAAGATGCCCTTTGATTTTGAATCTAATATTAGAGAATGTATTTCTTCGCAAAAGAATTTTAATGCTATGATTGAAGAAAAATTGCTTAAGATTGATGATTTGGCTAGGAACGTTGATAGAGTTGCTCTTGATGTTGATTCTTTGAAACTTAGATCTATTCCACCTAAGCATGATATCAATGAGTCTCTAAAAGCCATGAGAATTTCAATTTATGAGTGTAAGGAAAGAACCGCTAGGATGCGTGCTTCCAAATGTGCCTTTATTAAAGCGTGTTCTTCCAATTCCTATCAAAATCAAGATGAAGATCTAAAAGTTATTGATGTGTCCCCTATTAAATCTTTGTTTTGCAATATGAATCTTGATGAAACTGAATAGGATCTTCCTTTACCAAGAAGGCGTTCTAAAAATTCGGAGTATTTAGATCTTAGTGATGAAATTGATGAAAGTGGGACTGAAAGAAATAAAAATCTAGATGTTGCTAAACCCACTATATTGGATTTCAAGGAATTTAATTATGAAAGTTGCTCTTTAATTGATTGTATTTCCTTGTTGCAATCCGTGCTAAATTCTCCACATGCTTATAGTCAAAATAAAGCCTTCACTGAACATATTGTTGATGCCTTGATGCAATCTTATGAAGAAAAACTTGAGTTGAAAGTTTCTATCCCTAGAAAACTCTATGCTGAGTGGGAACCAACTATTAAAATTAAAATTAAAGATCATGAGGTTTATGCTTTGTGTGATTTGGGTGCTAGTGTCTCTACTATTCCCTAGACTTTGTGTGATTTGCTAGATTTCTGTAACTTTGATGATTGCTCTCTAAACTTGCATCTTGCGGATTCCACTATTAAGAAACCTATGGGAAGAATTAATGATGTTCTTATTGTTGCAGATAGAAATTATATGCCCGTAGATTTCATTGTTCTTGATATAGATTGCAATCCTTCTTGCCCTATTATTCTTGGTAGACCTTTCCTTAGAACGGTTGGTGCGATTATTGATATGAAGGAAGGGAATATTAGATTTCAATTTCCATTAAAAAAGGGCATGGAACACTTTCCAAGAAAGAAAATAAAATTGCCATATGAAACTATCATGAGAGCCACTTATGGATTGCCTACCAAAGATGGCAATACCTAGATCTATCCTCGCTTTTATGCCTAGCTAGGGGCGTTAAATGATAGCGCTTGTTGGGAGGCAACCCAATTTTATTTTTATTCCTTGCTTTTTGATCCTGTTTAGTAATAAATAAATTATTTAGCCTCTGTTTTGGTTGTGTTTCTTGTGTTTAATTAGTTTTTGTGCCAAGTAGAACCGTTGGGAAGACTTGGGGAAAGTCTTGTTGAACTTGCTGTAAAAAACAGAAACTTTAGCGCTCACGAGAAATGCTATAATTTTTATTTGGAGAGTGCTATTTAGTTAATTCTTTTTGAAGATGATTAATAGATAAATTACTCACGTCCATCAGTTTATTTTAGAATTTTTGGGGTTCCATATCTTGCGCTAGCTACAGATTACTACACACGGTTCTGTTTTTGACAGATTCTGTTTCCCGTGTGTTGTTTGCTTATTTTGATGAATCTATGGCTAGTAAAATAGTTTACAATCCATAGAGAAGTTGGAATACGGTAGGTTTAATACCAATATAAATAAATAATTAGTTCATTACAGTACCTTGAAGTGGACTTTTGTTTTCTTTCGCTAACGGAGCTCACGAGTTTTCTTCTTTGAGTTTTGTGTTGTGAAGTTTTCAAGTTTTGGGTGAATTCTTGTGATGGATTATAGAACAAGGAGTGGCAAGAGCCTAAGCTTGGGGATGCCCATGGCACCCCCAAGATAATCCAAGGACACCAAAAAGTCAAAGCTTGGGGATGCCCGAGAAGGCATCCCCTCTTTCGTCCACTTCCATCGGTAATTTACTTGGAGCTATATTTTTATTCACCAACATGATATTTGTCTTGCTTGGAGCGTCTTGTATCATTTGTGTCTTTGTGTCTTAGTATGCCACAATCATCCTTGCTGTACACACCTTTTGAGAGAGCCATACATGAATTAAAATTTGATAGAACACTCCATGTGCTTCACTTATATCTTTTGAGCTAAGTAGTTTTACTCTATGTGCTTCACTTATATCTTTTGAGCTAAGTAGTTTTGCTCTGTGTGCTTCACTTATACCTTTTGAGATTTATAATTTTGCTCTATGTGCTTCACTTAGATCTTTTATAGAACGGTAGTGGATTTGTTTTAAAGAAACTATTGATCTCTCATGCTTCACTTAAATCATTTTGAGAGTCTTAATAGCATGGTAATTTGCTTAATAATAATATGCTTGGTATTCAAGATTTGTGAAACTTTCTTTTGAGTGTGTTGAATACTAAGAAAAGATTAAAGCATAATAATTGTTTTGAGATATGGAGGTGGTAATATTAAAGTCATGCTAGTTGAGTAGTTTTGAATTTAAAGAATACTTGTGTTAAAGTTTGTGATTCCCGTAGCATGCACGTATGGTGAACCGTTATGTGATGAAGTCTGAGCATGATTTATTTATTGATTGTCTTCCTTATGAGTGGCGGTTGGGGACAAGCGATGGTCTTTTCCTACCAATCTATCCCCCTAGGAGCATGCGCGTAATACTTTGCTTTGATAACTTCTAGATTTTTGCAATAAGTATATGAGTTCTTTATGACTAATGTTGAGTCCATGGATCATACGCACTCTCACCCTTCCAGCTTTGCTAGCCTCTCTAAATACCGCGCACCTTTCGCCAGTATCATACACCTACCATATACCTTCCTCAAAACAGCCACCATACCTACCTATTATGGCATTTCCATAGCCATTCCGAGATATATTGCCATGCAACTTTCCACCATCTAGTTCATCATGACACATTCATCATTGTCATATTGCTTAGCATGATCATGTAGTTGACATAGTATTTGTGGCAAAGCCACCATTCATAATTTTTTCATACTTGTCACTCTTGATTCATTTCATATCCCGGTACACCACCGGAGGCATTCATATAGAGTCATACTTTGTTCTAGTAATCGAGTTGTAACCATTGAGTTGTAAATAAATAGAAGTGTGATGATCATCATTTAATAGAGCATTGTCCCAAATAAAAAAAGAAAGGCCAAAAAAAGAGAAAGGCCAAAGAAAAAAAAGGAGGCCCAAAAAAACAAGAGGGGCAATGCTACTATCCGTTTTCCACACTTGTGCTTCAAAGTAGTACCATGATATAGCGAATCCCATATATTGTGCTTCAAAATAGCACCATGTTCTTCATATAGAGAGTCTCATATGTTGTCACTTTCTTATACTAGTGGGAATTTTACATTATAGAACTTGGCTTGTATATTCCAAAGATGGGCTTCCTCAAATTGCCCTAGGTCTTCGTGAGCAAGCAAGTTGGATGCACACCCACTAGTTTCTTTTGTTGAGCTTTCATACATTTATAGCTCTAGTGCATCCGTTGCATGGCAATCCCTACTCACTCACATTGATATCTATTGATGGGCATCTTCATAGCCCGTTGATACACCTAGTTGATGTGAGACTATCTTCTCCTTTTTGTCTTCTTCGCAACCACCATTCTATCCCACCTATAGTGCTATATCCATGGCTCACGCTCATGTATTGCATGAAGATTGAAAAGGTTTTGAAAAAGTTAGAGTATGAAACAATTTCTTGGCTTGTCATCAGGGTTGTGCATGATTTAAATACTTTGTGTGGTGAACATGGAGCACATCCAGACTATATGATTTTGTAGGGATAACTTTCTTTGGCCATGTTATTTTGAGAAGACATAATTGCTTTGTTAGTATGCTTGAAGTATTATTATTTTTATGTCAATATAAACTTTTGTCTTGAATCTTTCGAATCTGAATATTCATACCACAATTAAGAAGATTTGCATTGAAATTATGCCAAGTAGCACTCCGCATCAAAAATTCTCTTTTTATCATTTACCTACTCAAGGACGAGCAGGAATTAAGCTTGGGGATGCCTGATACGTCTCCAGCGTATCTATAATTTTTTATTGCTCCATGCTATATTATCTACTGTTTTGGACTATATTGGGCTTTATTTTCCACTTTTATATTATTTTTGGGACTAACCTATTAACCGGAGGCCCAGCCCAGAATTGCTGTTTTTTTGCCTATTTCAGTGTTTCGGAGAAACAGAATATCAAACGGAGTCCAAACGGAATAAAATCTTTGGGAACGTGATTTTCTCACTAAACGTGATCCAGGAGACTTGGACCCTACTGCAAGGGATCAAAGAGGAGGTCACGAGGGTGCCCCCCCTAGGGCGCGCCCCTGCCTCGTGGGCCCCTCGGTGCTCCACTGACGTACTTCTTCCTCCTATATATACACACGTACCCCCAAATGATCAGAACAGGAGCCAAAAACCTAATTCCACCGCCACAACTTTCTGTATCCACGAGATCCCATCTTGGGGCCTTTTCCGGAGCTCCGCCGGAAGAGGGCCGTTATCACGGAGGGCTTCTACATCATCCTAGCCCCTCCGATGAAGTGTGAGTAGTTTACCTCAGACCTTCGGGTCCATAGTTAGTAGCTAGATGGCTTCTTCTCTCTCTTTGAATCTCAATACAAAGTTCTCCCCCTCTCTTGTGGAGATCTATTCGATGTAATCTTCTTTTTGCGGTGTGTTTGTTGAGATCAATGAATTATGGGTTTATGATCAAGTCTATCTATGAATAATATTCGAATCTTCTCTGAATTCTTTTATGTATGATTGGTTATCTTTGCAAGTCTCTTCGAATTATCCGTTTGGTTTGGCCAACTAGATTGGTAGTTCTTGCCATGGGAGAAGTGCTTAGCTTTGGGTTCGATCTTGCGGTGTCCTTACCCAGTGACAGAAGGGGCAGCAAGGCACGTATTGTATCGTTGCCATCGAGGATAACAAGATGGGGTTTATTTCATATTGCATGAATTTATCTCTCTACATCATGTCATCTTGCTTAAGGCGTTACTCTGTTTTTAACTTAATACTCTAGATGCATGCTGGATAGCGGTCGATGAGTGGAGTAATAGTAGTAGATGCAGAATCGTTTCCGTCTACTTGTCACGGACGTGATGCCTATATACATGATCATGCCTAGATATTCTCATAACTATGCTCAATTCTGTCAATTGCTCAACAGTAATTTGTTCACCCACCGTAGAATACTTATGCTCTTGAGAGAAGCCACTAGTGAAACCTATGGCCCCCGGGTCTATTCTCATCATATCAATATCCATCACTTTAATCTTGCTTTCCTTTTACTTTTTACTTTGCATCTTTATATCAAAAATACCAAAAATATTATATCTCTCAGATCTCACTCTCGTAAGTGACCGTGAAGGGCTTGACAACCCCTAATCGCGTTGGTTGCGAGTAGCTATCATTTTGTGCAGGTACGAGGGACTTGAGTGTGGCCTCCTACTGGATTGATACCTTGGTTCTCAAAGACTGAGGGAAATACTTACGCTACTCTGCTGCATCATCCCTTCCTCTTCGGGGAAAACCAACGCAAGCTCAGGACATAGCAGAATTCCACTCAGGTTAACCTTGTTCGTTATCTCTCTTGTCCTGCTTCAGCCTCAGCGTCGTACAACTCACCGGAGCTGCTCGAACGACGAAACCATCCATCACAGCGGAGCAGTACCTCGGCTCCATCTTCAGACACCTAAGATCTTCTTTCCCTCCTCCGACAGCCAAGTCAGCCGGAGCATCCTCACCGGCCAACCCAATCACGCTGAGATTGACATGGCTTCGCCAAAGAGGTTGTACACTTGTTGCATCTCTTTTTACTCTACATGTTATATATATTGTCCACTGAGCACTTGTAGTAACGGGAAATAAGATTATTTTATCCTACTATATGACAAGCAGTGACGTACCAAGCAACTTAGCTATCCGTGATGGACTCTCTTGAACACCATCATTATTTATCTCTGCGTGTTTGAGCTGTGCATTTGTCGATGGGCCTGGGAGTTGAGCTAGTATGGCAGTGGCCTAGGTCCAAAGTAATAGAAGTAGCACAAAAACATTTTTTTAGTGTAGGATTTTCCTTACCAGAGAAAGGCCAAGCAATTCTCAAAGACATCCATCAAGGCGAGTGTGGCCACCATGCGGCTTCGAGAGCACTTGTCGCCAAAGCTTTCCGCCATGGTTTCTTCTGGCCGACTGCTCCCGAAGACGCCAAGTCCTTGGTCCAAAAATGCAAGGGGTGCCCGAAGTTCCGCTCTAAGCCTCATCAGCCGGCTTCTACACTCAATACTATTCCCATTGCCTGGCCCTTTGTTGTTAGGGGCCTGGACATGGTAGGACCATTCAGGACGGCACGAGGCGGTCTGACTCACTTACTTGTCGCAGTGGACAAGTTTAGCAAGTGGATAGAGGCAAAACCAGTCAAGAGGTTGAATGGTCCGAGTGCTGTGACCTTCATCTCCGACATCACAACTCGGTACGGCATACCGCACAGCATCATCACCGACAACGGCACAAACTTTGCCAAAGGTGCATTGGCCCGTTTCTGCGCGATGCAGGGCATCCGAATGGACTTAGCGTCCGTTGCCCATCCGCAGTCCAACGGCCAAGTAGAGCGAGCAAACGGCCTAATCTTGTCCAGCATCAAGCCTCGGCTGGTTGAGCCTCTGGAGCGCTCGGCAGGCTGCTGGCTTGACGAGTTGCTAGCCGTCCTCTAGAGCCTGTGCACGACTCCAAACAAGTCAACCAGCTTCACGCCCTTCTTCCTCGTCTACGGTGCCGAAGCCGTCATCCCAACGGACATTGAGTTCGACTCCCCCCGAATCACCATGTACATCGAGGAGGAAGCGGAAGAAGCACGTCAAGACGGTGTCGATCTGCTAGAAGAGGGACGGCTGTTGGCACTCAGCCGGTCCAGCATCTACCAGCAGAGCCTACGCCGATACTACAACTGGAAGGTCAAGCCGCGATCTTTCCAAGAAGGAGACCTCGTGCTCCCGCTGATTCAGCGAACAGCCGGCCAGCACAAGCTCTCAGCACCTTGGGAAGGCCCTTTCATCATCAGCAAAGTGTTGGGCAATGACTCCTACTACCTGATCGATGCTCAGAAGCCCCGAGCACGCAAGAGGGATGACTCTGGCAAAGAGACGGAGCGGCCATGGAATGCAAACCTCCTCCGAAGATTTTATAGTTAATGCAGTATGTATCAGGCTACCTTTTGTATTAAAGTACGAAGACCTCGGGCCCCTCGAGAAGATCTCGGGGATTGCCTTCTTTTAGCTATATGATAAAGAGTTATGCCTATGAGTATGTTATTATTTGTTATACCGCTTGGCACCGGGTTCGACTAGTCGGCCCGGGGACTTGCCGTCTTGATCTATGAAATGACTTCCTGTAGCCGGACAAGTAATGTGTGGCACTTAAGACGTCTCCTGTTAGAAGCCACAGATCGCAGAGCGACTGTCTGGTGAACAGGAGTAAGGTAGAATGGGTGCCCATATGAAAAATGGCTAAGGACTCAAAGCATGCACATAGTTTAAAGCCGGTTTCCATCCTTTTACAACCGACTCTTGAGAAGCCGGCTTGCCGTCTTCTAAATTAACTTGCTAAAAACTCTAAATGGCTAAGTACTTGCCTTCCCAAAGAAGCCAAGTACTTGATCCAGCGGCAGTCCACAGAGCGGCTGTCCGACTAGCAAGACAGGAACCAAGGGAAGGCGGCAAAGGAAAAAGCCAAAGAGCAATAAGCAAGAAGAGATAGAATGCGGATAAATATTTACATAGAAAGGCCCTTGGCCGAATCATCAAACAGAAGTTCAAGATACACCCAGTGGGTGGAATTGTGCAAAATAACAAGTTCATTGAGACTACTAAGTAGGTAAAAGCAAAGATAAAGTGGCAGCCTAGGAAGCCACGGACGGACTCGGAGGACCGGAGGGGTCGGCGGTGCCAGTTGCCGGGGCGGCCGGCTGGTTGGTCTCCGCTTGATCACCTCCGGCAACAGCTGGCTCGGTTGGGCGCGGCTCGTTGCTAGAGGCGCGGTCGAGCTGGGGCTGGCTGTCTGCCCCGACCTCTGGCACCTCCTCCTTGTCTCCTTCCTGCTCCTTGCCTTCTTCTTAGCCACTTGAGTCGATCACCTCCGCCGAGTCCTCGCCGTCATCCGGGTTCAGCCCGAACCACTCCGGTGGTGCCTCCTCGCCGTTCTCAGCCCGCTCTGGGACGAAGATGCTGGTGTCGGTGTACTCGGCGATCGACGCGGCGTGCTTCACAAGATCGTCTTCCACCGTCGCCAGCTCCGCCTGAGCTTCCAGGCGGAATGTGGCCAGCTGGGCTAAACTCAGCCCATGATACCACGCCTTAGCGAATTCTAAAGCCCGGCGTGCTCCAGCCCGGGCCGAAGAACCCTTCCAGGCCTCAAGGCGGCCGACTGCTACCTCTAGCCAGTCGGCAGTCCGACTGGGGGTGCGCGGTGCCGGCATGTCCGGCCACAGGGCGGCAATCGCCTGGGCGCCGACACGTTGAAGCCGGCGCAGCATCCGGTGGGCCAGCAAACGGCGGGCCTCGATGCTAAGGATCTACTCGCCAAGAGTTCGGGGGGCGTTGGCGGCGATCTGTGCGCCGTCCGCCCTCCGTGCTTCACGATCAGCCTCGATGGCTTGATTGGCGGCGTCCGAATGATTGGGGAAGAAGTCTGCTAAGGAAGAAGAACGAAGAAACAAGGTTAAAATTTAAAGGCCGACTCAACTAGCAGTCGGCAGCTCAGAAAATGAAAGGAGGGGAAGCTCACCATCGATGAGATCTTCGATCGCGTGGAAGCCGGAGACCAGAGTCGCCTCCTTGTCAGTCTAGGAGGAGCGCTCAGACGCAAATTCAGCAAGGAGGGTGGTCTCCTTGTCCTCCGCCTCCTTCTGGGCCCTTTGGAGCAGCTCCTTCTGCTTCGCCAGCTGCGTAGCCAGCCGGTCCCGCTCCTCCGTCAACCGGCCGCACTCCTCCTTGATACGAAGTGCGGTGTTGGCCTCGCCCAACTGCTGCTGCAGGGCGGCGTTGGCCTCTGAAGAAGAAAAGGTAGGGGTGTCAGTCGTCAATAAGGAAGAAAGGTCGCCGGGGAGATCCGGCCCGACTGCTCCGCAGTCGGCCTGAGTCTCGGGGAGTACAGCCCGCGGGTGCAACAGCGCGCCCCCGCAGAGAAAGAAGAAGACTCACCCCGGCTTTACGACAAGTCGGCGGTCCGCTTGGCCAGCTCCTCAACATTGGCGTTGAAGGAGGTCACGCGAAGATTGTGTTAATCTTGCATCAAAATTTCACACAAAGTGTTGGTACTTGGAACTCAACGATTAGATTTCCGAGCCGCCTGCTCAGCAGCCGTCCCGAAACTCGGGGACTACACCCAGTGGGTGCGCTGGCGCGCCTCCACAAAGAAAAACAAGGAAAGCAAAAACAAAAAGGAAGCATGCATACCCGGATGGCTGTTCGCGACGCCAGATACGCATTGGTGCATTCCTTGAGGGCGTCGCCCTCGGCCTGGAGCTTGGCTTGGACGTCCAAGAGTGCCCGGTTCAACGGGCCCGTCCCGCCTCCCCGTACCCACCCAGTGGGCGCGGCGCTCGACACCTCGATGTCCGAGATCGTGGAGCTCGCAGCACCGGTGTCCAGAGGGCGTGACGCTGAGGCCGCCTTCGCAAGACGGCGGCGCGTCGGCGTGCCGACCTCGAGAGCTAGGCCCGCCACCACCACGCCTTTGGTTTGCGGCACTTGCGGGTCCGCCGGTTGCCCGCCTGGCGCGCTTTCGGAGCGCGGCGGTGGCGGCACAATGACTTCTAGCGTGGCGATTACGTCGGCGTCCCTCTCCATGACCGGGTTCTCGTTGCCGACTTCCCCAGTCTACGACATGAACTCCGGTGGCGGCGGCGCAGAGTTCAGGGGGACGACGAACACCGCCAACTGTCGGTGTGCGGCTTCTTTAGCGCGCCTCTTCTCCGCATTGGCGGCCTCAGCTTCCGCCATCTTCTTCAGGGCGGCGGCCTCCGCCTTGCCGACTTCCGCCTTCTTCAGGCGGGCGGCTTCCCGCTCCTCACGCGCCTCCCGCGTGTTCCGCTCCGTCGCCTCCCGGAGGTCGACGACAGGATCAATCCGCCGGGTGGTGGAGGAGGTCTCCGCCGACTTTACGACGGAGCCGGCGGCCGACTTCTCAAGAGAGAGCGGGGCCCTAAAGTCGGGAAAATAAAGCAAAGGGATTTCAGACAGAGTCAATAAAGAAATGTGAAGGTACAAAGGGAGGTCGTACTTACGCCGAAATCAGCTGCGGCGTCTTTGCCACCTTGCGGAAGCGGTTGGCCTTTGCGGCTGCTTCGTCCCGCTTGGTCGCCGCGGCTGAGCCCTTGGGCTTCTTCGGCCGGCTGCCGAACAGGCTCGTCCCGACACTACGCTTCTTGCTGCCGCCTTGAGTGTCTGGCTCGGCCGACGAGCTCGTACCTGGCTGGCCGGCTCCTGGCTGGTGGCGTGGGGTGATTTCCTCGTCATCATCAGGCCAGTCCTCGAGACTGGCCCCAAGTCTCGGGCCACCTGCTGTGCCGCCTCCTCCCTCGGCATCATCCTCTAGGGCCGCCGCCCCCAAGTCGAGGTCGTCCACATCACTCTCCACTCGGTCGGGGAGGAGCTCGCGGTCCGGCCCCATGGTGCTGGCTGCTGGCTGGAGGAGGGGATTCTGACCAAAGCCGACTGGTCATATCGGACAAGACGGACTCGGCAGCGAAGGAGTCAGGAAAGTCGAAGAAAGAGAGAGAAGGAAAACAACTCACCAGAGGTGGAGGGGCGGCACGTGAATACGGCTCCTTGCCAAACTTCCACTCTTCGTTGAGGTCATAGCTCGGAACATAATTCACCATGTAGGCTACCTCCTCGTGAGGCATCTCCTTGGTGCACATCTGACTCGGGTCCCGGTGCCCGCTCATCTGACAGATCATGTGGGGGTGACTTTGGAGTTGGAGCACTCGGCGCGCCACGAAGGCGGCCACCAAATCCAGCCCGGTCAGGCCCTCCGTCTGCGTCAGCACCCGAAGTCGCGCAACGGCGCCGGCTCCTGGAGGCGTCAGCGTCCTAGCCCGATGCGACCAGTTGGGCTGCCTCCCCGCCGGCGGGCCGGCTACGTAGACCGGAAGATTGACCCAATCACCCTCCGCGGAGACGTTCTTCACATAGAAGTACGACCGCTGCCACATCTTCACTGACTTGATCAGCTTGATAGAGGGAAATGGGCTGTCGGCCCCCGACCTCCGCACGGCGATGAACGCGCCGCACTGAGCCAACACGCCCATGGCTTGCATGCCGAGCTTGGAGTAGAAGAACTCCCCCTAGAGCTTGATGGTGGGGAGAACGCCGATGAAGCCTTGACACAAGGTGACGAAGGCGGACAGCAGCACCACCGTGTTGGGGGTGAGGTGGTGCGGCTAGAGTCCGTAGAACTCGAGGAAAGAATGGAAGAAGTTGCTTGCCGGCAGGCCCAGGCCACGTAGGCAGTGCGAGCGGAAGACGACCTCCTCGCCCTCCTGCGGCACCGGCGAAATTTCTCCCCTCTGCGTGAGGCAGACCCGCACGAGGTCCTCGCCGGGCAATCGACGCGTCTTGTGGAGGAAATCAACGTGATCATCGTGGACCTCCGAACCGTCCCAGGTGCCGGAGTGCGCCGTAGGGGGCGTGACGGCGGAGGAAGAGCTCATCATGAGCGGACCGCCGCAACGTTCGACGAGGCTTGAGGTGCAGAGAGAGAGGAGAAGGAGAAGAAGCAATGGGGAGGAGGGACGCGCGTGCTCTGCCGCTTCCCCTCCTCCCCCTACTTATAGCCCCATGGGCTGCGAAGCCGAGGGGGCGGTTGTGGGATCTACTACGCCCACTACCCCATGCCCCCCACGTTTATCGCGCAAAGTTACTGCGTGCAGTAACTCCGCGGGAACCTTAACCGTCCCCCACGGCCGCAGCGGATCCGCTCGCGTGCCGAGGCACGGTAGTGGCGGGCCCCGCCTGCAGGCATGTCCCATCGCGCGAATGGGTAGGCAGGCTGGCCTGGCTCGGCCGCTGGTTGCCACGTGGTAGGCCCGAAGTGGGTGACGGCCAGGAAGCTTAGCTGGTACGCCACCGAGTTCCCGCCAGGGCATTCGAAAGTTTTTGGACGAGTCAAAATCAGGCGAATCCGACTCCTACCAGTCGGCCCGGAAGAATCAAGCGGGGTCTCCACCTCAAGTACTCAGAGAAAGAAACTGCTGAGGCTCCTCGGCTGGCTGTTCACGGCGCCTCATCAGCTTCGGGGACTACTGTCGGAGTAATGGGCCACGGGTAGGCTAACCCGAGGCCCAAACCTTTCAGGACATCGGGGCTGACTGCGCCCCTCGAGACGACAGACGAAGAGCCTCCTTCAGGAGGGCGGCTGGAGGAACAGTCGGCAGCCCGCATGCATCCGAGTCCTGGAGATGGGATCAAGACTGGCCGACTCCGACTGGCGGCTTCCAGAGAATCCGGCCACGGGGAGTCGGCCCACGGCACCGACAAAGCCCATGCCCTCATCGGGGGGGATGGGACAGGGAGTGGCAACAGTAAAGCCCATTCCCTCCCCTTATCCAGTAGATGGCTTGGCCACAGTGCGCCATACCAACGGAGATCTCCGTCCGGCGTGGCACTGTGCCCATGCCATCCCTGACATCAGCAACCGTGGGCGGAGTCCTGTGCCCACGACGGCCTCATGGTACGGTCCACGGATGGTGGGCCTTACCAGTCAGCGAGAGTCTAGAAGACGACAATGGCGCCTCCAGTCGGACCCGTAGGGAGTCGGCCCCCAGGAGTCGACCAGCCCCTCCCACGGGTTCCCCCAGCCATTAACCAGATAAGACAAGGGAGTGGCTAAAGTGAACACCCGCCAGATGGCAGGGCTATAGCCACGACCTCATGACCGGGCCTGCGTCATTAGAGGCACGGCTACAGTAATCAGCAGCCGGCAGGACCCGCAAGTGGCGGGTACGGCCTGTCGGCTCCGTACAAGACCAGTCAGCGGGGCCCACCATTCGACGGGCCCCAGCAGTCAACAAAAGAGCCAGTAGGCAGAAAGTCCGACGGCTGGGCCCGACGCCCAGGCAGTTTACCATTGTATCCCTGGGGGTAGGCCTATATAAACCCCCCGAGGCACCTATGCAAAGGGTCCCGATCCATTAGAACTACACCAGACCTTAGAGGAAGTTGAGAGCTAGCCCTGCCTTCTCCTACCCACAGATACAACTCGAGGAGTGCCCTTGTATTCACTTTGCCTTAGTGATCATGCGGAGATCCTACAGAGCAGGACTAGGGGTGTTATCTCCTAGGAGAGCCTCGAACCTGGGTAAAGTACGCCGACGTTCATGTCTACGCCTCATCCCCTTTCCAGGCACCGGTGATGTTCTACTCGCCCCCACCATGATAAGCCATCCATTGGCATATGTCGCACCCAACCCCCGACAATCATTCTGGATTTGTTCATGCACTCCTTATATAATCTCACTAAGTTTTATTCCTATGCATGACAGTTATTGTACACAATGGAACTGATCATGTAGAGCAGAAGAGACGAGCCTTGCGTGACATTAAAATTTCATGCAGATGTCGTTCCATGGTGGGCGCAAACGCAGCCCCCCTCCACCCACTTCGGATCGTAATGAAAAGGAAGATAACTGATCTGAGTGGGATTCAGAAGGAGAAGACCACTCCTATTTATCCCATGAGGTCTTCGCTCTAACTTGGCATGCTGATGCTGGTAATATCATGCATATGGTGCCTTGCATTGCTTACTGTATACATTGAAGATGTCTTCTGCTTAGTTTAGACATGCTTTGTGTCAATGCCATCTGTTTAGTTTCTTTATCGTATATGTGAATCATGCAATGCCATCTTGTCTAGCCAGGCATCATATATGTGAATTTTGCAATGCCATCCTGGTTAGCCAGTCATCTTATATGTGAATTATATCATGCCATCATTTTTTATTACGTGTTAAATTTTTCAAAAATTTTAGTACATTCAATTACTCTTCCTGTGCATCAGCCATTCGGCACGGTCATGGAAAAATCTGGAGTGGAAACAAGGTCTTCAGAGCAGACAATGCTATCTGACGAAGCGCATGTCTTGCTGGTTACCGATAGCTCCTCAGAGGAGGATTCAGAGATAGATGAGCAGTCATATCCCCCCCCCCCGAGGTGCATGCCCTAACTTGGCAGGGTTATGTTGCTCATATCATGCGTATGGTATCTTGCATTGCTATGTCATTTGCTTAGTTTAGACATGCTTTGTGTGAATGCCACCTGTTTAGTGTCTAATTACGATATATGTGAATTATGCAATGCCATCTTGTTGCAAGACATTATATATGTGAATTATGCAATGTTATCTTGTTGCAAGGCATTATGTATGTGAATTATGCAATGCCATGCTATTTAGGCAAGCGTCATATATGTGAATTATATCATGCCGTCCTTTTTTGTATTTCTCATTGCTTTTGTCGACAATGTTTGTATATTCAACTGCTATTCATGTGCATCAGCCATTTGAATTGGTGATGGAGAAATATGGAATGAAAACAAGGTCTTCAGAGCAGATAATGCTACCTATAGAAGCAGATATCTTGCTGGTTACAGATAGCTCTTCAGAGGAGTATTTAGAGGCAGATGACCAGTCCTATTATCCCCCTGAGGTGTATGCTCAAACTTGGCAGGGTTATATTACTCATATCATGCATATGTTGTATTGTAATGCTTAGTTTTTACATCATATACACAATATTGAATGCCATCTCCTTAGGTGACACATCATATATGCGATTGCCCTCTGCTCACTTCCTTAGTATATAAATCATATATTTGAATTATGTCATGCCATGATGTTTACATAGACAGCTTGTATCTGAATTATGGCATGCCAACCCATTTTCTAAAGACATAATATAGTTATATCATCTCATCCTGTTTACATAGTCATCATATTTTAAATTATGTCATTCTATCCATGAATTATATCATGCCATCATGTTTCCATCGACGGCATGTTTGTGATTTATGGCATGCCAACCACATTAATGGACACATCGTATAGTTATATCATGTCATCTTCTTTACATAGTCATCATATTTTGAAGTAAATCATTCTATCCTGTTTAGTTAGCCATCATACGTGTGAAATTGTGTCATGCTATCCTGTTTAATTAGCCATCATATATGTGAAATTATGTCCTGCTATTCTATTTGCTTGGACAACATAAATGTGAATTAGTTCATGCCCTGTTATCTTCCCTACTATCCATTGCACCTGTCTATCTTACAATGTATGTACATTCAATTACTTTTCTTGTTTATCAGCCATATCAATTGGAGGGAGTGATGGCAGTATACGTGGGAGTAAAAACACGATCTTCAAAAAAGATCGTGCTACCTGTCGATGCAGATAGAACCATGGTTGTACTTGCACAAGAACCAACCCCACCACACATAACCCACACTCATGCAGATTGTACCCCTACCCAGTTGGACAAAGAACCAGCAACACCCCTTCTAACCCCAACCCCAGTAGATAGACACCCAGTTCCCGTTGACACAGCACCGCTCCACCACAGAGCACCCAAACACGAGCAGTTAGTAAGGCAACTGCAGTGCCCAAATCATGAGGACCACCACTCCAAACCCGAAGTCAACGCTTAAAGCAGAAGAAGAATTGTTCTCAGGTCAGGTTCCGTAGCTATGGTTCATACTACTTTGCTCTTGCATCACTGTATTTACTGATACCAACTAATTTCAAATTTTAAGGATGCAATTGAAACTCCAATGGCGCAACAGGTATGTTTTAAACCTGTTTCTTCAACGTGTTTGGTTGTTTGCTGTTGTAACTTGCTCTATGTTGATTTCAGTTTCAATTGAATAAACAGTTATGTTCTCATACCATGCACATTACAAGTGTTGTTATTGATGTGTAGTTTCCCACACTTATATTCTGTCTATGCTGCTTTGTCTTAAATAAATATGATTCGAACTGTATCTATCTTGATTTGGCAACATAAACTAGAATGATATACACCATACAGTGACCATACTACATAGATATATGTTTGTTTCATGCTGTTATCCTGTCCACCTTACTACTGAACTGGTTTACCAAAATGAGTTTCATATACTACATTGTAAACTTGAGATGAGTTTATTTGTTTCTCTTTTAGAACGCGGATAAAATATTGGAGAAGAGTACCCTGTTATGCAATGGTAAAGGAAGTGATGCAGATAAGGTTCAAGATAGTGAGATATCCCTGTTGGTCTCTAGGAAAGCTGATAAAAACTATATTGAAGACAGTGAGACAACCCCAAAGTCCTTTCTTGATGCAGTGTTCGAGTTACTGGCTACCACTGTTAGCACCAGCTCTTCGAACTTGTTGCCTGAATCAGTTCGGCTTCTTGAGTCTTAACTTCAAGTTGAAAGACCTCGATCATATGTTATGCGACAGGAAGCTGAAGGACTGAGGAAATCCCTGCAAAATTCAGCTGCATACTTTCTGGTGCAACAGCAAGCGCTGGAGGACTTAAGCGCCAAACAAGAGAAAGTTAATAAGCTTGCTAAGCATCTTGCCAGCATTATGGGTACCCAGGATATTGTTTCTTGAGCTCTTCTGAAGTGGTTTCAGTTTTGGACTTGTTTTGCTGCGTCGTTTATATGCTGTTGTGTTCCCTATATTTGCACTGGTAGCGAACTTTGATGCCCGGTGGATGTAATATGTGTAATAGCCGTGATAGCCTAGTGTAAGTTGCTTGCTTATTTATTTCCTTGTTGTCTTGTTTATTTGTTTGCTTGTAGTCAGTGTAGTTCTTTTTCTGTGGTTTGCTAGTGGCTGCAATAACCCATTTTTTAAAACTAGGCCACAATAACCATGGGCTAATATTTACTGTAGTGACACTGGGCCCCTACGGGCCGTAGAAACAGTGGGCCTTCTATGGGCCCTATAAATAGTTGGCCTTCTACGGGCCGTAGAAACAGTGGGCCTTCTACGGGCCGTAGAAACAATGGGCCTTCTACAGGCCGTATCATCAATGGGCCATATACGGGTCGTATGATCGATTGGCCAAACATGGGCCAAACAGAACGATCTAGCCGTAAACGGGCTAGAGTTGGAATCGTCCGCTCATGGGCCGACCATAACGGGCCATCGTTAATAGGCCGTATTTGATGACGCTATGAAAATGGCCCAACGTATTAACGGACCACAAACGGGCCGACTGTAACCATGGGCTGAATTTGGCCCACAAGCAGAAAATGATAGTAACGGGCCGTAAGTAAAAGAATGCTGGAAAATAGCCCAAGAATAAATGGGCTCTGAGAAGGCCGAAAGATAACATGGGCTCGAAACGGCCCAACGAAATAACGGGCCGTTAATGGGTATAAAGTGATACACTATTCTTTACGGGCCAGTTTCACCACAGGCCGTTAATGGGTGTAAAGTGATACACTATTCATTACAGGCCAGTTTCACCACGGGTAGTTAATAGGCCAAGAGTTACATAGGGCCTCATATGGGCCGAAAGACGTCATGGGCCATAGATGGAACAGAAGTGAAAACGGGCTGGAATCATATTGGATGGCCCAGATGACGCTACTAGGCCTAATTCGAATAGGGCGTAACGGGCCTTGGATTAGCGGGCTGTAAATGGGCTATATGTGAACAGCCGTTAACAGGCTTTCCATGGGCCGACCCGCCACATTTTGACCAAGTTAAACGGGCTGACCCTTTCACAGGAATGGGCCTATATTGGGCTATGCCACGTGTCGACGTATCATAGGCGCCTTCTGTCCAATGAGTGGATGACATCTGTCCCAGCGATCAGCCGACATGTGTTTCCTCCAGCCAATGATGATTTTACACGTGCAAAATCCCCATTGGTCGGGGTTGTTAACGGGTTATCGGATCCAAAACCCGACCCGATAGCTTAACGACGTTCCGTTACGGTGGATACCACGTATCGTCACCCTTGACGAAAGTACTTTTGTGACGCGTGATTTATCGTCATGGAAGTGGACACTTCCGTGATGATAATTTTGGTAATGTCATGGAACACTTCTACGACAGCACAAGCATGACTATCTTGATTCTGTCATAAAACTGTCATGGATGTACATGCATGACAGAAAACACGACCTACTGTGACAAACACGTATCATCACAGAAATGTATTTTTTTGTAGTGTTCGGCGTTTGTGTCTATTACGCTGGAGCTTGCCGGTGCTGTTCTTGGCCTCAGTGGGGCCTGCCTCGCTGGCTGTGTTTTTGCTACGAGTTAGCCAGTTGTCCTAACCTGTGCAAAAGCGGGTCATGAGTGCTGTAAGGGCTGCCATTGACTTCGGTTTTTCTTGTCCGAGGTGGCGTGCTAGCCATTCGTCACGGATGCTGTGATTGAAGGCTGCTAGGGCCTCGGCATCCGGACAGTTAACGATCTGGTTCTTTTTGGTTAGGAACCTAGTCCAGAATTTTCTGGCTGATTCTCCAAGTTGTTGAACTATGTGGCTTAGGTCATCGGCATCTAGTGGCCGGACATAAGTTCCTTGGAATTTGTCGAGGAAAGCCTCTTCCAAGTCCTCCCAGCTGCCGATGGAGTTCTCAGGAAGGCTATTTAACCAGTGCCGAGCTGGTCCTTCGAGCTTTAATGGGAGGTATTTGATCGCATGGAGGTCATCTCCTCGGGCCATGTGGATGTGGAGAATGAAATCCTCGATCCATACTGCGGGATCGGTTGTGCCGTCGTATGATTAGATATTGACGGGCTTGAACCCCTCGGGGAATTCATGATCCAGTACTTCATCTGTGAAGCAGAGCGGGTGTGCAGCGCCTCTATATCGGGCCGCATTGTGGCGGAGCTCTGATGGGGTCCGTCTGCGGCATTCGGCCCGAGCATGGTTAGGTTTGTCATGTCCGAATAGGTAGCCTCCGTCATGCATCGAGGCATGTCCTCGCGATATGTAGATTGATCTTGTGTGTCCTGCTCTACTGTCCAGGGTCTGTCGGAGGTCATACATATTACTCCAGAATCTTTCGTCCTTATTTTGGCGGGGTGGTGGGGCGGTCTGCTATTCGGCCAGAGTTGCCGCTTTATCCCAACCGTGGGGTGGCCGTTCAGCCGCCCTGTCCCGATCACGTGGTGGTCGTTCCGCATTACGCGAGGGAGATACGTGCTCCGGCGCCTCCTCATCGAATTTTGGAAGCAGTTTTTGTTTCGGGTAGCTCTTGGCTAGGCGGTTGAGGCCGTATTCTTCAGCTGTCAGGACATCAGTCCATGTGTCGACGAGCAGGTCTTGTTCAGCTTGAAGCTGTTGGTGTTTCTTTTTCAGGCTCCTTGCAGTGGATATGAGCTGAAGCTTAAAGTGTTCCTGCTCGAGAGGATCTTCAGGCACGATGAAGTCTTCGTTGCCAAGTCTTGTCTCCTCCTCGAACGGTGTGGGCGGTAGCTATCATCCTCCGAGTCATCTTCTATGGCATGTTCGTCAGGGTTGTCTTGCCTGTTGTCGTGTTCCTGTTCGGATGTAGCCCCCACAGGGTCTTCATTGTTTTCGGCATCGCCTGGAGTACTATTTTCTCCGGTCCCAGTGTTGGCGTCCTTTGAGTGGGCGGGCTTGGGGTGGCGTTTGCGCCACCTGCGCTTGGACTATGTGTCGGAGGTTTTATTCGCATCTGGCACTTATTTTTCATCGCTAGATCCTTTAGGTGTATCAACCATGTACACGTCGTACAAAGAGGTTGTCGTCCAACGTCTAGTGATTGACGGGTCTTGGCCTTGCTCCTTGTTTGCATCGCCGTCCATACCGTTGATGTCTTTGGAGCCATAGTCAAGCACGTCGGTTAAGTCATCGACGGTGGCTATGAAGTGGATGGCGGGTGGGAAGCAAAGTTTCTCATCATCCGTCTCTAGCTCGAACCGAACATAGTTCGGCTGCGAGTCCTTCTCCAAGGACAAATTCCTTAAAGATTTTAGCACGTCCCCTAAAGGCGATTGCTGGAAAACGTCAGCAGCACTAAACTCGAAGATCGATAACCGATCTAGCTCGGTGTCCGCGGGTGTACGCAGCTTGGAACTTATAGTCGGAGACGAGTCCGAAGTTCCGTTAAAGAGAATATTGCAGGGCGTCGAGTCCATGTGCGGCTCCAGTGCCGCGGACTCTGCGGCCTCGGATGGCTCGATCTGCTTCGGCTCTAAGGTCATTGCAGCCGCAGGAACCATCTCCTGGGTGTGATCCGATGATAGATTTAAGTCACGTTCATCGGGATGGGCGGGAGTGATCTCCGCGGTATCATATCCCTCGAAGATCAAGTCTCCACGGATATCTGCAACGTAGTTCAAGCTTCCGAATCTGACCTGATGGCCAGGGGCATAGCTGTCGATCTGCTCCAGATGGCCAAGCGAGTTGGCCCGTAGTACGAAGCCGCCGAATATGAAGATCTGTCCGGGGAGGAAGGTCCCTCCTTGGACAGCGTCATTATTGATGATTGAAGGGGCCATCGAACCTTTTTGGACGGCATAGTGGAACTGTCAATGAAAGCACCAATGTCGGTGTCAAAACCAGCGGATCTCGGGTAGGGGGTCCCGAACTGTGCGTCTAGGATCGATGGTAACAGGAGATGGGGGACACGATGTTTACCCAGTTTGGGCCCTCTCTATGGAGGTAATACCCTACTTCCTGCTTGATTGATCTTGATGAATATGAGTATTACAAGAGTTGATCTACCACGAGATCGTAATGGCTAAACCCTAGAAGTCTAGCCTATGTGGATATGGTAATGAGTATATGTGGTGTCCTTTCCAGACTATCCCCTTCGGTTTATATAGACACCGAGAGGATCTAGGGTTTACATGCAGTCGGTTACATAAGAAGGAATCTTCGGTTGCCAACCTTGCCTTCCATGCCAAGTAGTGTCCAATCTGGACACGGTGCAGTCTTCAAGGCCGGCGAGACGCCACCGCCTACAACCGAGGATCGTGGGCTTAGCTCAATGCGCCAAGCTAATTCGGTAAGTTCTTTCACGCTCTCAAGGAATAACCTTTAATAGTGTATTGTGAGAAAGAAGTCTAAGATCTCCTATCAATTTTTCCTTAGGCCTGGATCGACATAGTGAGGCGAATTGACTATCCAGCCCCGCTACCCGAAGACAAAGAGACCCCACTCCTGACGAAGATGTGGTTACCGGCGCCTTATGACGTGCCAGAGAAGAAGGCCAAAAAGGCAGCCAAGGGGACCAGGAGTGGTCTTCGTCGAAAGGATACTTCGGAACTATCATCCGGAGACGAGACTGACCCTTCGGTCGCCAAAGATGGCGACGAGGAGGAGGAAGAAGACAACTCCCCCCTGAGGGGGGAAGGAAGAAAAGGGTGGCCTCCACGAACTTGGAGGTGAAGGCATCCAAGAGGGGGAAGGGCTCCCTCGCGGATAACTCCGCATGGGATGTCGATAGCAGTCCGGAATGAATGCCCCGGACCAATCCTCGGGCCGCTTCGTAAGTACCAAAGTCCTTATGCTCGTCCAAATGTTTGGCCCTTCCCCTATGCAGTATTAATATGTTTAATTTATGCTATTGCAGTCCGGCCCGTGATGGTTCTTCGCAGTCCTCGACAGAGGGCTCGCTAGACTCAAAGGAGATGGCTAGCATGTTGCCGCCACCTGCTCACTCTGCCTTGCCCAAGGGTGATGACAAGGTGGTGTCCCAAAGGGCCTTCCCCGACAAAGGGGAGGCTCCGGAGATCATCAGGGCGGCGTCCAAGGATGACTCCATGGCTGCCGGACACATGGGGGAAGAAACCCCCATGGAGACTGATGGTGGGGGCCGAGTTCCATTCGGCCCTCATCCGGATATCATTCTGGAGACCTGTACGGCTCCGGAGTCTAGCGAACGACCTTCCTCGAAAGGAGGGGGTGTGCCTGTTACGCTGGTGACCTCTATCCAACCAGAGGCACCGGGTGATCTACTGGAAGCGCTGCGAGGTGCTTCCATTGTAGATGAACATCGTGCCCTCATGGGTACGGTGATCAAAAAGGTTCAGTCTGCCAAAAGTGGACTGACCAAAGCCTGCACTAGCCTTTTAACAGACTTTGATGTAATAATAATTGTAGAAAGAATATCACAGCAAAGACAGTAGCCCCTGATGCTCTGTTCGGTGTTCGGAAAGAAAAGCCGAACAAAGGATCAAAACATGTTTCGCAGGAGTCTAACATATGATGTCTATGTGAATAAGCAGGCGTCGCTGCCGCTCATAGTGCGGAGGTATCCGAACTGAAGCGGAGCCTGGAGCGGGCCGAGGAAGAGCTCAGTCTTGTGAAGACACAGCTGGAGGATAGCAAAGGTATGCAGTAACCTGTGCGTGTGTGTTAGGAAGGACGAATACTTTGTGATGACTAAAGTGTCATGGACTATGCTAGGGGCCACGACCGAGGTGGCGGCCCTAAAGAAGGCATTGGCCGAGGCCGAGGACAAAGCGGCCAAGGAACGCACTGCACGCGAGAAGCACGAGGCCCGGGTCAGCGAGGTTCAGCAAGAGCTTCAGGATGCCGTCAAGAAGTACGAGTCCCTGGAGAGTGATTCTAAGACGCATGCACCCGAACTTGCGAAGGCTCCCAGAGCGCACAAGAGGCTCAAGCCGAAGCTCAGAGCGCCCTTCAGGAACTCCAGGCGGCGGGTAAGGCTTTCATTAGGAAAGCAAGTCTATGAAGGGAACACTCCTTTTACTGACCTGAATTTGGTGTTCCACAGGGGCGTTTACGGATTTGCCACACAGCGTATCCGATGTTGCTGAATTCTATCGAGCCGAGGAAGGGAGTTCGACGGAGAAGTTGTTCTGGTCTCAATATCTTGGACCAGACCATCCGGTATCCTTCAGCGACCAGCTAAAACAGTTGGTCGAGCTGCAAAAGGCTGCGGAGCTGGCCATGAGGGACCTGATAGTCCGGCTATGGCCTGCCGCGCCGGTACCCAGCAGCTACTTCAGGCTTGTGAAGTGGCTTGTTAGTGCCTTCCCGCGACTTCAGGTCGTAAAGCGGTCGTTTTGTATTGAAGGTGCTCGGATGGCCTTTGCTCGCTTCAAGATGTGGTGGGCGAAAATGGACGCCGTCGAGCTGACCAAGGGGCCGCCGAAGGGCAAGGAGCACCGTACACCCGAGCGCTATTTTGCGGATGTCCTAGAGGGGTCTCATATTGTAGCCACGCAATGCTGACAGGACGTTATTTTTGAGTGAATACACTCGTATTGTGTCTTGTATGATGACAACAAATCCGCTTTGTGATATAATTTATGTTTTGGTTGTGTCCTCCTGTGCGGCCGTGTTGTATGAAATCTGAGGGTTAACCAGTCGTCGGCTTCAGCCCTCGCGTAGGTAGTATGGAGGTGTTCGCGATGGAATCGAAACAATCTTGATCCAATTATATGGTCCTTTAAGGAGTTGTTTAGCGCAACGAACTAGGCAACCAGACTATACGGCTTGAACGCCCTCACTTAGCCATAGGAGTTCTATAATAAAACATAGGCGCAGCCCCTGGTATATGAACCAGAGTGCTGTCGGCGTTTGATCGGGAAGTACCGATCCTTCGCGAAATGCGGAAAAATCTCCAATGATTTGAGACCTCCGAATAGCTGACCAGCTCTCGCCGCATCATGACAGTCAGTTTTTGGCTTTCTCTACTGAGGTGCTCATCCGGTTTAGACAAGGACACAATCGAGTAGTTCTCCCTTTACTACCCTAGCCAATGTAGCGGAATGTAGGGTAGCAAGCACAGGAGCCGGGCAACCCAACTATTGACCAAAGACATGATTCGGAGCCAATGCATATAATGCTAAACTCGGGGTGCCGAACTATACTTATAGAAAGTGTTCGGACTTTTTTTGTCGTAGTGTGAGGTGATATAAAGCCCCTGGCAAACGTCAAACGTACCAAAGTGTTTTGGTGCAACCTGATGGGATTATCCACAGGGAATCTGAAAAAGAAAATAGAGAAAGAAAACAGAGAAGACGTAAAGGTAAAAAGCTGGGGTCCTACAGCTCCAGCTACAAACTGTTTTCATTGTAATGTAATTAATACGTCAAGGCGCATTGATACAAATAGTACAATAAGCAACAGGCTATTTAACATGTCGAAACCAGAGAGAGCTGCATGTAGGTCCTAAAAAACAGGTAAAGTTATCGTTAACGGAATCACCTAAAAAGTTCCCCATATGTCTGTGCTTCTCGACGTCTTGGTGAATTTGTCCTACAAGAGGACCGATGACATGACCCCCCGATGGGGCCTGTGAGATTGAGACCTGAAACGAAAACAAGAAAAAGTCAAAGTATGTGTGTATCTGATGTAGGTTGAGCCGTGCCATGGATCACAAGCTGTCTGTGCCTCCGTCAATGCCCATGGAATTTTAAGTGCGTAGTTATGTACGCGTGGCACAAATGCCACCACTTGATCGGGGTTGAGACGGAGGCCGGATTGCTAGTCGAGCTCCTGACGACCCGAGCTCTCCTGCTGCAGGGTAGTTCAGACCCTCTTAAGGGTGTCCGCGGGCTCGGCAGGCGAATGAAGGTTCTGCTTGAGAAGGCCGCTTTGTACTTCTGCTTCTAGGGTAGCTGTGTGCTCTTCTGTATGGAGAGAGCGTTCCGTATTGCCATTGACTGTTATAACACCGCGTGGACTGGGCATTTTGAGCTTGAAATAAGAATAGTGTGGCACTGCATTGAATTGAGCGAACGCAATTCGTCCGAGCAATGCATGATAGCCACTGCGGAATGGGACGATACCGAAGATTAACTCCTCACGTGGGAAGTTGTCTGAAGATCCGAAGACAACCTCTAATGTGATTGAGCCCGTACAGCGGGCCTCTACACCTGGTATGACTCCTTTAAAGGTAATCCTTGTAGGCTTGATCCTTGATGGGTTAATGCCCATTTTCTGCGCTGTATCCTGATAGAGCAGATTCAGGCTGCTACCACCGTCCATAAGGACGCGAGTCAGGTGAAACCCATCAATTATTGGGTCTAACACTAGTGCGGCTGAGCCCCCGTGAAGGATACTGGTCGGGTGGTCCCGGCGATCGAAAGTGATCGGGCACGACGACCATGGATTGAATTTTGGGGCGACTGGCTCTATCGCGTAGACGTCCCTAAGTGCATGCTTGTGCTCCCTCTTCGGGATGTGGGTGGCATATATCATGTTCACCGTTTGGACCTGAGGGGGAACCTTCTTTTGTCCCCCTATGTTCGACTGCCATGGCTCTTCGTCGTCGTCCTCGCTTTGCGATCCTTTTTCCCTGTTCTTAGTGTTTAATTTGCCGGCCTGTTTGACCCAGCTCTCTCTATTTGTATGATTAGGAGGCTTGTCGGGGGTGCCATGAATCTGGCATGGAAGATCAAGTATGCAGTCCAAGCTGGATGGGCCCGAATTGTTCTTTTGGAACCACTTCTTCTACTGACCGGACTTAGAGCCACTGAATCCTGCGTTGACCGCCGTATCCTCAGTGCTGTCACCGATGTTTCGGCGCTTGTATCTATTGCGTCGAGACTTGTCTTTGTTATTTTTAACTTCAGGGGTGCCAACGTCGCTTGCATTTTTTTTGCTATGAGCCAACGAACTGTCCTCGCCCGCACAAAAGCGGGTCATTAGTGCCGTGAGGGCCGCCATGGATTTTGGCTTTTCTTGGCTGAGGTGGCGAGCGAGCCATTCGTCGTGGATGCTATGTTTGAAAGATGCTAGAGCTTCAACATTTGGACAGTCAACAATTTGGTTCTTTTTGGTTAGGAGCCTTGTCCAGAATTTCCTGGCAGACTCTCCGAGCTACTGGACTATATGGCTTAAGTCATCAACGTTCGGAGGTCGAACATATGTACCTTGGAAGTTATCGAGGAAAGCCTCTTCCATGTCCTCCCAACTGCTGATGGAATTTTCAGGAAGAATGTTTAGCCAATGTCGAGCCGGCCCCTTGAGTTTTAGAGGGACGTATTTGATGGCGTGGAGATCATCTCCGCGGGCCATGTGGATGTGGAGAATGAAGTCCTCTATCCACACCACAGGGTCCGTGGTTCCATCGTATGATTCTATATTCACTGTTTTGAATCCTTCTGGGAATTCGTGATCCAGGACCTCTTCAGTGAAGCAATGAGGGTGTGTAGGGCCTCTTTATCGGGACGTATCATGACGGAACTCTGATGGAGTCCGTCTGCGGTGTTCGTCTTGCGCATGACTGGGTTTGTCACGTCCGAATACACTACAAAAAAGACACATCCGTGACATTTTGGGCCGAACGATTTTTTTTCTGTCATACATATCACACTTCTATGATGATAATTGTGACAAAACCCGGTATCATCATAGATGTGGTGGCCTCCTACTTCTATGACGAAAAATCATGACAGAAAATGGGCTTTTCGTCCTGGGCGGGCCGGAGACGTAGCTGCATGACATTCTTTAGGCCGTCCATGACGGAAAAACCATGGTAGAAGCGAGGACCAGGAAAATTTCAGGGAGTTCCCGGTTACGGTGGGAGGTCGGGGGCCGAGCGATGCGTGTTTCTCTCGTACACGTACGCGCGTGTGTGCGAGGCATTGGCTCTAACTGAACCCGAGCGAGGCGTTGGGCTCTAACTGAACCCGAGCGATTGCACTGCAGGCTACGCGTTACTGAACTCGAGCGATCGATCGATGGCTGTTAACTAAACCCGATCGAGCGATTCCTTCGCTACTGCTGCTAACTAAAGCCGATTGATGCTGCCTCTGGGATGAATAGTGAGCGTTGCGGGGGGTTTTGGATGAACAGTGAGCGGTGGCGTTGCCTCTGGATGAATAGGACTATGTGGTGTGGAGGGCTGGACGAATAGTAGACGGTGGAGGGGTGCCCGTTGAGGGGTGGTTGAATAGGACCCCGTGGTGTGGAGGGCTGGATGAACAGTAGACGGTGGAGGGGTGGTTGAACAGTAGCCGGTGGAGTTGCGCGCGGTGGAGGCTGGATGAACAGGAGCCCATGGAGGCTGGAGGAGGCCGACGGTAGCCCGTGGAAGCTGGAGGAGGTCGACGGTGGAGATGAACAGTATCCCGTGGAGTCCCATTTTGCGGTGCCACACCCCTCCCGATCAACAGGACCCCCGTTTCGACCGTAGGAGGTCCGTTTCCTCCGTTTTGCGGTACGCCACACCCCTCCCGATCAACAGGACCCCCGTTTCGATCGTAGGAGGTCCGTTTCCTCCATTTTACGGTATGCCACACCCCTCCCGACCAACAGGACCCCCGTTTCGACCATAGGCGGTCCGTTTCCTCCGTTGTGCGGTAGCCCGGCCATGTTTCCATCGCCTGTTCCGTCCAAGCCCTCCCGATGAACACAGCCACGCATTCCGTTCCGACCCAGCCGGTTGCCTCCCACGCGTTCCGTTGCCTCCCGATGAACACGACGCATTCCATTGCCTCCCCATGAACACGATGCATTCCGTTGCCTCCCCATGAACATGACGAATTCCGTTGCCTCCCCATGAACATGACGAATTCCGTTGCCTCCCCATGAACACGACGACGACGCTGTGTCTCCGTTCCGATCCAGCCATGTACACGAGCCCTAGCCGTACGTATGCGTGAGTAGGCATTGGAGACCCCGCCCGTATGTACACATACATGGCCGTATTTTCTTTCTTGCACCCTGGCGGATGTACGTACGTGTACATGCTACGTGCGCGCCTCTACTACGACACGTGCGTGCCTCTACTACGACACGTGCATGCCTCTACTACGACACGTACACATTCACGACCAGAATGACAATGCTACCTACGCTTCGACCAGGTGGGTCCCGACTATCAGGCACTTCCTTGCATGTGAAGATGTAGCTGGTGGGTCCCAACAGTCAGGGGGGCGAATCGTTTTGTTTTTTTTCCCGGACGCACTTCCTTGCGTGCGAAGGTGTAGCTGGTGGGTCCTAGCAGTCAGGGGGGAAACATTTTTTTTCGCGAAATACGGTGGCCCGTCCGGTGGGTCCCCGCTGTCAGGTGGAGGAATAATTATTTTGCACGTAATAAGGAGGCACTTCCTTGCTGCGGTCATGGACCCAACTGTCAGCCTCTCCACATACAGTCCACGTCCGATGGAAGCCGTTCCTTGACCACGTTGACCACTCCGCGCCGAGAGGACCAGGGCGGTGAACGACGGCGAGGCCTAGGAAGGGGACGGCGCGGAGCCGGGGAAGACGCGGCAGTGGATGCCCATGCGTAGAGGAGTATGAGGGTTCACTGGTTCGCTGCGGTGTGAGGCTGCCATCGCCGTAGAATAACAGGGGGTGTGGGTGAGTAGAGGGATGGCTTGGCCAGCGGTGGGAGTAGTAGGGGGTGGTGAGGCCTCCGCCGCATCGCAGCCGGCCACGGGAGGCAGGAGCACGAGGAACGACCGGCGCTGGTTTGGGCGGCTGGAGCAAGAAGAAGAGGTTGAAGAAGCACTACGGCTGTTGGATGGTCATCATACGGTCACTGGATCTAGAATCGTGCATATTGACTAAGTTGACAAAGCCCTCCATCCCCGTCAACTTAGTAGGCCCACAAGTTAGCCTGCCACTATATTGGGTCCCAGCTAACAAGGGGAGTATTCATTTTTTTTGTGCTAATAAGGAGGCACTTCCTTGCGTGCGAAGATATAGCTGGTGGGTCCGTGCTGTTAGCGACGGTAATGTTTTTTTCACGAAATACAGAGGCCCTTTCGGTGGGTCCCTGATGTCAGGTGGAGGAATCATTATTTTGCGCGTAATAAGGAGGCATTTCCTTGCATGCGGCCATGGACCCAGCTGTCGGCCTCTCCACGTACAGTCCACTTCAGATGCATGTCGGTCGTTGACCACGTTGACCAGGCCGCGCCGAGAGCACCAGGGCGGTGGACGATGGCGAGGCCTAGGAAGGGAACGACACGGAGGCAGGGAAGACTCGGTAGTTGTTTCCCACGTGGAGGGGAGTACGACTGTATGAGGGATTACTGGTTCGTCTGCCATCACCGGAGAATAACAGCAGGTGTGGGTGAGAAGAGGGATGGCTAGGCCAGTGATGGGAGTATGGTGGGGCGGTGAGGCCTGCGCGGCAGCAGAGCCGGCCGTGGGGAGGAGGGAGCAGGCAGTCCCGCCGGCGCTTGTTTGAGCGGCTGGAGCAGGAAGAGCAGAGATTGAAGAAGCACGACGGCCATTGGATGGACATCGTACGATCACTGGAGCTAGAATCGTTCATATTGACTAAGTTGAAAAAGCCCTCCGTCCTCGTCAACTTAGTAGGCCCACAAGTCAGCCTCCCACCATGGTGGGTCCCAGCTAGCAGGGGGAGTATTCATTTTTCTGTGCGTAATAAGGAGGCACTTCCGGTGGGTCCGAGCTGACAGTGGGGGGAACGTTTTTTTTTGCGAAATACGGTGGTCCGTCCGATGGATCCTAGCAGTCAGGGGCAAACATTTTTTTCACGAAATATGGTGGCCCGTCCGGTGGGTCCCAGAAGTCAGGCGGGAATGTTTTTTTCTGTGAAATACTGGTGGCCCGTCCGGTGGGTCCCTGCTATCAGGTGGAGGAATAATTATTTTGCGCGTAATAAGGAGGCACTTCCTTGCGGCTGCCGTGGACCTAGCTGTCATCCTCTCCATGTACAGTACTCTTCCGATGGAAGTCGGTCGTTGACCACATTGACCACGCCATGCCGAGAGCACCACAGCGGTGGACGACGGCGAGGCCTAGGAAGGGAACAACGCGGAGCCGGGGAAGACGCGGCAGTGGATGCCCACGCGGAGAGGAGTACGAGGGTTCACTGGTTCGGCTTCGGTGTGAGGCTGCTGTCGCCGCAGAATAACAGGGGGAGTGGGTGAGTGGAGGGATGGCCTGGCCAGTGGTGGGAGTAGTATGGGGACAGTGAGGCCTCCGCGGCAGCACAGCCGGCCATGGGAGGCAGGAGCATGCGGCACGACCGGCGCTGCTTTCGGCGGCTGGGGTAAGAAGACCAGAGGTTGAAGAAGCACTACGGCCATTGGATGGACATCGTTGTCCACGCCGTGCTGAGAGCACCAGGGCGGTGGACAATGGCGAGGCCTATGAAGGGAATGACACGGAGCCGGGAAAGACACAGCAGTGGCTGCCCACGCGGTGGAGAGTACGAGGGTTGACTGGTTCGGCTGCCGTCGCCGAAAAATAACAGGATGTGTGGGTGAGTAGAGGGATAGATAAGCCAGGGATGCGAGTATGATGGGGCCGTGAGGCCTGCCCGGCAGCACTGCCGACCACGGGAGGCGGGAGCAGGCGGTTCCGACGGCTCTGGTTTGGGCGGCTGGGGCAGGAAGATCAGAGACTGAAGAAGCACGATTGCCGTTAGATTGACATCTAATAGTCTGACGCTGGTAGAGTCTATTGTTGACTAAGTTCCTTTTTTGAGAAACCTTGTGTACGCACGAACTTAGTAGGCCCACAAGTTAGCCTCCAAATCTGTGGCAGACAACATAAATCCCATTTGCTATTTTTTATAATTTGCAGCCCATTTGCTAATTCTTAAGTAACTTATTACAGCCCATTTTCTGCCCAGGACCACGGTCAAAAAGTTCAACCTTATTTTGCATATTTTGGTGGAATCTGAACTGTTGTAATCCCGAAATGGTAAACATTTTTTAAGAACTTATTGATTTGCCAAAAAAATCATTTTGTTTTTGTAAGCAAATAAGACGTGGGACAATTGAATTAGATTAAGGGAAAGCCAGTGGTAAAAAAATCAGCGCTGGGTGGGAAAAAACAACAAAAATAAGGATGTAAATATGAAAAGGGAATTTTATGTGTTTTCAATATAATGTACATGTATATGAACTAGTAAAACTATAGGTAGAGATTAGAAAACGGATGTAGGACATTCGTTTCAAGAGGAAAATAGAACTGGGTTGTGTGTTTGATTCAGTTAAAAAAACTGCCTGCGGATGTTGTAAGACAAAATACAACTAATGCTGGTGGGCCAGAGGCCAGTAAATACCTGCTGGATGTTTGTGCCCCGTTGTTGTCGTGGGCTGGTGTGACAGCCTGGTTTTTGCCCTCTCTTATCTGCTTGAATTTTCTTTTGAAAATTTTCTGAAACTTGGAATTCTTGAATCTTTTCATATGGCCTTAAACACTTGGGCATGTTTGGCTTTCACCCAAGTGCTTCACTTCCCTCCTAAATCATCATTTTCTCTCAAAAACCCTAAGCCAGATCTGTTTGCTTCAAAGCAACCCCAATTTTTATGGCTCAGAAAAATCTGAGATAATTCACAAATATTCTGTGAACCCTAGGGCACCTTCCTGAGCGAAAATATTTCATCACTTTTTGGAATATTTTTGCTACAGAAAATATTTTCTGTTCTGGACAGAAATGGTGGTTTCTACAGCAACTACCATTTTACTTGCTCCATTTGACTTGAACATTCTTGTGCATGTTTACCTTAGTAACTTATAACTAGCCTCCAAAGCACAGCCTCAATCTCCCAGCCGTTTGACCACAGTAACTGTTCAAAGTTACTCGTCAGAAACTTACCTGGTTTGTAAAATCCTCTCTACTGCACCTGGATCCAAACCAAACCGTGGTAAACTTCAAAACCACCACGAACAACATGCCAGACATGATTTTTCGACGAAGGCTGGCCTGAGGAGATAGTTCATGCGGTGACCACGCGTGTCCACAATGCCAGGCATGTGTGTCGATGTGCTCTAGGTGCCGCCGAACGCTCTGTTCGCGTGTGCTCAATTTCCTCGCCTGCCCGGGCATGCCAAACCGCGCCACCATCATCGTCTCGACGTCTTTAACTCCTCCCCGGCACTCGCGGACGCCGGAGCTCACCGCAGAGAGCACGGGCACGGTCCGGTCAACGCCACACTGCGCTCTACACTGTCCTTGTCGCCTTCCTCTTGATCATGTGCTCATCTCCGTCCGCCAAGAGTGGCCGCGTGACCTCCGTCGCCTTCTCCCCCTCTCACTGACACCGCTCGTCGCCGCGCGCCGTGGACAGGTGTCCACCGGCGGAGCTCGAAGCCCCCTCGCCGCTCGCCCAGTCTCCTCGAGCACCATCCAGCACACCCACACACTCCACGACTGCGTAGGAAGCCGTAGCCCGGCCGGGCAGGCCTCGGGCCACCATCCCCTATGGATGGGCGGGAGCTCTAGCCCCTCCCAGGCCAGGGCTTCCGCCTCTCTCCGGTGAGGCCGTCTCGCCCTCTTGGAGCCCCTGGAGTTGCCTCCGTTCGCCGTCTTCCTCAACTCCGGCAACCTCCGCGTTCTGCCTCCGCTTGCGTGCTTGTTTCCGACGCCGTCCGACCACCCCTAGCCACACTACGGGTACGGGCAGGTGTGCCATTGTCCCCTCTCTCAATCCCTCCCTCTCGTTTGGGCCAAGGAGTCCTCGTCGCCGGCAAGAGCTCCGGCGAAGCCGCGACCTTCTTTGTTTCTTTCTCCCCCTTCCCCCACCTGACTAGCAGGGCCCGCTAGTCAGCCACTCTGTACGCGCGCGAAGCAGTATGAGTGGTGGCGCCCCTGGGCTTTACCCCTTCGACATCACCCCCCAGTCTGTTTCTTTTTATTAAAATTCATTTGAATTTACAGAACACTTCAAATAGTTATAACTCTTCAACCATAAGTCCAAATGAATTGATTCTTTTTGCATTGTGTTCTTTGATAAGAAATCTAGCAGCTCACAAAATATGATTTTTAGAAGTGTTCTTGATATTTGCTTTTTGTGTTTAAATTTATTTTCAGAGGGTGAGGCTTGTCTTGAGGATCACCAGAAGGCTTGTGAACCTCATCTGCACTAAGGCAAGCCACAACAACATTTTCATGGTGTCATTTCAATATTTGTGATTTTCTTACTTGAATGAAATGATTAATCCATGCAATGAAATAATTATGGAGTTATTTGTATTCTGTTAGTTGTTATGCTTGATTTAAAGAATGATTGAAACTAGTTTAGTGGATAAAGCAAGTTAAGATTTATTTGGTGATGTTAGAAATAATTTTGTTATGCATGTTAGTAATTATTTAAAGCTTTGTTTTTACCTTCTTAGATTGATAAAAATTTGTTAGAAAATATTCTGTTAAATACTTGTTTAATCATATTACTTGTCTTACAGAATGTTTGAACCCGACTTAGTGATAAAGAAATTAAGAGTTGTTGATAGTGAAATCTTTTTGTCAAGGATATGAGAAATTTATCGGAGTTACTTTCTTGCGTAAGATATTAATAAAACTTGTTGCAAAATATTTTGGTTAAGTTGTGAGTCATTTTGAGTAGTAGAGTAATATGAGTTGTTGACGTTTATGCTTGGTGTGTATATGCATGACATCGGTCATTTTTATCATTATATGATTCATGTGTTGTTTTACATTTCATGGCATGCTATGACACCGGTCATTTTTAGTTTAAAATTGAACCTGAATATAACTCAACTTGAATATACCGTTGACTGGGTCATCGTGCCGCTGAATCGAGTTTATTTCCAGTGTAACCACATTTGCCTTTGTGGGAAGGCCTTGATTCGGTCCATTGACATGGCCTCTGGCCGGTGCCTCCAACTAGGGAAGGTTATGTCGTGCTTGCCCTGGCCCGGTAAGCAAGCATATCTTGTGTGCTCATTGATGAGATTACGGTACCGAGTCCCCGAGTGGGAGTGTTTTGACCACGAAGTTGGTCGGGGTGTCTTTGGTAGACAGGGGGGCACCCAGGACCAGCCCGTTGGGGATTTGGGTCGGTGTGGCCGGGAGAGTGCTGTGGCAATGGAAGGTTTTTGTCTGAATGCCGTTGGTCCACCCGAATGGGAGTGCGAGGCCATGGGTTCCGTGGTGTGGGTACAGTGTGCTACCTCTGCAGAGTGTGTAATCTATCGATAGCTGAGCCACGGTCATGGACACCTCATAGTAGGTCCCACCATGAGTTAACGTTTAATAAAAATTGCACACTAAGCTATGAACTTTGCATTGTTGATGGATGGCAGAAAGGCCATCGAGGCATTTGGGACCAAATGATGGTCGTGGTTGTGATCGCCGTAAGGATCACGAGTTGTTCTTGAGAAAGACCACTTTGGTGGGGTGTTTGTGATCCAGAGATGATCACAGTTGGTAAGTTGTCCCGAGGGACGTTCGAGCATGATCACAGCATGTTGAAATATAGTGTTGCATTATTAATAATTGGTTAAATATCATGATAGTGTTTGTCATTATGATTATGCCTATTGTGATCTTGCAAGTACATTCAATGTTCTGACCTGGCGTGTCATGCCAGATTTCAGGAAAGTATCATTGGAGAGGAGCGCTATTCGAGTCTAGATCGTGTCCACATCGGTGTCCCTGTGATATGGAGCTTCCACCACGACGTTATTCCGCTGCCACGTAGTTGTTCGGATCGAGGCCCCTTTATGTTTAATAAATATTGTACATATTTTTCAGCCGCACCGAGTGTGCCGCTTGGCCTCGACAGCTGTTGTAATGTAAACTCTGTTCCGCTAGCATCAATAAAGCGGTTGTTTTTCTGTACCAAGATGTTTTGTGTTGCCAGAAGACATGGCCTCTGGGCTGGCAATGCATGGTAAACCGGTTGCTCTGACCCGGAGTACCACAACGCTTTGTATCAGAGCCGCGCTGACTGTAGGCCACGCTAGACTGTGACGTGTTAACTGGACGTTAGATACGAGTTTAAGTTGAGTGCCGGTATTAATTTGTGCTGATTGTTGCATTGCATGCATTCGATATATATTTTTTTTGTGCTAACCTGCTAATGGTTGTGGGTGTAGATGGCTTCGGTGTCGTATCCGTGCCAGTTGCAGCTGATGCCGTACACGTCACCGCACCTCCTTCGCAATGTGTGGCGTTGGCTGTGCCCTCTCGGAGATGACCCGGTCTATCATGTGTACCGGGAGCATCTAGCTGATTCAGTGTATGAGTATCACGCAGTGGTCACTCTGCGCACCAGTTCCGATTCCATCTCTTACACTCGCACTTCTCGGAGCGGTTATGCCTCCACCGCTTCTTAGGCTGTCCAGTTTGCTGCATTCGAGGTCCTTGTCGAGCTTCGCTACAACGAGGTCCAAATGCAGAACCACCCAGGTTTCTACTACTACCCATCTCTGCACGACAACGGTCGTGTCCATTTCCCTCTCATTGATCCGGAGTCTGATAGTGTTGCTAGCCACCTTGCTCGTTATGTCACTGCTAGCTATCTCATGATCCAAGAGCTGGCTCGAGAGCTGACTCGTACTCGTACTGCCTTAGCCAGTACTTTGGTCACTTCTAGATCCGCCACTACTCTGTCTTAACTGGGATTTACCCCTTATGTCCCAGTCAGTTGTAGCTCCCCTATTTCACCGGTTACTCCCCCGAGTAGCACGGGCGTCTCGGCCATGAACCCTCTCAGTACTCCTGCCGAGTGGGTCTCACTTCTCGCTACCCCTGTAGCCCCGTTGCTTCATCCTACCCCTGCCCCTAAGGGAGAGCCCTCGAGGCAGCGCGGTCGTGTTAAGTTTAACCCGGAGGTTTTCGTTAACCACGTCAGTTCGGGATCCGAGACTGCTTCAGGGGAGGACACCGCAGCACCAGCAGAGTAGTAGTATCTTTGAGTATTCGCAATTGTCTCGATGATGTATGGATTTAGTCGTACGAGTCATGATGGTTTGTTGCATGTATGAGAGTAGTGAACCAGTCATGTTGTTTATTTTTCATGTATGAGTCTATGTATAATTATGTTGAGACTTTATTCGCCCTATTTTTTCGCTCTTGTGCTTTCTTCCGAGATTTGTCGCTGGCTTTTCCCCAATTTTATTCTTGGGTGTTTCTCATCTCGATTGTGTTGTCTTGCGAAAAATTCACAATAGGATGACGCGGGGAGGCAGCAATAGCAACGTTTGTGAGAGAACTCCTATTCGTCGTTCGGCATGACAAGCAGGACATTCTCCCGAGCCGTACATTCAGCCACCACCTCCACCGCCTGATCCTACCTCCACCGAGCAAATTCTGCGTATGTTTGAAGAGAAAAGGAACAATGATCTGATTGAAATATTGAGAAGTGTTCAAGCTATGGTTGGACAGAATGGAAATTAGAATGGTCATCACTCAAAGTTGTCCGCTTTTCAGAGGACCAATCCACCCAGCTTCAGTCAGATTCTTGACCCATTGGATGCAGACGATTGGTTGCACACAATGGAGAAAAATCTTGAGATTGCTCGTACTAAAGGAAAAGATAAAGTTCCCTTTGCCACCCATTATCTTGAGGGCGCAACTGCCATATGGTGGGAAAATACAAAGGCCATGTGACCGGCTGATGAGGAAATCACTTGGGAAAAGTTTAAGGATCGATTCCGAAAATATCATATCCCTACTGGAGTTATGAATACTAAGCAACGTGAATTTCTCGCACTCATCCAAGGAAATCAGTCTGTGGCAGAATATTTGCAACAATTCAATCATCTGGCCCGTTACTCTCTTCATGACGTGGCCCCCGAAGAAAGAAGAATTGACAGATTTCTTGGAGGTCTAAATCCACAACTACGGTGTACTCTCAATATGCTTGATTTCACAGACTTCCAAACTCTGGTGAACAAGGCTTTCATTCCTAAACAGGAGCACAAGCTTATAGAAGATAATAGGCCTGTTAACAACGACAACAAAAGCGAAAGTTTGAGCCAATGAAGAATGTGCAACTTACCAAGTTCTACGCTCACAAGAATATACCCAAGACAGAACTAGTTTGCACCGCTGTGGTTGAATTGGAATTAATCCCTGTGGTTAGTGAGTACCCTGATGTGTTTCCGGAAGAACTGCCAGGCATGCCACTAGATCGGGAACTGGAGTTTGCCATAGATCTTGTGCCCAGAACCGCACCATTATACAAGAAGTATTACCAGATGCCCTCATCAGAATTAGTGGAGCTAAAGAAACAGCTTGACGAATTACTCCAGAAACGTTATATTCGTCCCAGCTCTTCACCATGGGGATCACCTACAATTTTCGTGGGCAAAAAGGATGGTAGTCTCTGTATGTGCATAGATTACCGCCAGCTGAATGGGATCACCATAAAAAATAAATACCCGCTGCCAAGGATTGATGATCTGTTTGACCAGCTCAGTGGGGATAAGGTATTCTCAAAAATCGATTTACGGACTGGCTATCATCAGCTTAAGATTAAAAAGGAAGATATTCCTAAGACCGCATTGACTACTTGGTATGGCCTTTATGAATATACCGTGATGTCCTTTGGTCTCACCAATGCCCCTGCTTTATTCATGCATATGATGAACAAAGTATTTATGGACTTCCTCGACAAATTTGTGGTAGTCTTCATTGATGACATCCTCATTTACTCCAAGGGTGAAGAGGATCACAAGGATCACCTCCGAGCAGTACTACAATGGCTCCGCGACCATCAGCTATACGCCAAGTTCAGTAAGTGCGAATTTTGGCTCAAGAAAGTTGGGTTTCTCGGACATGTACTATCCCCCGAAGGTATAGCCGTGGATCCGAGCAAAGTAAAGGGTGTGCTTGATTGGGTACCGCCCACGACCGTGACCCAAATCCGGAGTTTCCTTGGATTAGCTGGATACTATCGTTGTTTTATTGAAGGGTTTTCCAAAATTTCTAAACCCATGATGGAGCTGCTCAAAAAGGATACGAAGTTTAAGTGGACAGAGGATTGTGAGAAGAGTTTTAATGAGCTGAAGATACGTGTGACAACCGCACCTGTATTAACTCTTCCAGACATTTATCGCAGTTTTGATGTGTACTGCGATGCCTCCAGACAAGGTATTGGTTGTGTGTTGATGCAAGACAGCAAGGTAGTAGCATATGCATCGCGACAGCTCCGACCCCATGAGGGAAATTATCCTACTCATGATTTGGAATTGGCTGCAGTGGTTCATGCATTAAAAATTTGGAGACACTACCTCATTGGAAAAAGGTGCCAAATTTTTACCGACCACAAAAGCCTCAAGTACATCTTCACTCAGCCAGATTTAAATCTCCGTCGGCGAAGATGGTTAGAGTTGGTCAAGAATTATGACCTTGTAAAAAATTACCATCCAGGCAAGGCCAACGTCATTGCCGACGCGCTCAGTCGAAAGCCCGTCAGCTTAAATGTCATGTTAAAATCATTGCCTACCGAACTTCAAGAGGAGATCGCTCAGCTAAACTTGGTCATCATGGATGCTGGCCTCGCTAATATTTTGGAAGTTACCCCCACACTTGAGATGGAGATCCGCAAGGCCCAGCCAGCTGACGCCAATCTACAAAGACGTGCTGAGGGCCAGATGGCAAAGCAGGCCCCTGACTTCTCCAAGGACAAATTTGGTACCCTCCGATTTCATGGACGCATTTGTGTGCCAAATCAACCGGACTTGAAGAAGAAAATCATGTCAGAAGCACACGAATCCGCGTATTCTATTCACTCGGGAGGTATGAAAATGTATGACGATCTCAGAAAAATATTCTGGTGGGAGGGAATGAAGCAAGACATTGCCTATTTCGTAGCCTGTTGCGACATATGTAACAAGGTGAAAGAAGATCATCAGAAGCCAGCCGGACTCCTCCAACCGCTGCCAGTTTCATAGTGGAAATGGGATGACGTTTGCATGGATTTCATCACAGGATTGCCTACGACTCAGCGAGGCAAGGATGCAATCTCGGTTATAATAGACATCCTAACCAAGGTTGCTCACTTCATTCCGATCAGCACCAGATACAGGGCCGATGAACGTGCACAGGTGTATGTGTCCAGAATAGTCAGTCTGCATGGAGTACCCCGAACTATCACTTCTGACCGAGGTTCTTTGTTTACCTCCGCTTTTTGGCCCCGTCTCCATCAAGCCCTGGGGACAGCACTGAAATATAGTACTGCCTATCACCCTCAGACAGATGGACAGACAGAGCGGGTAAATCAAATACTCGAAGATATGTTGCGAACCTGTGTGTTAGCCAAAGGAGCTAAATGGGAAGATTGCTTGCCATATGCCGAGTTCTCTTATAACAACAGTTTTCAAACCAGTCTAAAGATGTCACCATATGAAGCTCTGTATGGCCGCAAGTGCCGCACTCCTCTAAATTGGTCTCAGACTGGAGATAGCCGTATCTTCGGAACAGATCTCATGCTGTAAGCTGAGAAATAAGTTACGGAAATCAGAGACAGACTACAATTGGCCAAATCTCGACATAAGAGTTATTATGATGCAAAGCATTGGCTGGTCAGTTTTGAACCCGGAGAACACGTATACCTCCCAGTCACCCCTATGAAAGGAGTCAAGAGATTTCAGACTCGTGGAAAGCTGGCACCCAGATTCATTGGTCCATTTCTGATTATGTCTCAAGTAGGTACGGTTGCATATCAACTGGAACTACCCCCTGAATTGGTAGACATACACAACGTGTTCCATGTTTCGCAATTGAGACGATGCATATCCCCGCCTGAGAAAAGGGCTGCAATGACTGAGATAGAATTGGCAAAACATTTAACTTATGAAGGGAGACCGTTCAAAATTTGGATCAGATGGAAAGGGTCACTCACAGTAAAGTCAGAAAATTTTACAAGGTTCGGTGGGATCATCACACAGAGTCAGAAGCTACTTGGGAGCAGGAAGAATTCCCTAGGGATCACTATCCAGAGTGGTTTTCCCAAGCAACCGAATCTCGAAGACGAGATTCATTCTAAGTGGGAGAGATTTGTGACAGCCTGGTTTTTGCCCTCTCTTATCTGCTTGAATTTTCATTTGAAAATTTTCTGAAACTTGTAATTCTTGAATCTTTTCATATGGACTTAAACACTTGGGCATCTTTGGCTTTCACCCAAGTGCTTCACTTCCCTGCTAAATCATCATTTCACTTCTGATCCACCCCAAAATAATCTTTGGAATATTTTTCTTAAATGAAAAATATTCATCTTCTCTCAAAAACCCTATGCCAGATCTGTTTGCTTCAAAGCAACCCAATTTTTATGGCTCAGAAAAATCTGAGATAATTCACAAATATTCTGTGAACCCTAGGGCACCTTCCTGACCAAAAATATTTCATCAATTTTTTCTACAGAAAATATTTTCTGTTCTGGACAGAAATGGTGATTTCTACAGCAACTACAATTTTACTTGCTCCATTTGACCTAAACTTTCTTGTGCATCTTTACCTTAGTAACTTATAACTAGCCTCCAAAGCACAGCCTCAATCTCCCACCTGTTTGACCATAGTAACTGTTCAAAGTTACTGGTCAAAAACTTACCTGGTTTGTAAAATCCTCTCTACTGCACCTCGATCCAAACCAAACCATGGTAAACTTCAAAACCACCACGAACAACATGCCAGACATGATTTTTGGACGAAGGCTGGCCTGAGGAGATAGTTTGTGCGGTGACCACGCGTGTCCATGATGCCAGGCATGCGTGTCGACGCGCTCTGGTTGCCGTCGAACGCTCTGTTCGCGCGTGCTCGCTTCCCTTGCCTGCCCGAGCATGCCAAACGGCGCCACCATCATCGTCTCGACATCTTTAACTCCTCCCTGGCGCTCGCCGACACCGGAGCTCACCGCAGAGAGCACGGGCACGGTCCGGTCAACGCCACAGTGCGCTCTGCACTGTGCTCGTCGCCTTCCTCTTGATCCTATGCTCGTCTCCGTCCGCCAAGTGTGGCCGCGTGACCTCCGTCGCCTTCTCCCCCTCTCACTAATGCCGCTCGTCGTCGGGCGCCGTGGACAGGTGTCCACCGGCGGAGCCCGAAGCCCCCTCGCTGCTCGCCTATAAATAAGGCCACCCCAGTCTCCTCGAGCCCCATCCAGCACTCCCACACACTCCACGACTGCGTTGGAAGCCGTAGCCCGGCCGGGCAGGCCTCGGTCCGCCGTACCGGAGCTCGAGCTCGCCGGTAATCCCCTCTGGACGCCGCGGGAGCTCTAGCCCCTCCCAGGCTAGGGCAACCCCTCCAAGGCTACCGCCTCTCTCCGGTGAGGCCGTCTCGCCCGCATGGAGCACCTGGAGTGGCCTCCATTCGCCGTCTTCCTCAACTCCGGCAACCTCCGCGTTCTGCCTCCGCTTGCGAGCTTGTTTCCGATGCCGTCCGACCACCCCTAGCCACGCTATGGGTACGGGCAGGTGCGCCATCGTCCCCTCTCTCAATCCCTCCCTCTCGTTTGGGCCAAGGAGCAGTCGTCGCCGGCGAGAGCTCCGGCGAAGCCGCGGCCTTCTATGTTTCTTTCTCCCCCTTCCCCCACCTGACTAGTGGGGCCCGCTAGTCAGCCACTCTGTACACGCGTGAAGCGGTACGAGTGGTGGCGCCCCTGGGCTTTATGCCTTCGACGTCCCCCCAGTCTGTTTCTTTTTATTCAAATTCATTTGAATTTACAGAACACTTCAAACAGTTATAACTCTGCAACCATAAGTCCAAATGAATTGATTCTTTTTGCATTGTGTTCTTTGATAAGAAATCCAGCTTCTCACCAAAGATGATATTTTTCTGAGATGTTTAGAATTTCTGGTGATTTTTAGAAGTGTTCTTGATATTTGCTTTTTGTGTTTAAATTTATTTTCAGAGGGTGAGGCTTGTCTTGAGGATCACCAAAAGGCTTGTGAACCTCATCTGCACTAAGGCAAGCCACAACAACATTTTCATGGTGTCATTTCAATATTTGTGATTTTCTTACTTGAATGAAATGATTAATCCATGCATTTAAATAATTATTGAGTTATTTGTATTCTGTTAAATATTGGTTAGTTGTTATGCTTGATTTACAGAATGATTGAAACTAGTTTAGTGGATAAAGCAAGTTAAGATTTATTTGGTGATGTTAGAAATAATTTTGTTATGCATGTTAGTAATTATTTAAAGCTTTGTTTTTGCCTTCTTAGATTGATAAAAATTTGTTAGAAAATATTCTGTTAAATACTTGTTTAATCATATTACTTGTCTTACAGAATGTTTGAACCCGACTTAGTGATAAAGAAATTAAGAGTTGTTGATAGTGAAATATTTTTGTCAAGGATATGAGAAATTTAGCGGAGTTACTTTCTTGCGTAAGAAATTAATAAAACTTGTTGGAAAATATTTCGGTTAAGTTGTGAGTCATTTTGAGAAGTAGAGTAATATGACTTGTTGACGTTTATGCTTGGTGTGTATATGGATGACATCGGTCATTTTTATCATTATATGATGCATGTGTTGTTTTGCATTTCATGGCATGCTATGACACCGGTCATTTTTAGTTTAAAGTTGAACCTGAATATAACTCAACTTGAATATACCGTTGACTGGGTCATGGTGCTGCTGAATCGAGTTTCTTTCCAGTGCAACCACATTTGCCTTTGTGGGAATGCCTTGATTCGGTCCATTGACATGGCCTCTGGTCGGTGCCTCCAACTAGGGACGGTTATGCCATGCTTGCCCTGGCCCGGTAAGCTGGATAATCTTGTGTGCTCGTTGATGAGATTATGGTACCGAGTCCCCTAGTGGGAGTGTTTTGACCACGACGGTGGTCGGGGTGTCTTTGGTAGACACGGGGCCACCCAGGACCAGGCCATTGGGGATTTGGGTCGGAGTGGCCGGGAGAGTGCTGTGGCAATGGAAGGGTTTTGTCAGAATGCCGTTGGTCCACCCCGAATGGGAGTGCGAGGCCATGGGTTCCGTGGTGTGGGTATAGTGTGCTACCTCTGTAGAGTGTGTAATCTATTGATAGCCGAGTCCACGGTCACGGACACCTCGTAGTAGGTCCCAACATTGTTGATGGATGGCAGAAAGGCCATCGAGGCATTTGGGACCAAATGATGGCCGTGGTTGTGATCGCCGTAAGGATCACAAGTTGTTCTTGAGAAAGACCACTTTGGTGGTGTGTTTGTGATCCAGAGATGATCACAGTTGGTAAGCTGTCCCGAGGGACGCTCGAGCATGATCACAGCATGTTGACATATGGTGTTGCATTACTAATAATTGGTTAAATATCATGATATTGTTTGTCATTATGATTATGCCTTTTGTGAGCTTGCAGGTACATTCAATGTACTGACTTGGCGTGTCATGCCAGATTTCAAGAAAGTATCGTTGGAGAGGAGCATTGTTCGAGTCTAGATCATGTCCACATCGGTGTCCCTGTGATATGGAGCTTCCGCCACAACGTTATTCCGCTGCCACCTAGTTGTTCGTATCGAGGCCCCTTTATGTTTACTAAATAATGTAAATATTGTTCAGCCGCACCGAGTGTGCCGCTTGGCCTCGACCGCTGTTGTAATGTAAACTTTGTTCCGCTAGCATCAATAAAGCGGTTGTTTTTCTATACCAAGATGTTGTGTGTTGCCAGAAGACATGGTCTCTGGGCTGGCAATGCATGGTAAACCGGTCGCTCTGAGCCGGAGTGCCACAGCTGGGCTTGTTAAAAACAAAACCAACCCTGGCAGTCTACAACCCAGTTGAAACTTGCTTGACCTGAAAAAACAATATACGTGCTCAATAAACAAGAGAATTCTGCAAGTACAGACTAATAACTGGGATGCAGCACGGATATTGTTTTTTATCATGATAATTAGTGCATGCACTTGTTTTGAAAAAACTGGAGAACTGGGAATTAGAACGGCGGGTGCTTATGCTACCCATCAAATAAAAATCAGGTGCATGAAAATTCATTTCGAAACAAATGATTCAGCTTTATATCCACGTCGACCCTCGGCATGATGGTTGGAAGCAAATGCAAGTACATACCAAAATATCGTTAACAACAATACCAACTTGCGGACGACTAGGTAGTACAACTACCAATACTAAACTAACTTATAATCGTTTTACTCCTGGCGCTAGTGTTCGTCAGGTAGAAAATCTTGCAGAGGACCAGCTCCCGCTCCTCCTCTCGCTCGAGGTCCCCGAGGTGGTACTGGTGCATCACCCAGTTGGTCCTCTGCTAGTCAAAGTTCTTGTTGGTGTGCAGCACCAGAACCATTTTCGCTGCCCGTCTGCCAGCCGTTGACCATCACCGGCAAGGTATTGACGGTCGTGTGCCACATCATGTGCATGCCGCACTCCGACTGTATCTTGCGACACGTCCACGTGCCCCATTTGAACGCCCTAGAATTGCACTGGAAGAAATGCTTCCTTAGGCCACTCAGTGTGATACCTGCGGTATTGTGGAATACAAGTTTTAGTGTCCCTAGTTGGCATTTTCATAACATCTTTGGCATGTTGCAGTCACTTGTTTCACTTTTTATTATCTTTCAAATTGTAATTGCTTCACCAGGTCTGCGTCTAAAAAGAAAAATAGAGCGATAAACAAAGGAATATGTTCGTGCAAGTAGACGGCCGATCGGTGTCTTACCTGGAAGTTTCTCAGGTTGGGTGTAGCATATGTCGTGCTCGCTGTCGATGGTTGGTATGAACAAATCGATGAGAGACTAAAATCTTGCGCTGTCAGCACTCATTTTGGCCTCAAGGTGCTCGATCAGCTCCTGATCCGAGGGATCGAACTTGACGCCAGCTGGGAGCACCGGCCAATCCTTCTCCAACTTGCATCGGTAATTCCAGTTATATGGTACTCAATGTATGATCAATCGACTGTTTTAAGTGAATGATGAAAGATTTCGACAGATAAGTGGTACTCCAAATCTGAAGTCTAGAATACCCGAACACGCCGTCGGGATTCTTGTGTCACCTCACGCGCAGCATGTTGTCACGTCAATTCAATGTGTGGACATGATGAATAATTTTACCGACGTATACTAGTACTGCTACTGTACTACTTACTATTCGTATTTAGTGTCACAATTTATACATAGGTTTAACTAACAAGTACGCACTTGAAGCCTAATTGATATATATATATACATATATATATGGCTTCTGCACAGCATCTCCATCATCATTATAAGTACATCCTACGCGGGTGAGTTAGGATGCACTTGATCCCAGGAAGGTATCTATCCTTCAAACCAGAGGAGTGCTTCAAACTAACAACAATACATAATATCCAACAAAAGAGGGTCGTGCTATAGCAGCAGAATACATGGCTCAGTCTAGATATCAGCACGAATCAAGTTGTGCATATTTGCTGTTGGCATGAACCACATCGCCGCATGTCGGGTTTGCAAAAGCCATCCATCGCATGGAAGCTTGATGCCTTTCACACACTGAAGATTATCTGGCAACAAGCTGTGTCGACGAATCTCTGGATATGGTGATTCATGAAACCCATGGTATGATGTGTAAACACAGCCCCCCTCACAAATGGAAGTTGCATAGCACAGTAATCATCGCCGGTGATATGATCGATGATTGGTTGGATGATCGGATAATTGAGCCCGAGGAACAAGGAGTGGTTGCCGAGGCTGTAAACCTGCCTCCAGTTGAATATGCCTGGCCCAATGGAGCTGGGATCTTTCTCGAACATGAAGCAGCCATAGCCATCAATGTCACGAATGCCCCACGCATTGCACGTGCGAATGAGCATCAAATGACTGCCGTCAGCTGAACGAGCGATAAACCACCACCCATCGGCTGGTATGATTCCAGGTCCTGGAATCATGAAGGCCGGCGCATTTGCGTCTGCTGCAACAATTCAAATTGGAGACCAAAAGGACAAAAATAAACAATCATGTTCAGAGTTTGTGTGGAATTAAGATTATTATAACAGTGACACATATCATAGACAGAGAATTGCAATGCCGTGGTCATAATCATACCCCAAGTTAAAAAATAAGCCAATGGCTTTCATATTCTAGCAATGTGTCATGGTTCAAACAACATGTAACAATGAGAGGAAAACACCTATGACAGCGCCTACTCATATTCTACCATAGCACTTACTGCTACTGTTCTCATATCAACTCTAAGAAATAACATGCGTTGTTATAAAAATCTTGTAAATGAGAGTAACATATAGCAATCATGATGTTATGCTCATAATATGTATTCTAACAATCATTTGATGCCAATTGTTCTCATATCAACTCTAACAATAACATGTGTGGTCATAAAAATCTAGGAAATGAGAGGAACATATAGCAATGATGTGGTTATAGACATGCTATGCATTCTAATTTTGTAACAAATGAATAGGCAGTCGTATTCATAAGGTAAAGATGAGATGAGATAGAAAAATTACACGATGATAGATTCCACCAGTATAGGCAGCAAATCTGCGCGTCGACCGCGCAAACGATGCCATCGTGCACTATAGCATCAGACATAAATGTTGCCTCAACAGGATTGATGATGAGCCATAACCATATATGGTGACTGGATTACAGATAGACTAATCCCATGTTGAACAATGCAATGAGCTTGTAATCCATGTAGTCTTCTGATGGTGTGGGCACTTCGCAGATTACAACTTTCTGGAAACAAGGGTCGAGCCAAAAGCTTGACGCGTCTTGTGCGTAGTAGGCAGGAGTGTCCGGCGGGCTGCGAGGCTCGATGGCGGCGGTATGCAACGATGGAAGGGTGATCTCTCGCTGGGTGTAGATATCCACGAGACGCCAAGGACTACCGGTGTGGTGGATGAGGATGATCCAGTTGGCCTTCATTCCCGCCCAGTAGTGGCCGCGCATGAAGGACAGGTGGACGGGTAGTGGTAGCATGTCGAGGGGCACCACAACAACCTTCGTAGGATCATCAAGTCGGTGTCTGCGCCACCGCCGAGGATCGGGCATAAGCAAGCAGGGTGTCTTGGAAAGAGCCGGCCGGTTGCAGATGAGTAGACGGTACAAAGACACCGAGCATGCGGCCAGACGGACGGTGCTGAGTAGGTCCATACGACTACAGATCTGCTCCAAGAGAACATCGGGGAGGGAATTCCAATCGCAGTTCTGTGTGTCAGTCAGTTGTACCATTGGGGTTTTCGGTGCCTGTGAGCCAGCGGGGAAGTGGATTCGAGCGGGCGAGCGAAGAAGCTTCTCCTCGTGTGGCCGAGCAGTGAGCGGGGGGATATGGTACGCGCGAGTTACCAAGGAAGATGGTGCGGGCGGGCGAGCAGTGAGCGGGGGTAAATGGTGTGCGGCCAAGGATGGGGAAGAGAGGAGGAAGAAGAGTGGAAGACGGGGAAGAAAGTGCATTCAATCTCAATTCTACTAGTACTACTACCAGGATATACCGTCCTTCGGAGTGTAAATAGTTACACCGATGACATGTGGGTCTACCACAACATGGCCCATATGTCAGTTAATGGAGGACAGATGTGCGTAGGCGTATTTGCGGAAGCGTGCTCTACTGGCAAACATGATGGCAGTACTGGGTAAGGCTGATTTAGTAACACCAACACGCTGGTTCAGCTTATTAATTACGTGTCCCATCTGCTGCAGCGTGTATTGTCACTTCACTGCAAAGACTAGTTGAATAGTTCTCTCCGACCGAGATGGGGAATAATGGATCGCGAGGACTTCCTTTCTATCCCTATGCCTCTACGCTCACTTCACTCATTTTGCTCCGTACCTAGTCACTTGTTGAAATCTGTAGAAAGACAAATACTCCGTATTTGGGAACAAAGGGAGGCTTTTACTACGTACTATTTGGGAACAAAGGGAGTATCACCATATGGAGGGAACAGAGGAAGCTTGAAATATGAACATGTCAATGGTAGGGAGTAAGCCCCATGCACGCATGCATGCATGCAACATGCAACACTCACACGTACACATGGACGCACGCAACACTCACGCACCCATGTGGCACACAACACACGGTGCAACACACATGCTCACGCTCAAGTGCTCAACCTACTCCATGCGCCCCTGAAAGACTATACATTTAGAGATTTACACATTGCCCAGGGCATAATTAATGCCCAAAAGTAGCAAACTTATGTGTGCATGCGACCATTGAGATAAGAAGATTAAATGAAGGCTGTTGCATGCTCTAATTAAGGATAGACATGTAGCCTATACCTACAGCACAAGTTGGTGCATTTGTCAATCAACATCGATTTAGATTAAAGGCTAAATGCATTGGAAGTGTAGATGTACATCATATACTACACTCTTTGTTTTATAACCGATGTACACTCTTTGTTGGAAGACCGAGGGAGGACACGTGCATGCACTCACATACACAGCCAGGGCGGTTCGCGCACAAGGGTTGGACTCGTGTCGCGCCTGCGTAAAGTTTTGTTTAACTGATTTCTTTGCTCTGCCAACTGACAGGTGGGACCCAGAAACCAGGTGACAATTTAACCAGTCAACAAAGTGCCACGTCGACTACGTGGCCGGTCAGTAGGGTGCAATACGGTGCTCTACGATGAGCTAGTGATTGTATAATTGCCGCAAAACTATATATAGTGACCGTAAAGAGCGTATTGTTACATACGTTGACCGCCAGTGTATTTTTCTCGTTTCAAATTAAGCCATAGTAAACGGAAAGGACGCAGTATGGACTACCACTACGAGTACTAGTACTGCTTTGATGTGTCCCGTCAATTCACCGAACGAGGAGACGCTTGCTTACTACGCCTCTCCCTCGCCCACGCGCGCGGTGGTTCGCAAGACGAGGAGAGGGTTTTGACTACAACGCCCTCTCCCTCTCACTCTCCCTCGCCCTCGCCCTCGCCCTCGCGGTGGACGTGTAGTAGTTTAATCGGTGTCAGATTGCCAGAAGCATATTGTACTATAGAATCATCATTGTTGGACCTTCCGAAGAGGCGAAGAGCCAAGTGCAAGGTTCACACGAGTATGCGCTGTTGAACCTCCCGAAGAGGCAAAGAGCCAAGTGCAAGGTTTTATAGGAGTTGTCGTCCTAGTAGGAGTGTACTACAACTATAGCGAACGATGCTACTGTATGATGCCGCCACGTCACGTATATCCAAAGTTGTGCCACCTTTTTTTCTCGAAGAGCGTGTTGGAGCCCGTGCAACAACCACACAAGTTGCACGTACACATAACACATTTACTAGTAATAAATTCTAAAGGACAAATGCCAGTATGCCACACAAGTTCATCTCCAATTAATGTGATAAATTTGTGCACGACTAGTCTACATATATTCATAGCGCTACCCTTCACAATTATCGTACTCCACTTACACGTTATAGATGGGCTACATGTCCTCCTCCAGGTTCCAGTCCCAGGTGTTCTTCATGGATGGCACGATCCATAGCGGTGGGCAACAGGAATCATTGTCGCAGCTTTCTAGTCCGGTTCCACACGATGGAGACTCATCCAAGCTGAAGCGGCATAAATCAGGAATAGCGTGTCCCAGCATGTCGTTCATCCGGCAGTGCGCACTGAAGACACAACCATGCTTCATGAATGGAAGGCCTTCCGTGTCGTGCACGGAAGGTGGCATCCGCTTCACAATGGGGTAGCTGTCCCCAATGAAAAGCGAGTACTCTGCAAGAGTGTTCGTCGGCACCCACATAACATCACGGGGGTCGAACTCGGTGCCGTTCATCTGGTACACGCGGCATCCCAGATCTGGACACATGGTGACGTACATAGTCAAGGTCCATGCATAATAATGTTGTGCTCAAATATGGCGGTCAGTAATACTGTGCAGCAAATAGTACTATCCGGTATAGAGGAAGTAAAATAATCGGCTTATTATATATAGCCACTCTTGGCTACATGGATGAGATAGTAAGACATGGAAAAACAAAAATGGTGGTAGCTAGTGGGTTCAAGTCTTCAAGGGCCTAGCTAGCTATACGCGTCCTCCAAGGTAAAAAGTACTCCTACTAGTATTACAAAGTATTCTACTAGTACAACAATGAAAGAGAAGGCGAGAGGGTTAAAAATGGAATACCTGGGTAGATGGTGACGGTCCGATCGTGGTAGATTGTGTGACCATGTTGCACATCAGTGGTACCATGGGTAACGACTGCTAAGATAGTTGATCCCAATATGCCAAAGTCAGCTACAAGGTTCTAGGTTAGACCGAATCGCGGATGCAAATGCACATCTAGGATCGGCGATCTTATTTTGATCGAGGGATGACTGGTCCCTGCAAAATAATGGAGTATCGTTAGGGATGCAAATGATGGTTTGTGCATTTCGTTTGTAATGTCCTGTACCGTAGGATGGCAACCAGATGAAACAAGTACCCTAGCTTGTCACCGCGAAGATGCGGCCTAGATGGCACACGGCGTCTTCGAATGTGTAGGGGTACAAATCTGCCGCCGCCAGCATGCGCCAGCCTCTGCCATTATTGCTTCTTGCATTGATGGCAATCCTTATGTCGAACACCATGATGAGATAGAAATCGTCGTAGCCGCATCACTTTGTCGGCGGGTCCACAATTGCTATCTTCTTCAATCTCATGTAGGCATCATCATACGTATTCAAGCCCATCCAGTCCGGAAGGCCGATCCCAATGGTGGAGAAGGGGTCTACCGGAATGGCCGCACTACTGTGGATGTTGTGCAAAATGATGGTGGTATCCAGCCAGAGTTATGCAAGCCAATCTTCGTTGGCACCGACCCAGACCTATATATAAGACGGTGGGCAGCGGAGAAATTACGGGATGGAAATGGAATAACTAAGTACTACATGCTCAAACTCCATTACTGACCTGCTCATCGGACAAAATCCGACTACCTCTCAACATCGGCAACTCTAGTAGAGTCAACGTGCAACCATGGCCAGGGAGTGGTCGACTGTTCGAAGGATTGTCCCATAGAAGAACCTGCTCATCGAGGACACATGGAAGACCAACATGCATGGCCTTTTCCCAAGCCTGTTTAAGCAGCGTCTTGAAAAAGATGGTGCAGGAAGCATCGAGTCTTGCGGCGGTGAGGACGTCAGAGCGGCGTGTGAATTCCCCCAAAGGATCGTCGTCCAAGGTCTCCCAGCCTCGACGAGGAGGAGAACCGCCTGGCGAATCCATGGGAGCAGCGACGAACTGCCTCCTCTTCAGGGGGAGGGGAACTGGCGAGGAGGAGATAAGAGCGTAGTAACCGCAGGGCCTCGTCCCTTCCAACTGTAGATCGTTCCTCAGTGAAGGGGTGAGGCTATTATTTACTACTAGTACTCCCTCCGTCCATGTGCATAGGGCACCTAAGAAATGGCACCGTGAACTAGGCATATGTTGATTGGACGCTCATCACGTTTTTCTCTCCCTCTAGTTAATCCCGCATTAAGTGTAATGATGGTAGGACTAACCATGCATAGGCTAACGGATTGTTTCACACAATTCTTTAGGTCCAGCCTGCATGCATGCAAAGAAAAAGTAAATGGTAGAGGCGGCTGATTGGTTTGCATATGGAAGGGAGATAAATGTGAAGCTGAAAACACTAAGTGCACTGGGGTAGGCATACGAGTCATTAGTGCTAACTAATGAAGGGCGACTAATATACTTGAAAACCCTAAATTCTCTTAGGTGCCTTATGCACCTGGACAGAGGGAGTACTAGCATTATGGAACATTATGGGACTGCATTATACTGTAAATAATAGCACTAGTAAGAAATTTCTGGCACTAGGTAGTAGTTTTTGGCGTGGATTAAGAAATTTTGGGTATGTTTTTGCCATTTTTTGTACAAGACAACTAGTTTCAAAAAACGTCTTACATTATGTGATGGAGGAGTACGTACTCGTACTGTAGCATTACTAGTACTACTTTTCTCAACTAGTAGTGCGATGTACTGTACTTCTAGTCTAGTCTAGTATAGTGCACCAGTTTTGAACTCTTGAATCTCAGGGCCAAGGAGCTACAGTTGGAAGTGGAGGGTACTACTGTTCTCTAGAACCATCACTGTACTATCAATGCAGGGGAAGTACACCTGCGTAGTGGCCTAGTGGGTACTCTCAGTGCTCTATTCAGACGCTCCTCTCACGTAGTTGGCCTACTCAGCCGCTCCTCTCACGCAGACACTAGCAGCCTGTTTATCAGCGATGGTTACTGCGGGGGCAGAACATTTGAGTTATTTGATACAGCGAGACTAGACTTTTCGCTTCCATTTGTGGAGGTGTAATGGATCTCGTCGAACTTTGTTAGTAGTTCCTTCTTTATGAATGAGATGAAGCAAAGCTTTTGCCTCTGTTTCAAAAAAACACGTCAAGAGGAATTTCTTTTATAGTAGATCCGATAATGGAGTGAAGTCCATGCGTGCAACGCCACAAGCTACAGGGTAGTAGTAGAGCACTTTACGTACATAGCCATATTGCATAGTTCCCAATGCCCCGCCAGGCTTTTCCGGCTCCTCGGGCTCAATTGGGAGGCGCTAGTTTAAATATGCTACTAGCTTATGAGGAAGCTGCAAGTGAGGTGCGGCTAGGGCGAGCACGCAAGCCACGGGATGCTGGGAAGGAAAACCCGTTCACGTGGCTAGGCTGTCCAGTGCACCCAGATTGTGGGGCCGCACATCCGTTTGACTTCAAAACTCAAACTACCCGTGTAAAATATTGGCTCACAGCGAAGTGTAGTAGTACTATTTAAAAAAAAGGCCTCCGTGCATTCGGCCGGGATCGAACCCATAAAATGAGGTATACACTCCCGCGACCACTAGTAGTACTCGTTGGAGTACAACGCAACCTAGAATCGCCTTTTGTCGCTAGTAGTACATACATTGTTCCTTACAAGAAACCCCTAAGAGCATGGTTAATAGTATAGCTAGCTGCTGGCTATAAGCCAGTGCCCTGTCATCTATAGCCCATATTATAGCCAACATGTACGATAATAGATCAAAAGAGTGTACTACTTTTTTATTAGGTGGCCCACTTCTCATTCTCACAAAGTGCCTAGGAGCACGTGCTAGAGCTGGCTCTTCACGAAGAGCCCGCTTACCTTCTCTCTCCTCTTCTCTTTCCTCCAACTAAGCAGAAATATACTAGTTTGTATCTTATAGCCCGTTGACTCAGCTCTATTGTACTTGCTCTAATAATGCAAGAAACCACTAAAATGCCAAGAAACTTCTACCACTTGCATACGTGGCAGACTTAAGATAAGACTACCTTATCAACCATTGTACATGCTCTTACCAACAAAAATCCTCGAGTGACCTCCTACCTCCGGCTCGTCCACCTAGTCATCCTCAGCCATGGGACGCAGTTACCGCCACCGGCAGAAGGCAAGGTCAAAACCACCGGCGGTGCGGAGCCCATGTTGCGGCAGCCTGGATGCCATCTCCGTCCGGTGCTCGCGGCCGCTAGCTAGCCAAGATAGCTCCGTCCAGCTGCTTGTCTGCAGGGTTTGCTAGCTAGATTGGCACGGCAGCGCGGCGGCTAGCTCGCGCGCGCCGCGCTAAGGCCAGCCAATCTGGCTCGAGTGAAGGCTAGCGCGGCGGCTTGCTCGCTCATGAGTCACGATCGGGCCAGCCAGCCAACCCGTGCGAAGGCCAGCACGGCGTCCGGCCCGTCCGGCAGAGTGGCGGCCAACTCGCTCATCACCAGCGCCACCGACGAACACGCATCAGTACTGTTTGAAGTAGTGTTCAGGAAAAATAATGATTTGAGGGGGAATAACAGGATAGAAGGTCAGATGTGGGTCCCTCGTGTCAACGGTCAAACAAAATGTGTTGGTTTAAGCTGCCTCGTCAGAATGGACGTGTGGGCCAACCCTGTCATAAATGGGTTTAAACGAACCTAATCGGTAGGAGTACTAGGTAGTTTTTCGCATGGATTAAGAAATTTTGGGTATGTTTTTGCTATTTTTTGTACAATAGATTCTTCCTAGGTGTCGGTGTCAAAACCGGCGGATCTCGGGTAGGGGGTCCCGAACTGTGCGTCTAAGGCGGATGGTAACAGGAGGCAGGGAACACGATGTTTTACCCAGGTTCGGGCCCTCTTGACGGAGGTAAAACCCTACGTCCTGCTTGATTTATTCTTGATGATATGATTATTACAAGAGTTGATCTACCACAAGATCGGAGAGTCTAAACCCTAGAAGCTAGCCTATGGTATGATTGTATGTTGTCCTACGGACCAAAACCCTCTGGTTTATATAGACACCGGAGGGGGCTAGGGTTACACAAGGTCGGTTACAAAGGAGGAGATATACATATCTGTATTGCCTAGCTTGCCTTCCACGCCAAGTAGAGTCCCATCCGGACACGAGACGAAGTCTTCAATCTTGTATCTTCATAGTCCAACAGTCCGGCCAAAGGATATAGTCCGGCTGTCCAGAGACCCCTAATCCAGGACTCCCTCCGTAGCCCCTGAACCAGGCTTCAATGACGATGAGTCCGGCGTGCAGTGTTGTCTTCGGCATTACAAGGCGGGTTCCTCCTCCGAACACATCACAGAAGAGTTTGAATACCATGATAGTGTCCGACCCTGGAAACTAAATTCCACATACCACCGTAGAGAGAATAATATTTCCACAAATTTTAATCTGCTAACACGTTTTGGCAACATGACATCAGGCTATGGCTCGGTGATTATTCGAACCGTTTCTCTTCAACCAGCTCCACACATAACACGAGGCGGTTTCTTGACACGTCTTGTCAAAGCAGAGATCATGTTCCCCTAATTGCGGGATTCTCATCAATACGGTTGTGGGTAACCCAACCGGGCCTAGGACTCCTAGATTTTAGGCAAGTCCCAAACAGCCACTAGGAGGACGCTTGATATTCACCCTCTTTATAAAGGGACAAGGCTTTTACTTTTTTCCCTCCCGTGCTCAATCGAATCCTTCCCCCGCCTTGAGTTCTAACACCCAAAGCCCAGGTAAGGTGCTTCAGACCTTCAATCATGTCCGTATCTAGCCTTCAAGGCCGGTGGATGCCCTCCTCCGTTACGGAAGAGGATATAAAGAAGTTTGAGGGAGGCCAGATACCTGACCGCCGAGGTTTCGCATCGGCTGCTTGCCCGAGGGCAGGTCGTCCCTACTCCCAAACCCAACGAGAATGTTGTGTTCGTCTCCCACTTCCTCCGAGGTCTAGGCCTCACTCTGGATCCCTTTGTTAGGGGTTTGATGTTCTATTACGGGCTAGATTTCCACGATCTAGCCCCGGACTCCTTTCTCCACATCTCGGCATTTATTGTTGTATGTAAGGCCTTCCTCCACATGACCCCTCACTTCGGCCTGTGGCTCAAGACCTTTGACGTGAAGCCGAAGATGGTCGAGGGGCAGCATGTAGCGTGCGGAGGTGCATTAATAAGCAAGATCGCAAGAGCTCCATGGCCCAAGGGTTCCTTTCCAGAGGTGTCCGGATTATGGCAACGGGAGTGGTTTTACATCACAGCTCCCAGAAGTGCCAAGTGGGTGGCTGCCCCTGCTTTCCGCTCGGGCCCTCCACCACAACTGATGTCATGGACTAGCAGAGGGCTGAGCCGGGATCCAGCCAAGGATGTGCCTATACTGCAGAGATGCATTCAAGATCTCTTCGAAGGAGATTTCAGTCTGGTTAAGGTGGTGCAAGGCATGCTGGTTCGTCGAGTCCAGCCTTGCAAACACCGGCCCCTCCGCATGTGGGAATTCAACCCAGAAGGACCGTGCACTATTCAGAATTTCCTCGGCCTGACACACGAGGAGATGTATAAATCATTCTTCGGACCCCAAATAGAGTGTCCGGATACTAACGAGGACGTGGGCCTGAGCAGCAACCACACCGCCGACCAAGTAAGTAATCCTCTAGCCAAACACACTGTCTTTCCTTTATCATGACGTCATTCTGAGAAATCGCTCTTTGACTAGGACTGGTTAACAAAGGCGAAGATGATTCGGTGTTCGGCCCCCCTCCCTGAGGGTTGGGACAATCCGGTACTGGAAAAGATGCTCGAGCTAGCACCTTGCCCGGAGTCCTCAAAGGAAGATAGAGGGGGGAATAATGAGGGCGAAAGCGGGCCCCCGTTGCTACCAATTCCAACCGAGGGAATGAGCGCCTCCGTGAAGGAGGATAACCAAGGGGAAGAATCTGACCTTCTCTCGCTCCGGCGAAGGAAGAAGACTGCCTCTGAAGATCCGAAAACCAAGGCTTCCAAATGGGAGAAGTCTCCATCAGAGGGTCCTGCCTCGGAGGGCGCTTTTGCCGCACAAAGTCCGTGCGGGGATCAGCCCTCTAACGAGCCGTAAGTGATCAAAAAATGCTTAATAGTAAAGATATTACACCTTACTTCCGAGGAAAATAACCGAAGCATTTATCTTGAAGTTCGGATCTTAGCCCTTCTCAATAGAGCTTGTCTTCAGGGGACCTTCTTCCGAAGATGATGGAGAGAGAAATGCGTCCCCCAGATTCCCCCGCTCAAGAATCGGGCGACCTTGAAGTGTCGTCACGGAGGGCCTCTCCGGATCTGGTGAGGCCAGAAGATAATCCTATAGTCACCCGAAGTCCCCAGCGTCCGGCTCTTGAAGAGAGCAAACAAAAGAGTCCGGCGCCGTCTGGTATGCAATTGGACGCACTGAGTGATCTGCTAAGGCGGGCGACCATCTCGGAAGAACACCGTATCTTGATGGGTACGGTGATTGAAAGGATTTCGTTCGACGAAAGCGGGTTGCATGAAGCCTTTATGAGTCTACTGACGGGTTTTGAGGTACGCGAAATGATATACATTTGTGATAGTACCGCACATTTTTAGGTGTGCCCTGTGTAGATAGTATCCCCTGACACTCTGGTTGACGTCGAGAACGGCGGCAAACAGAGGATCGTAGTCCCAGGTAATAACCTGACCGCCTTCATGTGTAGGTGGTTGAAGCTCCGGTGGCTGGCCGGACTTATGGGTTTGCCGAACTAATGCGGCAACTGGATGCGGCGGATGCCGACATCGAGCTTGTTAACAAGCGGCTCGACAAGGCACAGGGTAGGTGATTTTTCTGGTGAATGCCACATAGTAAGAGGAGTGTGATGCCAGTATCTTTAATATGTTGTGACTGCAGATGGAGCTGCCACCGTGGAGACCCTTCGGGCGGAACTTGCCCGAGCCAAAGAACAAGCTCGGGCAAAGTTAAGAGCTGAGAAGGCTGCGCATTGCGAGAGCAAAGAGAAGATGGCCAAGATCGTTGTAAAGTTAAAAGACACTGCCGACCATTGCCAATTCCTTGAAGAAGAGAACCGAGTGAAGGCGACGGACCTCGAAAAGGCCAGGATGGCGGCCAAAGACACCCGCTCTGCCATGAGGGCAAAGAAGGAAGAGCTGCGTGAAGCTGGTGATATTGTGGTTGGGAAGCCCTTTTTGCTGCGGAGGAAGTTCGGAGATCCGTGGTATGCCCCTCTGGATCGGCTGTGTAGTTCGACAGACGCATATCTAGATTTGACGACGAGTGCTGTCGGTGCGGCCGAATACTTCCGAGATCAATCATATCATGAAGTGGACAAGCTATTCTGGTCGCAGTTTAATGTTCCAGAGCGTCCGCTTCCACTAACAGATCAGCTTGCCGGATGGGCCGAACTCAATAGATTGTCTAGACTCGCCATGAGGTCCGTCGTAGATCATCTGTGGCCGGAAAAGCCGAAGCCGAATAACTATTTCAGCTTAGTGCAGCAGTTCCTTGGAGCGGTGTCGCGCATCAATGCAATGAAGAGGTCAGCGTGCATAGAAGGCTCGTGGATGGCCCTTGCCCGTGTCAAAGCATACTGGGCGGAGATGGATGCTACCACTGTTGCGGCGCAGGGTTCGGCCATAGGCCGAGTGGCTGCCGAGCACTATTTCGAAGAAGTTCTCGAGGGTGCTTGTTTCATAGAGGCCCAGTACTCGAAGAATATTATGTTTGAGTGACATGTATTCCCATTGTAAAGACAATGTTTATGAAATTTATTAAGGCTGTATTTGTACTTTTGCCTGAAAGTAATATGATGCCTCCTGTGCGGCTGTTTACGTATATATGTATATAACCTGAAAGATTGCAGTCGTCGGCTTCAACCCCCACGCATATAATGCCGAGGTGTTCGCAAAAGACGCGTGTTCACACTTAATCCAACGTCTTGGTCCTATTAAGGAGGTGATAGCGCAGCGAACGAGGCAACCGGACTATAATGCTTTAACACTTTCACTTAGCCATAGGAATTTGACGGTGGGCCTACTATATAGCCCCTGGTGGCTCCGCACTCTCCTGAATTCGGGGTGCGTACATGCCTGGCCGGCAAGCGGCCCTTCGTTAATGGGAGGAATTCTAACATTCCGATAGGTCATCGAGTGGTTGACCAGTCTCACGCTATATCATGACAGTCAGTTTTTGGCTTTCTCTACTGAGGTGCTCGTACAGATGAACCGGGGCACAATCGCAGTACTTCTCCTGGTGCCGCCTTACCCGATAGAGCGGAACGTAAGGCAGCAAAACACAAGAGCTAGGCAAACCCAACATTTGACCAAAGACATGATTCGGAGCTGATGCATATAAGGCCAAACTCACGATGCCGAACACTCCCTAAGGTATTCGGTCTCTATGGTATAAACCGGGCCTAAACAGTGCCCTTTGTAAGAAGCCCCTGGTGTCCAGGTACGTGCATTATTCTGATGTGGACACATGACAAGACGTCAGCATCCTTCTCAATAGTACTGAGAATCCGAGGGATGTGTATCAACAAGAGATAGTAAGAAAGGTTTACGCAGGGTCTTTGTAACGCCCCGAGACCGATGTGCCAGGTGTCGTCCAGTTATTCGCTGTTGTTGCCTTGTCTTTGCTTGCATGTCATGCATTGCATATCATGCCATCATGTGCATTTGTTTTAAATACATGTTCGTCTCATGCATCCAAACATTTTCCCCGTTGTCCGCTTTGCAATTCGGCGCTCCTATGTCACCCGGTGTCCCTTTCTACCTCTTTTCGTGTGCGGGTGATAAACGTTTTCTGATTGGACCAAGACTTGTCATGCGGCCTTGGTTTACTACCGGTAGACCGCCTGTCAAGTTTCATGCCATTTGGACTTCGTTTGATACTCCAACAGTTAACAGAGGGACCGAGAAGGCCTCGTGTGTGTTGCAGCCCAACACCCCCTCAAAAGTGGCCCCAAACCCACCTAAACCCTCTCCATCATCTCGGTCATTCGATCACGATCTCGTGGCCGAAAACCGCACCTCATTTGGACTCTCCTAGCTCCCTCTACCTATAAATATGTGGCTCTTCCCGAATTTTCGCGCAGTCCAAACCCTAGCCTTCCTCTACCTCGCGCCCGGACGAAATCTCCACCGCGCCTGGACATGTCCAGCCGCCGCCGACGACGAATCCGGCTGCGCCACCTCATCACCCGCCTCTCTCTCCCCTTAGCCCCGCCGCCGGCCCGCGGAACCCAAATCGGGCCTGCGCGGGCCCAGATCCGCCGCCGCCTGGCTGAGCGTCCGAGCCGCCCGGCTCCGCCCGCGTCTGCAGGATCCTGCGGCCGCGCCTCTCGCCGGCGTGTCGCTCGCCGTCGCCGGAGCCGTACGCCGCCGTCTCACCTCGCCGGTGCACCGCCGCGCCACCGCCCGACGTCACCGGTGCCGCTGCCTTCATCCGCGCCGCCCCGCTCGTCTCCGATCGCCGGCGCCATCCACCGCCTCACCGGCGTCGTCCACCGGCGCGCCGCTCGCCGTGCCTCTCCACCGGAGCTGTCGCCGGCCATCGCCGGAGTCCTCTCCAGATCCGGTCCGGGTAGCTGGGTGGATGAGATCCACCAGCTCTCCGAACCAAACGCTCTGGCCCCGCGCCTGTATCTCGCCATCCCGCACCATTTCGTCCCATTGACCTTCTCGGAGGGTATAATTTCTACGAAGTCCCCGAAATTTCCAGATTCAAATGCCCATGTTCATCATGTCACAACTTTGCATCCGTAGCTCCGATTCATGCGTGTAGCATATAAAAATGTTCGTCTCTGAGAGTACACAATTTCATCTCATTGCATTATTTTCATTTGAGCTCATCTTGGTGCCCGAAATGCTGTTGTAAGCGAGCTATTTGAGTTAATTGTCAGATCTGCTGCACCAAATAGCTATTTGTCATTTTTTCCATGTTTAATGTGTGCATGATATGGTCATGAGCTCTACATGAGTTTTGTTATATGCTTTGCCATCTTTACAGAGGTGCTATCCGTGTATTTTTGTGACAAGTGTGGTGACTAGCACAATGCTGATTTCAGGGACTTCGAATTTCTCTAAGTCCTTGATCAGTTTTTTTATCAATATGCCATATGTTCAAGTTGTTTCCTAGTGATCCGTGCCTCTTTTGAGGATGATCAGTAAGGATGATTTGTTAATATTATGGTGCTCTATCCATCCATGTATTTGTTTGCAATTAAGGAGCATCCTAACTGGAGTCAATCGAGCTCTACTTTTGCTATCTCGTAATTACTGGCAGATTGTCTACTTGTTAGCGATTTCGTCGAGGATGTTGTTGTTGATCCGTGCATGCTATGTTGTTGTTCTTGCCATGTCTAGCTTATATAATGTGTATTATTGATGGGTGTATGCTTAGATTGTCATGCCCTCGTGAACATGCCTACTCGTTAGGATATTTGCATGCTCCAGTTTTTCTCTAAGTCTGAGATCTATTTATGTTTTTGCCATGTTCACATGCTTGCAATTGTATTTTCTGATCCCTTTTGGCTCAAGGTCATTAAGGGACTTTTGTTAAGATCTTTTAGTAGCTCCATGCCATCCCTTGCTTTACCATGTTAAGTTCCTATAGCATATAGTTTTCATGCTCCAAAGTGTGCTACCTGATCTGAAATTCCAGGCTTGTGTTAATTTCACAAAGTCGGAAACATGTTTACCAATTGCACTTTTGCCATGCTTGTTTGAACCTATTAATGGTTGAATTGGCCGTAGCTCAGTGTTCATCTTTTGTCAAGAATTATGATTGGATCCCTTCCATGTATTTTGTTGCCATGTTTGAGTGCTGAAGCATAACTATCTCGATGCATTTAGATGGCTACTTGTTGTTTATCGCGGACCGGTGCCATATTTGTTTTGTTTGCCATTTCCAAACTGTGCATCCGATTCCGGTGATCTTTATATCGATTTCAACCGAAATCACCTCACCTTTCCAGTGGAACTCTTGTATTTCCAAGTTGAGGCCAGGTTCTTTCATTCCTTGTCAAATCTTGCATATGCATCACATACCGCATCCCGCATAGCATACCATGTTTGCATCATGTTGTTTGAGCTTTGCACGTGGTTGATTGTGTTCCTTTTGCTTGTTTGTATTGTTTGGGTAGAGCCGGGAGATGAGTTCGCTAACGAGGAGCCCGTTGAGTTTACTTTCGAGGATCCGGTCAACTCTGACAACTTTGCAGGCAAGATGATCACACCCTCGAAATCACTTCTATCTTTGCTTTGCTAGATGCTCGCTCTTTTGTTATGCCTATGCTACGATGCCTACCACTTTCTTATCATGCCTCCCAAATTTCCATGTCAAACCTCTAACCCACCATGTCCTAGCAAACCGTTGATTGGCTCTGATACCGCTTTGCTCAGCCCCTCTTATAGCGTTGCTAGTTGCAGGTGAAGATTGGAGACCGTTCCTTGTTGGAACATTGTTTACTTGTTGGGATATCATGATATTATCTTGTTATCTTAATGCATCTATATACTTGGTAATGGGTGGAAGGCTCGGCCTCTCTCCTAGTGTTCTGTTCCACTCTTGCCGCCCTAGTTTCCGTCATGTAACGCCCCGAGACCGACGCTCCAGAAGACTTCCAGCTATTCCGTGTTTCGCCGTGTGTTTCTTTTGTGCTTGCTCTTTTACTTTTGCATTGCATCATGTCATCATGCCATCATGTCATTAACCTTTGCATCTCAACTCAACTAACAAATTGCATAGATGGTTGATCTATTAAAATCGAGGGAAGGGTGACTTCTCTTTATAACATATCGTCCCAATATTAGGGAGCTATATTAAATATTTCTTTAAGTTGGAAATCACCATAACACACTTGCATATTATCCCAATGTCTTTGTTATCTTAATTCTTGGTTTCCAACCTTGACATATATTCTTTCATCATATTCCGGAGCTCCACCAAAATCCAAACATTTTTGGACCTTCCCAACCCTCACTTCCTATTCAAATCATTTGAATTTAAATCAAATGAGTTTGAATTTAAATCTTTCAATCATGGCTTTTTCTATTTTCTTGGAATAAGCACATTTTTGTGAGTCCGGGAAAATTATCCGCGTGTGCAACTTCTTCCCCAACACCTCCTTTCTTCTTCTTTTCTTCTTTGTTAATTTTTCTGTTTTAGGAAATATAAGTGAGAGAGAGGGCAGTTCTCCCAGACCCCCTTGTTCCCCCTCAGCCCACCAAGACCCAGCAGCAGTAGCTGCCAGTTCGGCACAGGGCCCGACAGCCTCCTCCCCTAGCGCCTATCTAACCCTAGCCTCGATCCCCTCCTCTCGATCCCCTGGTCTCTCCCTCCTTCCCCTGCTCGCACCGCCAGAGAGGAGCGAGAGCCTCTCGCTCGATCCCGCAGCGCTGCCACCTCACGCCTGATCCCCTCTCAGCCTCACCGCGCGCCTCCCTCTACGGCACCAGGACGCAATCGCACCTCCTCGCCAAATCCCCGTCTCCCAAGCGCCCGAGGAGAGGAGCTCCTCGAGCACCTGCGCCCACAGCCGACGTCCTCCGCGCCCAACAGGAGCCCCGCGCCGCTTGTTCCCTTCATTTTGGCCGGAGCTCGCCGGAGCCCCAGCATTGGTCGTCATCGAACCTCCTTCCCGCGTCCCCGCCTCTAGCGACCAAGTCTGCCGACAACCTCGACTTCCAGCAACCATCTTTGTCCGCAGCTAACCGTCTCCCGCTCGTGCCCGAGGATCGAACGTCTCCACCTCGTCCACCGTTGTTCCCGTCGCTCCACCTCCCGCAAGCCCGACCTCGCACTGCTGCTCCTCTGCTTCGTCATCTGCCGCGACCATCTCCTCCCGGACGCCTTGCTACTGCTGTTGCTGCAAGACCACCACGGCGCCGCCATGGAGTCCCAGGTCCGAAGATGACCACGACCATGCATCTCTCCTTGTACCACTTTGGAGTTCGAGGCCATCAAGTACCCCGATGCTCATCACCATGCACGACTACAACATCAAGGGAACCACTACCCTCGACTCAGGGATGCCAAGTACCTCTACGACCCGTGTATGACTACATGATTTCACCAAGTACCCCTCGGATGCGCCAAGTTCGACTACATGGACCACCAAGTTTCTCTACCGATGACTCGAACGACTACGAAACGCCAAACGTGTACCACTACCGTCGACCCTCGAAGATCCCTTGGACGTGAAGTTCCTCGTCGTGACCCTGAACATCTACAAATTGTGTACCACTACTTCCATTACAACCCATGAACGACTACTTCCCTCGACGTTTTTGAACCGCCTCGAAATGCATGCTTCGAAGGTATAACCCTGAGATGACCACTGTGGGCCGAATGCATGTGTTGTATGAGATGCACCGTTTGCACCATGTCCGAATTGTCACTCGTTTTCCATGCAACTAACTCATGGGAACCCAGTAGTCGGGATCACCCCACCATCTCTAGCATGTTCCGCGCACCCGCACACTTCTCCTTTGCATCGGTAGCTCAATCGAGTTACCGGAACTGGAACGCTCTCGTGGCACCGTTATCGTTATCGTTGCCGTGGCACCCTTTTTCCTTCCACCATGGTGACAAATGCTTCATAATATGCTCTTATCAACTTATTCATAAGTATTGCATAAAACTTGCATGTCATCCGCATCATGATAACAACTTTAAGAATGTTTAAATTGTTGTTTGCATTAATTTACTAATGCATATGGGGATTTACCGGATATGTCATTTGCTATATCCGGCCCCATCTAAATTGTTTAGATAGATAATCCCTTTATGTTTCACCTCTTGACATGCTTAACAACATTTAATATTGTTGAGTACCTAACCGGGAGTGAACTAAATAATGGGATGTGGTGTTTTGTCAATATGCATCCCGATGCATATTGAGCTCCACTTAATTTGTAGGATTGTTTGTGCTTTTGCCATGCCATGCACATTTAAACCGGACATGCATCATACTTGATTGTGCATCATGCCATGATTATGTGGTGGTTGTTTACTATGTTGTGTGCCCCTTTCCGGTGTTTGCTTCTTCGGGTTGGATCCGGTAACGTCGTGTTGTGAGGACCATTCGACTACGTCCGTTTGTCTTCTTCATGAACTCGTTCTTCTTCCTTGCGGGATCTCAGGCAAGATGATCATACCCTCGAAATCACTTCTATCTTTGCTTGCTTAGTTGCTCGCTCTTTTGCTATGCCTATGCTGCGATACCTACCACTTGCTTATCATGCCTCCCATATTGTGAACCAAGCCTCTAACCCACCTTGTCCTAGCAAACCGTTGTTTGGCTATGTTACCGCTTTGCTCAGCCCCTCTTATAGCATTGTTAGTTGCAGGTGAAGATTGGAGCTTGTTCCGTGTTGGAACATGTTTACTTGTTGGGATATCACACTATATCTTATCTAATTAATGTATCTATATACTTGGTAAAGGGTGGAAGGCTCGGCCTTATGCCTAGTGTTTTGTTCCAGTCTTGCCACACTAGTTTCCGTCCTATCGGTGTTATGTTCCCGGATTTTGCGTTCCTCACACGGTTGGGTTATAATGGGAACCCCTTGACAGTTCGCTTTGAATAAAACTCCTCCAGCAAGGCCCAACCTTGGTTTTACCATTCGCCACCTAGTCTTTTTCCCTTGGGAGTCGCGCATCCCGAGGGTCATCTTTATTTTAACCCCCCGGGCCAGTGCTTGTCTAAGTGTTGGTCCGAAATGGGCAGCCTGCGGGGCCACCTCGAGGAAACCTGAGGGCTGGTTTTACTCGTACCTTGACCTATCCGGTGTTGCCCTGAGAACGAGATATGTGCAGCTCCCATCAGGATGTCGGCGCATCGGGCGGCTTTGCTGGACTTGTTTCACCATTGTCGAGGATGTCTTGTAGAACCGGGATACCGAGTCTGATCGGAACGTCTCGGGAGGAGGTCTATTCCTTCGTTGACCGTGAGAGCTTGTCATGGGCTAAGTTGGGACACCCCTGCAGGGATTTGAACTTTCGAAAGCCGTGCCCGCGGTTATGGGCAGATGGGAATCTATTAATGTCCGGTTGTAGAAAACCTGAAGTTGACCTTAATTAAAATGCATCAACCGCGTGTGTTACCGTGATGGTCTCTTCTCGGCGGAGTCCGGGAAGTGAACACGGTGTTGGAGTTATGCTTGACGTAGGTTCTTCTAGGATCACTTCTTGATCATAGTTTATTGATCGTGCTTTGCCTTCTCTTCTCGCTCTCATCTGCGTATGTTTAGCCACCATATATGCTAGTCGCTTGCTGCAGCTCCACCTCATACCTTTACCTTTCCCATAACCTTAAATAGTCTTGATTGCGAGGGTGCGAGATTGCTGAGTCCCCGTGACTCACAGATACTTCCAAAAACCAGCTTGCAGGTGCCGATGAGTCCATGCAGATGACGCAACCAAGCTCAGGAGGATCTCGATGAAGATCTTGTCCTTTGTGTTGATTCATTCTAGTTGATCAGTAGTGGAGCCCAATTGGGGTCGATCGGGGACCTTGTCGCATTTGGGGTTTTTCTTTTATTTTGGTTCCATAGTCGGACCTTGATTGTATCTGGTAAATGTAATGCTTTGTTCACGTAATTGTGTGAAGTGGCGATTGTAAGCCAACTATGTATCTCTTTCCCTTATGCATTACATGGGTTGTGTGAAGTTTACCACACTTGCGACATTGCTTTCAATGCGGTTATACCTCTAAGTCGTGCTTCGACACGTGGTAGATATAGCCGCATCGAGGGCGTTACAAGTTGGTAATCAGAGCCTTCCCGACCTTAGGAGCCCCATTGCTTGATCGTTGTTAGCGGCCGAGTTGTGTCTAGAAAAATGTTTTGACTCATTTAGGAATTATATATCGGAGAGTTTAGGAATTCTTTTTACTTCCCAGTCTCCTCATCGCTCTGGTAAGGCATCCTGACGTAGAGTTTTGACTCTTCTCTTCTCAAATTTCACTAAAAAAAAATTTAGGATCACGCGGGTATCTTGGAATTGTTCCGATGGTTTTATGATGAGAACATTGTCTTGGTGCCTCCTGTCAGGGGTTTTGTGGAAGTGTCCCGGGGAGTTGAGCTCTGAGGTGTTGTCATCATAATTTTATCGTTGCAGTTCTGGAATACCTGAGTCTAGTACGCCGACATCGAAAATCTCTTTTATGCAGTTCGTTGGTGAGATAACCTCGATGCCACCCAGTACTGGGGCGGGAGTTTGGGAGTATTGCCATAACTTGTATAACGGATGCTTTTCGAAGGTTGAGGTAGACGATTTCCGAAGGTTTCTTGGTTATGTGTTGAAGGATGGATACAGCTGGATGTAGGATTTGTTAGTTTGGGTGAGATATTATGCTTCCCCTGTATCCCCAACACCTGATTGCATAACCGGAAAATTTTGGGAGTTTATAAGTGGGAATTCTAGTAACTCTTAGGATATCTTTCCGACAGATGTATGATTTGAAATTGGGGTTCGACGTCTAGTGGTCCGCCTATTAACGGTCGGTTTTACAGTGGTCTCGTTGTGTCTTAAAGAGTCCTTGGCTATGCCAACTCGGGGACACTTCGTATGTCATGTGCACTGCCTTGTACATGATGGTGTTGTATGATCGAGCCCGTGTAGGCTCCACCACGAAAACTTCGGACGAAATCTCTATCATATGTTTGTTCCAGCTGATTACGCAAGCCAATCCTTTGTTTTCTTTCGAGTTGTGGTATTCGAGTTGCTTCGAAGTCAAATGTTGATTCCATACCTTCCCCAAATGGTGTTCTCATGTTTCCATGTGAATACTAATCCTTTATGATAATCGATATTGTCATGTCAATTCTTTTCAACCGGTGTGCTTCTCTTCTAGTGGATCCGAACATTTCAACATCCGCAAGATCCAATCTCAGCTTTCTCAACGGTGTCGTTTTCTTCCATCCCAAGTTGCCTTTGTTTTCCCACCCACCCACCCTTTTTCTTCGAGGACTCGGATTTCTTTATCAAATATCCATTTTATTATGGAAGTCTCTCCATTCTTCTCCCTTCATGTTCTTATCCGGTGATTCTCATGAAGATACTAACGAAGTTTCTAGTTCATCATTCTCCATCCTTTCCTTTTCCGGTGGATCCAATTCAAGCTTTCGATGTCGATCATATTCTTTTCTGTTTTTCAAATGCTTTTCTCGTGCCAGTGCACCTCATAACCATTCATTTCTCGCTATTCATTTGTTCCGGAGTGCCGAAGATATCTCAGAAGATTCTTGTTTCCACTCTGCATTCATTCAAGCTCTATCGAGATTGTATTATCTTTTAAGACATTTAATTCAACCGGTGCAATCTCTCTTTTCAAGCAATCGTTCTACGGTGTTTCTTTTGAGTGGGCCCTAACCCACAGGTCTTTTTCTAGGATCTTACCTGACTCTTCTTATTTCCCGGAGATATCTCCAATTTTCTTGTCAAAGTTTGACGTAAGAATGAATTATCATCAGTCAAATGTCCTCCTCCAAGATCTTTCAAATTCATTTCATCGTTGATTCAACTTTTATATTCTTCTTTATTCCGGTGCCTCAACAATTCATGGTGGTGTTTCTCGTCGTAATTCTCAGATTTTGGAGACCGAAGAAGATTTTCTCTCAATCTTGCTCCATTCTCTTCAAGCTTTGTGATTCTAGCTTGTTGCCATCCTCTCGTAATTGTTTTGATCGTGAGAATTCTTTTCACCTATCCGGAGCATTTCAAGATTCTTTTCAGTTTGCTTCTCCGGAGTCCATCATCTCAGAGTTTATTCATTCTCAGCTTTCAGCTATCATTCTCAAATTTTATCGGTGCATCAAGTGATCTCTAATCATCTCGTGATCTCTTCGCTCTCATGTATCTAAATTCTCTCAAGTGTCTTCGTTCATTTGCTTAATTCTTCCTGGTGTTTCTTTATCTTTTCTTCGTTCATTTTCAATTCTTACGGTGGTTCGTTCAAGATTTCTCTTCCTTATCAATTTATTCGTTGTTTCTATTCTACCAGTGGGTCGTTCAAGACCTTCTCAAGTTTGCGCTATCCTTTCTACGAGAATAAGTTGTGTGCCAAATCCATTTGCTCGTCATCAATTAAATTGGTGAAGGATACGCATAACATAATTCTTATTCTTGTTTCATCAAGTTTATTCAATTTTTTTTCCGGAGTGGTTCATCGTATCACATTCTCAGTTCGAGATGCTTTATCTATTCTTTTTCGGAGTTCCAAGTTTCCACTCTATCTCGTCGGAAAGCTTCATCTAATCATTACAAGGGTTCACCTCGTGTTTTCAACTTCTCCTTCTTTTCGTTATTTTTTTATTACCGGAGTTCTCATGAAGGCTCTACAAGATGGTTCATCAAGGATTTAATTCTTTCCCGAAGTGTTCATCGAGATTCTTTTCAGAGGAGCTCAAGTATTCTTTATCTTGCATTTTAAAGTGCAATTCGTTCAACCGTATCATTCGAAGTGGTATTATGTCATTCTTGATAATTTGAGTTCATGTTTCATGAATAACATGTTGTTAAGAATGAGATATTTTAAATCCATCAATCTCATCATTGGAGCTATCTTGGGTTATATTTCACCTAAAGCTTCTCCTAAGGATTGTCGCTATTTATGGTGCTCATATTTGATCCAAGTTCTTCATTTATCCTACCCGGTGAAATAAGCTTCTCAACACCTTGTTGACATCAATCCAATCTTTCATTTCCGTTAGTGCCAGAATTTCACCTCTTGATTTTGAGATGTTTCCATAAGCCCACAAGCAGCCTTTTGCTTTCGTTGCGGATTTTTCCAACAACTCCGTTCGACCCTTGTCCTAAGGATGCCTTCTCAAACTCTTTTGTGGCAGAGGTTGGCATTTTTCTTCTCAATTCTCCTATTTCAGTTATCTATCTTCTATTCTTTTGTTCGGGAGCCATTGTGATGTTGTTCTTTTCTCGCATCATCTTGGTTCGTGTTATTTTCATGCCTATCCATTTAACCGGAGTGTTGTGTCCTTTTTGCTCAAGTTCTTTTCGCTTCATCAAGCCTTGCACCCTTTCTTTACCGGAGTGCTGCCCAAAGTTGTTCTTCCTTGTTCCTCTTTGCTAACGGAGTGCTTTCAACTTTGTTCTTCTCCATTACTTTCTTTCTTTCATTTTGCGCAACATTTTCAAGGTTCTTTGGTTTCACTCGTTTGTCAAAGAAGCAACTTAGTTTTACCTCTTCTCTTTCTCTTCCGTTTTCCCTCCGGTGTCATCCTAGATCTCGGGACGAGATCCTCTCATAGTGGTGGAGTGTTGTAACGCCCCGAGACCGACGCTCCAGAAGACTTCCAGCTATTCCGAGTTTCGCCGTGTGTTTCTTTTGTGCTTGCTCTTTTACTTTTGCATTGCATCATGTCATCATGCCATCATGTCATTAACCTTTGCATCTCAACTCAACTAACAAATTGCATAGATGGTTGATCTATTTAAATCGAGGGAAGGGTGACTTCTCTTTATAACATATCGTCCCAATATTAGGGGCTATATTAAATATTTCTTTAAGTTGGAAATCACCATAACACACTTGCATATTATCCCAATGTCTTTGTTATCTTAATTCTTGGTTTCCAACCTTGACATATATTCTTTCATCATATTCCGGAGCTCCACCAAAATCCAAACATTTTTGGACCTTCCCAACCCTCACTTCCTATTCAAATCATTTGAATTTAACTCAAATGAGTTTGAATTTAATTCTTTCAATCATGGCCTTTTCAATTTTCTTGGAATAAGCACATTTTTGTGAGTTCGGGAAAATTATCCGCGTGTCCAACTTCTTCCCCAACACCTCCTTTCTTCTTCTTTTCTTCTTTGTTATTTTTTATGTTTTAGGAAATATAAGTGAGAGAGAGGGCAGTTCTCCCAGACCCCCCTGTTCCCCCTCAGCCCACCAAGACCCAGCAGTAGTAGCTGCCAGTTCGGCCCAGGGCCCGGCAGCCTCCTCCCCTAGCGCCTATCTAACCCTAGCGCCGATCCCCTCCTCTCGATCCCCTGGTCTCTTCCTCCTTCCCCCGCTCGCGCCGCCAGAGAGGAGCGAGAGCCTCTCGCTCGATCCCGCAGCGCTACCACCTCACGCCTGATCCCCTCTCAGCCTCACCGCGCGCCTCCCTCTACGGCACCAGGACGCGACCGCGCCTCCTCGCCAAATCCCCGTCGCCCAAGCGCCCGAGGAGAGGAGCTCCTTGAGCACCTGCGCCCGCAGCCGACGTCCTCCGCGCCCAGCAGGATCCCCACGCTGCTTGTTCCCTTCATTTTGGCTGGAGCTCGCCGGAGCCCCAGCATCGATCGTCATTGAACCTCCTTCCCGCGTCCCCGCCTCTGGCGACCAAGTCTGCCAACAACCTCGACTTCCAGCAGCCGTCTTTGTCCGCAACTAACCGTCTCCCGCTCGTGCCCGAGGATCGAGCGTCTCCACCTCGTCCACCGCTGTTCCCGTTGCTCCACCTCCCATAAGCCCGACCTCGCACTGCTGCTCCTCTGCTTCGTCCTCTGCCGCGACCATCTCCTCTCGGACGCCTTGCTGCTGCTGTTGCTGCAAGACCACCACGGCGCCGCCATCGAGTCCCAGGTCCGAAGATGACCATGATCGTGCATCTCTCCTTGTACCACTTTGGAGTTCGAGGCCATCAAGTACCCCAATGCTCATCACCATGCACGACTACAACATCAAGGGAACCACTACCCTTGACTCAGGGATGCCAAGTACCTGTACGACCTGTGTATGACTATGTGATTTCACCAAGTACCCCTCGGATGCGCCAAGTTCGACTACATGGACCACCAAGTTTCTCTACCGATGACTCGAACTACTACGAAACGCCAAACGTGTACCACTACCGTCGACCCTCGAAGATCCCTTGGACGTCAAGTTCCTCTTCGTGACCCTGAACATCTACAAATCGTGTACCACTACTTCCATTACAACCTGTGAACGACTACTTCCCTCGACGTTTTTGAACCGCCTCGAAATGCATGCTTCGAAGGTATAACCCTGAGACGACCACTGTGGGCCGAATGCATGTGTTGTATGAGATGCACCGTTTGCACCGTGTCCGAATTGTCACTCGTTTTCCATGCCACTAACTCGTGGGAACCCGGTAGTCGGGATCACCCCACCATCTCTAGCATGTTCCGCGCATCCGCACACTTCTCCTTTGCATTGGTATCTCAATCGACTTACCGGAACTGGAACGCTGTCGTGGCACCGTTATCGTTATCGTTGCCGTGGCACCCTTTTTCCTTCCACCACGGTGACAAATGCTTCATAATATGCTCTTATCAACTTATTCATAAGTATTGCATAAAACTTGCATGTCATCCGCATCATGATAACAACTTTAAGAATGTTTAAATTGTTGTTTGCATTAATTTACTAATGCATCTGGGGATTTACCGGATTTGCCATTTGCTATATCCGGCCCCATTTAAATTGTTTAGATAGATAATCCCTTTATGTTTCACCTCTTGACATGCTTAACAACATTTAATATTGTTGAGTACCTAACCAGGAGTGAACTAAATAATGGGATGTGGTGTTTTGTCAATATGCATCCCGATGCATATTGAGCTCCACTTAATTTGTAGGATTGTTTGTGCTTTTGCCATGCCATGCACATTTAAACCGGACATGCATCATACTTGATTGTGCATCATGCCATGATTATGTGGTGGTTGTTTACTATGTTGTGTGCCCCTTTCCGGTGTTTGCTTCTTCGGGTTGGATCCGGTAATGTCGTGTTGTGAGGACCGTTCGACTACGTCCGTTTGTCTTCTTCATGGACTCGTTCTTCTTCCTTGCGGGATCTCAGGCAAGATGATCATACCCTCAAAATCACTTCTATCTTTGCTAGCTTAGTTGCTCGCTCTTTTGCTATGCCTATGCTGCGATACCTACCAGTTGCTTATCATGCCTCCCATATTGTTGAACCAAGCCTCTAACCCACCTTGTCCTAGAAAACCGTTGTTTGGCTATGTTACCGCTTTGCTCAGCCCCTCTTATAGCGTTGTTAGTTGCAGGTGAAGATTAGAGCTTGTTCCGTGTTGGAACATGTTTACTTGTTGGGATATCACACTATATCTTATTTAATTAATGTATCTATATACTTGGTAAAGGGTGGAAGGCTCGGCCTTATGCCTGGTGTTTTGTTCCACTCTTGCCGCCCTAGTTTCTGTCATATCGGTGTTATGTTCCCGGATTTTGCGTTCCTCACACGGTTGGGTTATAATGGGAACCCCTTGACAGTTCGCTTTGAATAAAACTCCTCCAGCAAGGCCCAACCTTGGTTTTACCATTCGCCACCTAGCCTTTTTCTCTTGGGAGTCGTGCATCCCGAGGGTCATCTTTATTTTAACCCCCCCGGGCCAGTGCTTGTCTAAGTGTTGGTCCGAAATGGGCAACCTGCGGGGCCACCTCGGGGAAACTTGAGGGCTGGTTTTACTCGTAGCTTGACCTATCCGGTGTTGCCCTGAGAACGAGATATGTGCAGCTCCCATCAGGATGTCGGCGCACCGGTAACTTTGCTGGACTTGTTTTACCATTGTCGAGGATGTCTTGTAGAACCGGGATACTGAGTCTGATCGGAACGCCTCAGGAGGAGGTTTATTCCTTCGTTGACCGTGAGAGCTTGTCATGGGCTAAGTTGGGACACCCCTATAGGGATTTGAACTTTCAAAAGCCGTGCCCGCGGTTATGGGAAGATGGGAATTTGTTAATGTCCGGTTGTAGAAAACCTGAAGCTGACCTTAATTAAAATGCATCAACCACGTGTGTTATCGTGATGGTCTCTTCTCGGCGGAGTCCGGGAAGTGAACACGGTGTTGGAGTTATGCTTGACGTAGGTTGTTCTAGGATCACTTCTTGATCATAGTTTATTGATCGTGCTTTGCCTTCTCTTCTCGCTCTCATTTGCGTATGTTTAGCCACCATATATGCTAGTCGCTTGCTGCAGCTCCACCTCATACCTTTACCTTTCCCATAACCTTAAATAGTCTTGATTGCGCGGGTGCGAGATTGCTGAGTCCCCGTGACTCACAGATACTTCCAAAAACCAGCTTGTAGGTGCCGATGAGTCCGTGCAAATGACGCAACCAAGCTCAGGAGGAGCTCGATGAAGATCTTGTCCTTTGTGTTGATTCGTTCTAGTTGATCAGTAGTGGAGCCCAGGTGGGGTCGATCGGGGACCTTGTCGCATTTGGGGTTTTTCTTTTATTTTGGTTCCATAGTCGGACCTTGATTGTATTTGGTAAATGTAATGCTTTATTCATGTAATTGTGTGAAGTGGCGATTGTAAGCCAACTATGTATCTCTTTCCCTTATGCATTACATGGGTTGTGTGAAGTTTATGTCACTTGCAACATTTCTTTCAATGCGGTTATGCCTCTAAGTCGTGCTTCGACACGTGGGAGATATAGCCGCATCGAGGGCGTTACATGTCATATCGGCATTATGTTCCCGGATTTTGCGTTCCTTACGCGGTTGGGTGATAATGGGAACCCCTTGACAAATCGCCTTGAATAAAACTCTTCCAGCAATGCCCAACCTTGGTTTTACCATTTGCCACCTAGCCTATTTTTCCCTTGGCTTTCCGGAGCCCGAGGGTCATCTTATTTAAACCCCCCGGGCCAGTGCTCCTCTGAGTGTTGGTCCGAACTGGGCAGCCTGCGGGGCCACCTCTGGGAAACTCGAGGGTTGGTTTTACTCGTAGCTTGACCTATCTGAGTGTGCCCTGAGAACGAGATATGTGTAGCTCCTATCGGGATTTGTCGGCACATTCGGGCGGTGTTTCTAGACTTGTTTTAACTTGTCGAAGTTGTCTTGTAGAACCGGGATACCGAGTCTGGTCGGAATGTCTCGGTAGAAGGTACATCCTTCGTTGACCGTGAGAGCTTGTCATGGGCTAAGTTGGGACTCCCCTGCAGGGATTTGAACTTTCGAAAGCCGTGCCCGCGGTTATGGGCAGATGGGAATTTGTTAATGTCCGGTTGTAGATAACTTGAACCTTAACTTAATTAAAATGAATCAACTGTGTGTGTTACCGTGATGGTCTCTTCTCGGCGGAGTCCGGGAAGTGAACACAGTGTTGGAGTAATGTTTGCCGTAGGGTGTTCTATAGTTATTCGTTCGCGCATTGCCTCCTCTTCTCGCTCTCTTTTGCGAACAGGTTAGCCACCATATATGCTAGTCGCTTGCTGCAGCTCCACATATTACCTTGCCTTACCTATAAGATTAAATAGTCTTGATCGCGAGGGTGCGAGATTGTTGAGTCCCCGTGGCTCATAGATTACTTCCAAACCAGATGCAGGGCCTGATGACTCTGTTCCAGATGATGCTCTTGAGCTCAAGTGGGAGTTCGACGAGGACTCACGCCGTTACTATGTGTCTTTCCCTGATGATCAGTAGTGGTGCCCAGTTGGGGCGATCGGGACCGTGTCGCATGTTGGGTTGATCTTTTATTTTGGTACCGTAGTCGGACCATGATTGTATTGGTTGATGTAATGCTATTTATGTACTTTGTTTGATGTGGCTAGTGTAAGCCAACTATGTACCTTTCCCCTTATTATGTATTACATGGGATGTTGTGAAGATTACCTTACTTGCGACATTGCTTTCAATGCGGTTATGCCTCTAAGTTGTGCTTCGACACGTAGGAGATATAGCCGCATCAAGGGCGTTACAAGTTGGTAATCAGAGCCTTCCCCGACCATAGGAGCCCCACTGCTTGATCGTTATTAGCAGCCATTGTTGAGTCTAGAAAAATGTTTGAGTCATTTAGGAATTATATATCGGAGAGTTTAGGAATTCTTTTTACTCCCCAGTCCCTTCATCGCTCTGGTAAGGCATCCTGACGTAGAGTTTTGACTCTTCTCTTCTCAAATTTCACTAAAAAAATTTAGGATCTCGCGGGTATCTTGGAATCGTTCCGATCGATTTGTGATGAGAACATTGTTCTTGGTGCCTCCTGTCATTCAGGGGTTGTGGCAGTGTCCCGGGAAGTTGAGCTCCGAGGTGTTGTCATCACAATTTTATCGTTGCAGTTCTGGAATACCCGAGTTTAGTTCGCCGATATCGAAAATCTCTTTTATGCTGTTGTTGGTGAGATAACCTCAACGCCACCCAGTACTGGGGCGGGAGTTCGGGAGTATTGCCATAACTTGTATAACGGATGATTTTCGAAGGTTGAGGTAGACGATTTCCGAAGGTTTCTTGGTTATGTGTTGAAGGATGGATACAGCTGGATGTAGGATTTGCTAGTTTTGGGTGAGATATTATTCTTCCCCTGTATCCCCAACACCTGATTGCATAACCGGAAAGTTTCGGGAGTTTATAAGTGGGAATTCAAGTAGTTCTTAGGATATTTTTCCAACAAATTTATGATATGAAATTGGGGTTCGACGTCTAGTGGTCCGCCTATTCACGGTTGGTTTTACAGTGGTCTTGTTGTGTCTTAAAGAGTCCTTGGCTATGCCGACTCGGGGACACTTCATATGTCATGTGCACTGCCTTGTACATGATGGTGCTGTACGATCGAGCCCGTGTAGGCCCCACCACGAAAACTTCGGACGAAATCTCTATCATATGTTTGTTCCGGCTTATTCTGCAAGCCCATCCTTGTTTTGTTTTGAGATGTGGTATTCGAGTTGCTTCAAAGTCAAATGTTGATTCCATACCCTTTCCTAAACGGTGTTCTCATAGTACGATGTGAATACTAATCCTTCTCGATCATCGAGTTTGTCGTTTCAATTTCTTTTCAACCGGTGTGCTTCTCTTCAAGCGGATCCGTCCATTTTCAACATCCGCAAGATTCAACCTAAGCTCTTAACATTGTTTGTTTCATCCATCCCAAGTTGCCTTTGTTTTTCCCACCCTCCCACCCTTGTTTCTTCAAGGACTCGGATTTCTTATTCAAGTATCCTTCTATTGATGGGAAGCCTCTCCATTCCCTTTTCCGTTAATGTTCTTATCCGGTGATTCTCATGAAGATTTTAACGGAGCCTCAAGGTCATCATCCTTAATTCTTTTCTTCTCCGGTGGTTTCAATTCTAGTCTTTCTGTGTTGATCATATTCTTTTCCTTGCTTCAAATGTCTTCTCATACCGGTGCTCCTCATATTCATTTCTCGCTATTCAATTGTTCCGGAGTGCTCAAGATATCTCGAAGATTCATGTCTCCACTCTGCAGTCGTTCAAGAGCTTCCAAGGATGTTATCTCTTTCAAGCCATTTAATTCAACCGGTGCAATCCTCTCTTTTAAATCATTTCAACGGTGTTTCTTTTGAGTGGGCCCTAACCCACAGGTCTTTTCTCAGGATCTTACCTGACTCTTCTAATCTTTCCGGAGTTATTCTGTAATTCTTTTCCAAGTTTGACGTAAGAATGATTCATCATCAGTCATATGTATTTCTCCAAGATCTTTCAAATTATTTTCATAGTTGGCTCAACCTCTTCGCTTTTGTTTCTTCCGGAGTGCCTCAATAATTCATGGTGGTGTCTCTCATCGTCTTTCATAACACTTGAAGACCGAAGAAGAATTTTCCTCCATATCTTAGTCCATTCTCTTCAAGATTCGTGATTCAAGATTGTTGCCATCCTCTCATAGTTGTTTTTGGATTGTGAGAATTCTTTTCAACTATCCGGAGCAAATTCAAGAGTCTTCTCAATTTGTTATCCGGAGTCCATCAATTCAGGTGTATTCATTCTCAGCTTGCAGTTGTCATTCTCCAATCTTACCGGTGCATCAAGTGATCTCTAATCAGTTCGTGATCCCTTTGTTCTCATGTATCTAAATTCTCTCAAGCATCTTCGTTCATTTGTTAATTCTTCCCGGTGTGTTCTTTATCTTCTCTTCGTTCATGCTTAATTCTTACGGTGGTTTTCTCAAGATTTCTCTTCTGTATCAATTCATTCGTGGTTTCAATCCTACCGGTGGTTCGTCGAAGACCTTCTCAAATTTATGCAATATCTATCTTAACCCTCTCTACAAGAATAAGTGGTGTGCCCAATCCATTGTTTGTCATGAAATTAACTGGTGAAGGATAAAGTATAATGTAATTCTTATTCTTGTTTCATTCAAGTGATCTAATTTCCTATTTTCCGGCGTGGTTCATCATATCACATTCTCGGTTTGAGATGCCTTATCTTTCGTTTCCGGAGTTCCAAGCTCTCGCAATTATATCATCACGGAGATACACCTAAAGCATTACAAGGTTTCACCTTGTGTTTTCAACTTGTCTTTTCTTCTTCTTATCCTTTTGTTCCGGAGGCATTGTGTTGCTGCTCTCTTCAAACCTTGTTCTTGTCCTTGTCATGCTTATCCTTTTAACCGGAGTGTTGTGCCCCTTTGCTCAAGCTCTTTCATTTTATCAAGTCTTTCATCTCTTTTCAACTGAAGTGGTGTCCGAATTTGTAGTTCCTTGTTCCTCTTCCCTACTGGGGTGCTTTCAACTTCATTTATCTCCGTTGTATTCTTTTCTCGATATGGCTTAACTTTTTCAAGGTTCTTGGGTTACACTCGTTTGTCAAAGGAGAAACTTAGTTTTACCTCTTCTCTTTCTTTTCCGTTGTCCCTCCAGTGCCATTCTAGATCTCGGGACGAGATCCTCTCGTAGTGGTGGAGTGTTGTAACGCCCCGAGACCAATGTGCCAGGTGTCGTCCAATTATTCACTGTTGTTGCCTTGTCTTTGCTTGCGTGTCATGCATTGCATATCATGCCATCATGTGCATTTATTTTGCATACATGTTCATCTCATGCATCCGAACATTTTCCCCGTAGTCCGCTTTGCAATCCTGCGCTCCTATGTCACCCGGTGTTCCTTTCTACCTCTTTTCGTGTGCGGGTGTTAAACGTTTTCGGATTAGACCAAGACTTGTCATGCGGCCTTGGTTTACTACCGGTAGACCGCCTGTCAAGTTTCGTGCCATTTGGACTTCGTTTGATACTCCAACGGTTAACAGAGGGACCGAGAAGGCCTTGTGTGTGTTGCAGCCCAACACCCCCTCAAAAGTGGACCAAAACCCACCTAAACCCTCTCCATCATCTCGGTCGTTCGATCACGATCGCGTGGCCGAAAACCGCACCTCATTTGGACTCTCCTAGCTCCCTCTACCTATAAATATGTGGCTCTTCCCGAATTTTCGCGCAGTCCAAACCCTAGCCTTCCTATACCTCGCGCCCGGACGAAATCTCCACCGCGCCTGGACATGTCCAGCCGCCGCCGCCGACGATTCCGGCTGCGCCACCTCATCACCCGCCGCTCTCTCTCTCCTCAGCCCCGCCGTCGGCCCGCGGAACCCAAATCGGACCCGCGCAGGCCCAGATCCGCCGCCGCCTGGCCGAGCGTCCGAGCCGCCCGGCTCTGCCCACGCCTGCCGGATCCCGCGGACGCGCCTCTCGCCGGCGCGTCACTCGCCGTCGCCGGAGCCGTACGCCGGCTGCCTCATCTCGCCGGTGCACTGCCGCGCCACCGCCCGACGTCGCCAGTGCCACCGCCTTCATCCGCGCCGCCCCGCTCGTCTCCGATCGCTGGCGCCATCCGCCACCTCACCGGCGTTGTCCACCGGCGCGCCGCTCGCCGTGCCTCTCCACCGGAGCCATCGCCGGCCATCGCCGGAGTCCACTCCAGATCCGGTCTGGGTAGCTAGGTGGATGAGATCCACCAGCTCTCCGAACCAAATGCTCCGGCCCCGCGCCTGTATCTCGCCATCCCGCACCGATTCGTCCCGTTGACCTTCTCGGAGGGTATAATTTCTACTAAGTCCCCGAAATTTCCAAATTCAAATGCCCATGTTCATCATGTCACAACTTTGCATCTGTAGCTCCGATTCATGCATGTAGCATATCAAAATGTTCGCCTCTGAGAGTACACAATTTCATCTCATTGCATCATTTTCATTTGAGCTCATCTTGGTGCCGAAATGCTGTTGGAAGAGAGCTATTTGAGTTAATTGTCAGATCTGCTGCACCAAATAGCTATTTGTCATTTTTGCCATGTTTAATGTGTGCATGATATGATCATGAGCTCTACATGAGTTTTGCTATATGCTTTGCCATGTTTACAGAAGTGCTATCCGTGTATTTTTGTGACATGTGTGGTGACTAGCACAAGCTTGCAAAGTAGTGCATTCGTTAATGCTGATTTCAGGGACTTAGAATTTCTCTAAGTCATTGATCTGTTTTTTTATCAATATGCCATATGTTCATGTTGTTTCCTAGTGATCCGTGCCTCTTTTGAGGATGATCAGTAAGGATGATTTGTTAATATTGTGGTGCTCTATCCATCCATGTCTTTGTTTGCAATTATGGAGCATCCTAACTAGAGTCAATCGAGCTCTACTTTTGCTATTTCGTAATTACTGGCAGATTGTCTACTTGTTAGCGATTTCGCTGAGGATGTTGTTGTTGATCCGTGCATGCTATGTTGTTGTTCTTGCCATGTCTAGCTTATATAATGTGTATTATTGATGGGTGTATGCTTAGATTGTCATGCCATGCTCTGTAGTGAGTGCATCGAGCTCGTGAACATGCCTACTCGTTAAGATATTTGCATGCTCCAGTTTTTCTCTAAGTCTGAGATCTATTTATGTTTTTGCCATGTTCACATGCTTGCAATTGTATTTTCTGATCCCCTTTGGCTCAAGGTCATTAAGGGACTTTTGTTAAGCTCTTTTAGTAGCTCCATGCGATGCCTTGCTTTGCCATGTTAAGTTCCTGTAGCATATAGTTTTCATGCTCCAAAGTGTGCTACCTGATCTGAAATTCCAGGCTTGTGTTAATTTCACCAAGTCTGAAACATGTTTACCAATTGCACTATTGCCATGCTTGTTTGAACCTGTTAATGGTTGAATTGGCCGTAGCTCAGTGTTCATCTTTTGTCAAGCATTATGAGCGGATCCCTTCCATGTATTTTGTTACCATGTTTGAGTGATGTAGCATAACTATCTCGATGCATTTAGATGGCTATTTGCTGTTTATCGCAGACCGGTGCCATATTTGTTTTGTTTGCCATTTCCAAACCGTGCATCCGATTCCGGTGATCTTTATATCAATTTCAACCGAAATCACCTCACCTTTCCAGTGGCGCTCTTGGATTTCCAAGTTGAGGCCAGGTTATTTCATTCCTTGTCAAATCTTGCATATGCATCACATACCGCATCCCGCATAGCATACTATGTCTGCATCATGTTGTTTGAGCTTTGCACGTGGTTGATTGTGTTCCTTTTGCTTGTTTGCATTGTTTGGGTAGAGCCGGGAGACGAGTTCGCTAACGAGGAGCCCGTTGAGTTTGCTTTCAAGGATCCAGTCAACTCTGACAACTTTGCAGGCAAGATGATCATACCCTCGAAATCACTTCTATCTTTGCTTTGCTAGATGCTCGCTCTTTTGCTATGCCTATGCTACGATGCCTACCACTTGCTTATCATGCCTCCCAAACTTCCATGTCAAACCTCTAACCCACCATGTCCTAGCAAACCGTTGATTGGCTATGATACCGCTTTGCTCAGCCCCTCTTATAGCATTGCTAGTTGCAGGTGAAGATTGGAGACCGTTCCTTGTTAGAACATTGTTTACTTGTTGGGATATCATGATATTATCTTGTTATCTTAATGCATCTATATACTTGGTAAAGGGTGGAAGGCTCGGCCTCTCGCCTAGTGTTTTGTTCCACTCTTGCCGCCCTAGTTTCCGTCATATCGGTGTTATGTTCCCGGATTTTGCGTTCCTTACGCGGTTGGGTGATAATGGGAACCCCTTGACAAATCGCCTTGAATAAAACTCTTCCAGCAATGCCCAACCTTGGTTTTACCATTTGCCACCTAGCCTCTTTTTCCCTTGGCTTTTCGGAGCCCAAGGGTCATCTTATTTAAACCCCCCCCCCCCCCGGGCCAGTGCTCCTCTGAGTGTTGGTCCGAACTGGGCAGCCTGCGGGGCCACCTCAGGGAAACTCGAGGGTTGGTTTTACTCGTAGCTTGACCTATCTGAGTGTGCCCTGAGAACGAGATATGTGCAGCTCCTATCAGGATTTGTCGGCACATTCGGGCGGTGTTGCTGGACTTGTTTTAACTTGTCGAAGTTGTCTTGTAGAACCGGGATACCGAGTCTGGTCGGAATGTCTCGGGAGAAGGTATATCCTTCGTTGACCCTGAGAGCTTGTCATGGACTAAGTTGGGACTCCCCTGCAGGGATTTGAACTTTCGAAAGCCGTGCCCGCGGTTATGGGCAGATGGGATTTTGATAATGTCCGGTTGTAGATAATTTGAACCTTAACTTAATTAAAATGAATCAACTGTGTGCGTTACCGTGATGGTCTCTTCTCGGCGGAGTCCGGGAAGTGAACACGGTGTTGGAGTAATGTTTGTCCTAGGGTGTTCTATAGTTATTCGTTCGTGCATTGCCTTCTCTTCTCGCTCTCTTTTACGAACAGGTTAGCCACCATATATGCTAGTCGCTTGCTGCAGCTCCACATATTACCTTGCCTTACCTTATAAGCTTAAATAGCCTTGATCGCGAGGGTGCGAGATTGCCGAGTCCCCGTGGCTCACAGATTACTTCCAAACCAGATGCAGGGCCTGATGACTCTGTTCCAGATGATGCGCTTGATCTCAAGTGGGAGTTCGACGAAGACTCACGCCGTTACTATGTGTCTTTCCCTGATGATCAGTAGTGGTGCCCAGTTCGGGCGATCGGGACCGTGTCGCATGTTGGGTTGATCTTTTATTTTGGTACCGTAGTCGGACCATGATTGTATTGGTTGATGTAATGCTATTTATGTACTTTGTTTGACGTGGCGAGTGTAAGCCAACTATGTATCTTTCCCCTTATTATGTATTACATGGGATGTTGTGAAGATTACCTTACTTGCGACATTGCTTTCAATGCGGTTATGCCTCTAAGTCATGCTTCGACACGTAGGAGATATAGCCGCATCGAGGGCGTTATAGTCTTAATCTAAAAAGAGTCCTTGGAATGGGTCCTTGCTGCACGTCTGCGCCTGTGTCTCCGTTGTGCCGTATCCTGGATGGGTGTAGCACGATGGTCATCTGTAAAATAGAGGAACTTAGGTGAAAAGTTGTCGTGCAAAAAGGTAGGTTATATTAAAGAAACCATGTACAATTCAAGATGAGCGAAAATTGCCACTTGTTTACGCGCGTGGAGCCCCTTGTTTTTATAACAGATGTGTGGTCGTTGAACCTGTATGGATTACATATAGCTGCACCAGAGTCGTCTAACCATGTCCGTGGTCTTGATGACCTATCTAATGCTTTAGTTGGTGAGGCCGTTTTAGTGTGCGGTTGCCAAGGCAGTCGCACTCTCTTCGGCGTGCAAGGATCGCTCAATATCTCCACTTACTGTAATGATGCCAAGTGGACCGGGCATCTTAAGCGTGAGGGAAGCGTAATGCAGTATTGCGTTGAAGCGAGCGAAAGCTTCGCGTCCGAGTAGTGCTTGATAGCCACTTTGGAACGGAGCAATGTGGAATGTTAAATTTTCGCTACGGAAGTTATCGGGGAAGCCGAATATAACCTCTAGTAGTAGGGAGCTCATGCAATGAGCCCTTGAGCCTGGCGTTACTCCTCTAAAGGTAGTATTGTTGTGGTGAATTTTTGTTGGGTCTATCCCCATTTTGCGGACTGTGTCCTGATATATCAGGTTTAGACTGCTGCCACCGTCCATCAGGACTCGTGTGAAGAGGTATCCATCAATTATTGGATCTAATACCAAGGCAGCCCATCCTGCGCGCCGGATACTTGCCGAGTAATCCCGATGGTCGAAGGTGATCGGTTGAGACGACCAGTGCCAGGACTCTGCGGTGATAGGCCCTGCGGCATATTTCTCTGGGAGTGCCGCTTTGTTTCTCCCCTTCATCACGTGTAACACGTTTACTGTTTTGACTTCTGGTGGAAATTTCTTTTGTTCCCCAATGCTTTGCTTGCGAGGCTCATCTTCATCTTCGCTTGGTGTTTCCTACCCCTTATGTTCGGCGTTGAGCTTGCCGGACTGCTTGAAGACCCAACATTCTCTGTGGGTATGATTTGCAGGTTTATCGGGGGTGCTATAGCTCTGACATATTTGGTCCATAATTTTGTTTAGGCTGGACAGTTCATCTCTGGCGCCTTTAGAGGGCGGCTTTTGCTGACCTGGCCGAGAGCTTCTGAATCCCGTGTTTACCGTCGTGCTCTTCGGGCTGTCTTCTTTATTACGACGCTTATTATTTTTGCTGCATCGTGATTTCCCGTTTCCATCTCTAAGTTCGGATGTCCTTGGGTCGCTGGTGTTGCATCTGGCTAGCCAGCTGTCCTCACCCGCGCAAAAGCGGGTCATGAGGCTTGTTAATGCTGCCATTGTTCTCGGCTTTTCTTGGACGAGGTGTCTGGCAAGCCCTTCGTCTCGGACTCTATGCTTAAAAGTTGCCAAGGCTTCGGCGTCCGGACAGTCAACTATTTGGTTCTTTTTAGTAAGAAACCTGTTCCAAAGCTTTCGGGCTGACTCTCCGGGCTGTTGAGTTATATGACTCAAATCGTCCGCGTTCGGAGGTCGGACATAAGTCCCTTGAAAATTTGCCCGAAAAGCGTCTTCGAGCTCTTCCCAGCTTCCAATGGAGCTTTCGGGGAGGCTTTTAAGCCAGTGCCGAGCTGGCCCTTTGAGCTTGAGTGGTAAGTACTTGATGGCGTGGAGATCATCTCCTCGAGCCATATGGATATGGAGGATATAGTCCTCAATCCATTACCCAGGGTCTGTTGTTCCGTCGTATGCCTCTATGTTTACGGGTTTGAATCCCTCTGGAAATTCATGGTCCAGCACCTCGTCGGTGAAACATAGGGGGTGTGCGGCACCCTAGTATCTGGGTGTACCATGGTGTTCGGATGTTTGTTGTGTTGCATTGTATGCTGGAGCGCGCTTGCGTGGTCCATAGATGGATCTGGTTGTGCCATCCTTTTGATGTGAGCCCTCGCATCGATCGTGTATTGGCTTATGTGTGGTGTTGTTTGCCGCTCTATGTTGGTTGTGAGGTCGTCTATCCGGCCAGATCGCCGTTTTAATTTTTGGTTGCGCGGGATCTAAGGCCTCCTCATCGAATTAGGTAGCAACTTCCGTTTCGGGTAGCTCTTGGTGTGGCAATTACCGCCGTACTTCGCTGATGTGTTGAGTACTTTACTCCATCTGATTTTGAGTAGTCTTGCGCAGCCTTGAGCCTTTGCTTCTACATTTTTAGACTCCTCGCGGTGGCAACAAGCCTTTGATGGCCATTCTGTTGCTCCAGGTGTCTGTCCGGTGTGATGTCGTCCGGACTATTATCTTTGACAGAGTCGGGTTGTTCGGTTTCATTTTCCATGTTGCCGTGGTCCGGCGATGGTTCACCCTGCTCTAACGCTGGGTATATATCATCGTTGTTTCTGCCGAGGTGGGGTTTGGGGTGGCTCTTACAACGCTGCTTTGACTGCTTCTCGAGGGGACAACCCTTCATTGCGTCCTTCCGTTCCTTGTCATCGTCTTCTTTTGGTGTGTCCACCATGTATACGTCATGTGATGAAGTGGGCGTCCAGTGCCCTGTGGGCAGTGGTTCCTATTCGTCTCCTGCATCGTCGTCCATACCGTCGATGTCTTCGGAGTCGGAGTCGAGCATGTCGGTTAAGTCATCGACAGAGGCTACTAAGTGGGTGGTGGGTGGGCGGCGAATTTCTTCGTCATCCGCATCCCAATCCTGCCGGACATAGTTTGTCCAGGATCCTCCTGACAAGGAGAGAGACCTTAATGAGTTCAGTATATCACCGAAGGGCGAGTGCTGAAAAATATCCGCAGAGGTAAACTCCATGATCGGCGCCCAACCGGATTCGATAGGAACGGGCGCAGGCGGTTCGGAGTCCGTGGCCGGAGAAGAATCCGGCAGTTTAGCAACACGGCTCTCGTGAAGGGTAAGGTCGATATTCGGCTCGGTTGCCGTTGGGGATACGGCCTCTGTGGCAGGGTCTATCCACCCTTCCATGGGAGGCGCAACTGGCTCCGAATTAAGGGTCGGAGCGGCTGCCGGTGCGATTTCTCAAACACTGTCCGATGGCAGAGCTAAATCGTACTCATCGTGACCGCGTGGCGCACAAGGCAGGGGCTCGAATCCGTCGAAGATCAAGTCTCCGCGGATAGCGACCTTGTAGTTTAAGCTTCCAAATCTGACCTGGCGGCTAGGGGCGTGGCTTTCGATCTGCTCCAGATGGCCAAGCGAATTGGCCCGCAGTGCAAATCCGCGGAATACAAAAATCTGTCCGGGGAGAAAAGTCTCACCCTGGACTGCATCGCTAACGATGATCGAAGGAGCCATCAAGCCTGATGATGACGACACAGAGGAACTCTCAATGAAAGAACCAATGTCGGTGTCAAAACCGGCGGATCTCGGGCAGGGGGTCCCGAACTGTTCGTCTAAGGCGGATGGTAACAGGAGGCAGGGAACACGATGTTTTACCCAGGTTCAGGCCCTCTTGATGTAGGTAAAACCTTACGTTGTAACATCCCAAATTTTCAATTTGGAATGTTATACATTAGATCATCATGCATATCATATTTTATTTTGCTTTTGGTTTTGATCCTAGAAAATCCTAAGCCACTCAAGGACCCACGGAGAGAGTTGGGGATTTCGTTATTTACATATTTGAGTTTTCTCAAATTATGTAAACAGGATCATTTGATTTTATTTATTTTATCATCAATTATTTCTATTACAAAAATATGAGAGAGGGAATAAAATGACTTTCCCAAAATATAGAAATATTGAGGATTTAATAAAAAAATCAAATAAGATTTATTTCGGTATTTTTATTTGAATTTAGGAAAAATGCGTGTTTTTCAAAGTTGTAGTTTGGGCCCAGATAAATGTTCACTTTATCGGGCTTGATTTTAGAAACCCGAGAAAATTTATTTCGTGATTTTTGGAGTCCGTTTAGTATTTCTTTTTATTTTTTTCCGAGCGGAATTATTAAAAAAAACGCGGAACCGACTTTGGGACGTACTCGGCCAGGACACCGCCGGCCGAGGCTTTATAAGCCGCTGCCCCGGGCGAGAGAAAGAGCCTAGCCGCCGAAACCCTAGGGCCCAGCCGCCGCCGCCGCCGGAGCAGCGCGCCGCCCGAGGTTCGCCGCCGCCTCGTTTTCCGTGGTGTTTTAAAAAAGTAAAAATTTTGTTCGTCGTTTTTCTTTTTCATCGGATTTTTCCGCGGTTATTTTCTGATCGCAATTTCTGATCTGATTTTCGTTTTAGTATAACTTTTCGCTCGTTTATCGGAATCAGGCGATTCAAGCGCCTGGAGTTTCGTCTCGAAACCCTCTTTCTGAATAATCAACTTAAACATGTTTTTGCTACTGTAAAATTTGCCCTAGATCCAGATTACTAGAACGAAGTTGTTTTCATTCGCCGTTTGATTTCTTTTGCATCGTTCGATTTGATTCTTTTGCAAACCAGGGTTCTTAAGTTGAAATTTCTGGTTAGATCTTCTATTTGATTTTTACCTATGCATTAGATGAGTACTTATTGTATGCTTGTTGTTTGTCTGCGATAGAATAGCCGGAGTGCGCCGCCTGTTACTTCGAATCTCTAGGTTTCGCGGATCATCAGCAAGGCAAGTAACACTTTGATCATACCTTTTCTACAACCCAGTTTTATTGCATTAGATCAATCCTCACACGTTGCATGATTAGGATCTAATTAAATTGTGGGATGGGAAGTAGATGAGGTAGTACCTATTATCTGTTTATTAACAAACCTTTGGGAGTTACTTCTACGTTTGCTTATTATGCCATGCTATGCTAGTAGACGTGGATTGGGTGAGTGATATCCATGACAGATGTGAGATTGTTAATTAATGGTTTATCTAAGGTGGCAACCTAACACACATCTGGGTGGATTGAGGCACCTAGGGTTTCCAGGACTTGCCTGTTTTTCTTTTGGACCGCCACCCAGGCTCAAAGGGATCATGAGATTATTCATACTAGAAACTTCCGTGTGCAGCCACAAGCCATTATGGGCTCTGGCATAGTTGACTAAGTTGTGCGAACTCTTACAGTGGTAGACTAGCAGATGTAGGGGATGTAGGTGGTACGGTCTACCCGATCATAAGGTGCTAGCGCTTCTGAAAGACTATGTCTCGTTCACCCGTTTCTCAAACACCCTGTAGTGCGAGAAACCAAACGGAGGCGATCGAGTCTTGTGGGGAAAAGTGCGCAAACCTCTGCAGAGTGTAACAAACTAATCATGGTTAGCCGTGTCCCCAGTTATGGACATCTTGAGTATCTAGTACCTGGATTATCATGTGAATCTCAACATGTTACTCTAAATTAATTTTGTTGGGTTTTAATGATGTTACTTAATTGGGATTGAGAATGCTGTCAACCATTCTCAATGTTTAACAACCACCATGATAGTAATTAATTTATTCCTTTGAAGTAGGGAAAAACTGGCTTTACGCAAAAACTGTAACCATAGAGCTTTCCACCAGCCAAATATGCATATAGTATAGCTGTTGCATTCCATTAATTTCTATGTGTTACCTTGCCAGCATATTCCAAGTGCTGACCCATTTTCGGGCTACAACGTTAATGTTGCAGACTTTTCAGACGACGATTAAGGAGTTTTTAGGTCGTGGTTCTATACTCAGTGATGCCGTTGAAGTTGATGGACTCACTTATCTTCCAAGCCTTCCGCTGTTATCGTTATTAGATGGCCTTAAGCCATATTTATTGTAATAAGTTCTCTTTTGAGACACTCGATGTAATAAGTGTGTGATTGCTACTCTGCTATAAATCCTCCGAGTACTGTGTGGTGTCAGCATTACTGATCCAGGGATGACACCGGAGCACAGAGATCAGACTGTTTGAGGTCTGGTCGCTACAGAGATGGTATCAGAGCACACGCTGACTGTAGGACACGACCACTAAGCTAAAGACCTAGATCACTACTCACTCTCCTCTCTTCTGACTTCTCATCTTTTCTACTCTTTAGGATGGCGGATGCAAGGAACAAGTTCACCCAACCGGATGAAGATACACCCTTTGGATGCCACTTGAAGGAAGTCACTAGATACCTGAACATAGGAGTACCAAGATTCACGGGAACCTACAACACCACTATACCTGAAGAAGAGCGCTGGATGATTCAAGTTCAAGTTCCAGGAAGGACGTTCATGCCAGTCACTGAGCCCATAGAGTTTTCTTTTGATGCACCAACTTGGAGTGTAGGAAAGAGCATGGCAGCTCACATCGCCATGGGACGCATTGGAGAAGTCTATCGCAAGGATCTTAAGGATACTATCTACCAGATTTGTGGGCGCCGAGATGAACACTAGGAGATGATCAGCACCAGGAAAGATAGGTCAATTGCAGCTTTTATTCAGGAGTTAAACCAGCACATTCGACGACAGGAGAATCAGATGTGCGCCGACATGATAGATCTGAAGAAGGCTAAGACTAGAATCAAGGAACTGGAGGAAGAACTCAAGGCTACACGCGAAGATTATGAAGAAGAAATTGAAGTATTGGTGGATAAGAATGCCGACCTAACAAAGAAGATTGGAATATTTATGGGAGGCCCGACACCAGTAGATGAAGACGAAGAACCCAAGGAGATTAGCCCGGAAGACTACATCATCATTGACGGCACTGATTCGGAACAAGATAGTAGCGATGATGACTATGTGGATGAAGCAGGAGCAGATATCATGGAGTCTACAACCGTAGAATATTTCTAGTAGACCACCTCATCAGTAGTAGTAGTCCACCATGTAAATATAGTAGTCCGAGCACTTTTGCGATAGCTAGATCGATTGTATGCCTTTGTTTGATTGAATGAAGTGAATTGTTTGCTTTGCCTCATGTGCATATTGGTAGTGTTTTCCCTTTAGACCCCCTCTATTCTTATATCTCATCTTTTCTAAACCCTCAGATGCCTCCAAGACGTGACCCCGGATTTGCCTTTCCGCCGGAGCTCACCCAGTTGATCCAGCAGCAGAACACCTTGATGCAGTTGCTAGTTCAGAATCAAAATCAGGGGAACAACAACAACACCCCACCACCACCTGTTGACCACTTAGCCCGTTTTCTTAGGCTGAATCCGCCGGTGTTTTCCAGCAGCACCGAGCCGATAGTAGCAGATGATTTGCTCCGCAAGATAGCTAGGGAGTTGACCACAGCATGATGCACATATGTGGAGAAGGTGAAGTTTGCCGCACATCAGTTAGAAGGACCCGCAACATCTTGGTGGGAGAATTTCACAGCCACCTTCCCGGTCGACACTGTCACATGGGACCAGTTTCAGCAGGCTTTTCGTACTGCCCATGTTTCAGCAGGAGCAGAGTATGTGGCAAGTCTATGGTGTGATCGGTTACCATTAAGGATTGGTAACTATGTTTTTCCCTCAGACCTAATAGTACTGGAATCTCAAGGATTGGATGTGATATTAGGCATGGATTGGTTATCAAAGTATGAAGGGAATATTGAGTGTGCTAGTAAGTCAATTTTGCTTACCACACCAGAAGGGAGAAGGATCAAGTATGTATCCCGGCATGTACCAAAGAGGACACAAGTAAATTCCTTATCAGGAGTTGTGCAGGAGGAAGTACCAGTGGTAAAGGATTTTCCTGGTGTATTTCCGGAAGAGTTGCCAGGCATGCCACCGGATAGAGACATTGAGTTTTTGATTGAGCTTTTGCCAGGCACTGGGCCAATATCGAAGAGACCATATAGGATGCCAGCAAAAGATTTGGTGGAAATTAAGAAGCAGATTAAGGAGTTACTGGATAAAGGTTACATTCGCCCAAGTTCTTTGCCTTGGGGATCACCAGTACTTCTAGTAGAGAAGAAGGATGGATCGTTAAGGATGGTTGTTGACTATCGAGGATTGAATGAAGTAACAATCAAGAACAAGTACCCACTACCAATGATCAACGATCTGTTTGATCGGTTGCAAGGAGCTAAAGTTTTTTCCAAGATCGATTTGCGATCAGGATACCACCAGTTGAAGATTCGAGAACAGGATATTCCGAAGACAGCTTTTACCACCAGGTATGGGCTGTATGAGTATACCGTTATGTCATTTGGGCTGACTAACGCGCCTGCCTATTTCATGAACATGACGAACAAAGTGTTTATGGAGTTTTTGGATAAGTTCGTCGTAGTGTTCATTGATGATATCCTGGTATATTCGAAGAATGAAGAGGAGCATAAGGAGCATTTGCGTTTGGTACTTGGAAAGCTCAGAGAACATCAATTATATGCCAAGTTCAGCAAATGTGAGTTTTGGTTGAAGGAAGTAGGATTCCTCGGACATGTTATATCTGGAGAAGGTATAGCAGTAGATCCCGCTAAAGTTGAAACCGTGACCAAGTGGGAAACCCCAACTACCGTTGGAGAGATCCGGAGTTTTCTTGGACTCGCAGGATACTACCGGAGGTTTATTAAGAATTTCTCAAGGATTGCGAAGCCTATGAAGGAGTTGTTGAAGAAGGATACTAAGTTTAAATGGACTGATGAGTGTGAGGCAAGTTTTCAGGAATTGAAGAAATGTTTGGTTACCTCACCAGTGTTGATTTTGCCAGATCAAACCAAGGATTATGAGGTGTATTGCGACGCTTCACGTCGAGGACTTGGAGCAGTGCATATGCAGGAAGGGAGAGTTGTTTCGTATGCTTCATGACAACTGAAGCCTCACGAATTGAATTATGCTACGCATGATTTGGAGTTGGTAGCCGTAGTGCATGCATTGAAGACATGGAGACATTTCCTCATTGGAAATCATTGTGAGGTGTACATGAATCATAAGAGTTTGAAGTACATTTTCACACAGAAGGAATTGAACCTCGGAAAAAGGTGATGGTTGGAGCTCATCAAGGATTATGATATGAGATTGCATTATCATCCCGGGAAGGCTAATGTAGTAGCTGATGCATTAAGCCGCAAGAGCCATGTCAATAGGTTAATGACGGAAGAAATACCCAAGGAGTTAGCAGAAAATCTTCGTGAGCTATGTTTGGAGATAGTTCCGAGAGGCTATGTAGCAGCGTTGGAAATTCAGTCAACTTTGATGGACAGAATCAGGGAAGCTCAGAAAACTGACAAAGAGATTGCTTCCATAAAGGAGAAACTAAGCAAGGGAAAAGCTAAAGGATTTCGTGAGGATGAGCACGACACCCTATGGTTTGAAGACCGTGTTTACGTGCCCAATGACCCGGAGATCAGAAAGTTGATTCTGCAAGAGGCACATGATTCACCGTATTCGATTCACCTAGGAAATACCAAGATGTATTTGGATTTGAAGGATATTTTCTGGTGGACCGGAATGAAAAAGGATATTGCGGAGTATGTAGCAGTTTGTGACATATGTCAGAGAGTAAAGGCAGAGCATCAGAAGCCAGCAGGATTGTTGCAACCATTGCCGATACCCGAATGGAAGTGGGATAAGCTAGGCATGGATTTTATCACGGGATTACCAAGGACTCGTTTAGGCTATGACTCGATTTGGGTCGTAGTTGATCGATTGACGAAGGTTGCTCATTTCATCCCAGTAAAGACCACTTACACTAGTGCTAAGTTGGCGAAGATATACATGACCAGGATCGTATGTTTGCATGGAGTTCCGAGGAGCATCGTATCAGATAGAGGAACCCAGTTTACCTCAAAGTTCTGGAAGCAGTTGCATGAGACTTTGGGTACTAGGTTAGAATTTAGTACAACTTTTCATCCGCAGACAGATGGACAGACTGAGAGAGTCAATCAGATTTTGGAGGATATGCTGAGAGCTTGTGCGCTAGATTATGGATCTAGTTGAGACGATAATTTGCCATATGTAGAGTTCTCTTACAATAATAGCTATCAGACCAGTTTGAAGATGGCCCCTTTCGAGGATTTGTACGGAAGGAGGTGCAGGACACCGTTGTCATGGGACGAAGTTGGAGACCGCCAGTTGTTTGGACCAGATTTGATTAAGGAGTCTGAACAGAAGGTGAAGTTGATCCGCGATAGGCTCAAGGTAGCCCAGTCCAGGCAGAAGAGCTACGCAGATTCTAAACGCAAGGAGACAGTTTACGAAGTCGGAGATAGAGCTTATCTTCGAGTATCCCCACTTCGAGGGATTAAGCGCTTTGGAGTTAAGGGGAAGTTAGCGCCACGATTTGTAGGACCATATCGAGTTTTGGAGCATATGGGAGAAGTGGCTTACAAGTTGGAATTGCCAGAAGGATTAACAGGAGTTCATGATGTGTTTCACGTTTCTCAGTTGAAGAAGTGTCACGCGGAAATGGCTGACATACCTTTGAGAAACACAGTGCCATTGGAAGCAATTCAGTTGGATAACAATTTGACCTATGAGGAGAAACCAGTCTAGATTCTCGAGTTTGCCAGCCGAGTTACTCGTAGCAAGGTTATCAAGTTTTGCAAAGTTCAGTGGAGCCACCACACGGAGGATGAAGCCACCTGGGAGCGAGAGGAAGATTTGCTCAAAGACCACCCTCACCTATTTTCTAGCCAACCCAAATCTCGAGGGCGAGATTCATCTTAAGGGGGGTAGGTTTGTAACATCCCAAATTTTCAATTTGGAATGTTATACATTAGATCATCATGCATATCATATTTTATTTTGCTTTTGGTTTTGATCCTAGAAAATCCTAAGCCACTCAAGGACCCCCGGAGAGAGTTGGGGATTTTGTTATTTACATATTTGAGTTTTCTCAAATTATGTAAACAAGATCATTTGATTTAATTTATTTTATCATCAATTATTTCTATTACAAAAATATGAGAGAGGGACTAAAATGACTTTCCCAAAATATAGAAATATTGAGGATTTAATAAAAAAATCAAATAAGATTTATTTCGGAGTTTTTTGGTATTTTTATTTGAATTTAGGAAAAATGCGTGTTTTCAAAGTTGTAGTTTGGGCCCAGATAAATGTTCAATTTATCGGGCTTGATTTTAGAAACCCGGGAAAATTTATATCGTGATTTTTGGAGTCCGTTTAGTATTTCTTTTTATTTTTTTCCGAGCGGAATTATTTAAAAAAAACGCGGAACCGACTTTGGTCCGTACTCGGCCAGGACACCGTCGGCCGAGGCTTTATAAGCCGCCGCCCCAGGCGAGAGAAAGAGCCCAGCCGCCGAAACCCTAGAGCCCAGCCACCGAAACCCTAGGGCCCAGCCACCGCTTCCGCCGCCAGCCGCCGCCGCCGCCGGAGCAGCGCGCCGCCTGAGGTTCGCCGCCGCCTCGTTTTCCGTGCTGTTTAAAAAAAATTGTTCGTCATTTTTCTTTTTCGTTGGATTTTTCCGCGGTTATTTTCTGATCGTGATTTCTGATCCGATTCAAGCGCCTGGAGTTTCATCTCGAAACCCTCTTTCCAAATAATCAACTTAAACATGTTTTTGCTATTGTAAAATTTGCCCTAGATCCAGATTACTAGAACGAAGTTGTTTTCATTCGCCGTTTGATTTCTTTTGCTTCGTCCGAGTTGATTCTTTTGCAAACCAGGGTTCTTAAGTTGAACTTTCTGGTTAGATCTTCTATTTGAGTTTTACCTGTGCATTAGATGAGTACTTATTGTATGCTTGTTGTTTGTCTGCGATAGAATACCCGGAGTGCGCCGCCTGTTACTTCGAATCTCTAGGTTTCGCGGATCATCAGCAAGGCAAGTAACACTTTGATCATACCTTTTCTACAACCCAGTTTTATTGCATTAGATCAATCCTCACACGTTGCATGATTAGGATCTAATTAAATTGTGGGATGGGAAGTAGATGAGGTAGTACCTATTACCTGTTTATTATCAAACCTTTGGGAGTTACTTCTACGTTTGCTTATTATGCCATGCTATGCTAGTAGACGTGGATTGGGTGAGTGATATCCATGATAGATGTGAGATTGTTAATTAATGGTTTATCTAAGGTGGCAACCTAACACACATCTGGGTGGATTGAGGCACCTAGGGTTTCCAGGACTTGCCTGTTTTTCTTTTGGACCGCCACCCAGGCTCAAAGGGATCATGAGATTATTCATACTAGAAACTTCCGTGTGCAGCCACAAGCCATTATGGGCTCTGGCATAGTTGACTAAGTTGTGCGAACTCTTACAGTGGTAGACTAGCAGATGTAGGGGATGTAGGTGGTACGGTCTACCCGATCGTAAGGTGCTAGCGCTTCTGAAAGACTATGTCTCGGTCATCCGTTTCTCAAACACCCTGTAGTGCGAGAAACCAAACGGAGGCGATCGAGTCTTGTGGGGAAAAGTGCGCAAACCTCTGCAGAGTGTAACAAACTAATCATGGTTAGCCGTGTCCCCGGTTATGGACATCTTGAGTATCTAGTACCTGGATTATCATGTGAATCTCAACATGTTACTCTAAATTAATTTTGTTGGGTTTTAATGATGTTACTTAATTGGGATTGAGAATGCTGTCAACCATTCTCAATGTTTAACAACCGCCATGATAGTAATTAATTTATTCCTTTGAAGTAGGGAAAAACTGGCTTTACGCAAAAACTGTAACCATAGAGCTTTCCACCAGCCAAATATGCATATAGTATAGCTGTTGCATTGCATTACTTTCTATGTGTTACCTTGCCAGCATATTCCATGTGCTAACCCGTTTTCGGGCTGCAGCGTTAATGTTGCAGACTTTTCAGACGACGATTAAGGAGTTTTTAGGTCGTGGTTCTATACTCAGTGATGCCGTTGGAGTTGATGGACTCACTTATCTTCCAAGCCTTCCGCTGTTATCGTTATTAGATGGCCTTAAGCCATATTTATTGTAATAAGTTCTCTTTTGACTATAAATCCTCCGAGTACTGTGTGGTGTCAGCATTACTGATCCAGGGATGACACCGGAGCACAGAGATTAGACTGTTTGAGGTCTGGTCGCTACATACGTCCTGCTTGATTTATTCTTGATGATATGAGTATTACAAGAGTTGATCTACCACGAGATCGGAGAGGCTAAACCCTAGAAGCTAGCCTATGGTATGATTGTATGTTGTCCTACGGACCAAAACCCTCCAGTTTATATAGACACCGGAGGGGGCTAGGGTTACACAAGGTCGGTTACAAAGGAGGAGATATACATATCCGTATTATCTAGCTTGCCTTCCACGCCAAGTAGAGTCCCATCCGGACACGAGACGAAGTCTTCAATCTTGTATCTTCATAGTCCAATAGTCCAGCCAAAGGATATAGTCCGGCTGTCCAGAGACCCCTAATCCAGGACTCCCTCACTAGGGCTGGTTGAAAGTGGTAGTTTTTTTGGTAAATACTCTACATATTGTAAGTAGGAGCGAAAGTTAAGCTTTGGAAGCCAATAAGCAAGGCTAGTTACATAGTGCATATGTGTACATGATTGAAAGTAAATATCAACCATGAGTGACTAATATCTTGATGGAAAACTCGAAACTATGGAATACTAGGAAAAAATGCATGGTTGGAAATACTACCAATGTTCATGTCCATTGCAACGAATCATAATTAGAATAATACTTATTCACAAACTTGGTACAAAACACTCTAATTTTGATATACATATGTCACTAGAGATATATTATGTTTCAATTAGAATACATTCCTTCGGTTGTTTTGGTGAGGTCAGGGAGGGATGTGGTTGGTTTTAAGATACTAATTATGGGTTTTTCTGCAAATTGGTAGACAAGTGGGATGTTGGTGAGAAAAGGCAACAACTTACCTCACAATCATTAGATGTAGATCTAATGGTCAGAAACGACGGATGGCAGACACACCAGCATCACCAACTTAGTCTTGTGTAGGAGTACTAGCAAGATCTGTGCATTGCACGAAACATCCAGATGCATTTTTTTATAAAACACTTGTTGTGATTGAGCCTTGCGGGAGTAATCCCATGTGTAAAAACTAATGATATCTCAAGAAATATGAGATAAGGTGAAGAGGAGTGGGGTGTGGTGGTGGTTGGTGGTCGGACTGAGCGGAGGCATGGGGATTGATGACGCCGGCAGCGGCCACCAGGCCAGTTTGTTCCAGAGGCTTCCTTTCTTAATTGCTCAACAATGAGGTTTGTTGGAGATAAGGATGAACGAGGGAAGGCCTTGTCTGCAAATGTGGAGAGGGGTGCGGGTATCTTTTAGTTTAATTTCCATCCGTCAGATATAGATCGGACGGTCTATATTGCAAGATGGCACACGTACCATCATCACCAACTCGGTTTTTTATAAGAGAAGAAATATAAGTATGGAGATACAAACGTATTATAGATACTTGCTTCCATAAACTAGCATCTGCATTCTATTCAACGCCTCGGCATGTGGGGCCTTAGCACAATGACTTCTCGACTGTGTAAAACAAAGATTTTCCCGTCGCCGAGAAGGAGGGGGTGACGGCGGCGCTCTTTTTGGCTTGCCCTAGTCCTAGTAGTCATACTAGGTGGTCTAAGCACATGTAGATTTATTCTTTTTCACGTCTCGTGTTCGCCGTACTGCCATGACTGTTGATGAATAGACGGCAAGTTATTCACGGGGAAACCCTAGTTGAGCGTGTTTGCGAGAGAGGGAGAGAGAGAGACAGTGTGCATGTGTGATATGTTAGAGACTGAGGCAATGATAACAAATTCTTTGTGTCTATGTGTGTGGAGGATAGAGAGAGACATGTATATGGGGCTTTGTGTTGTGTAACGTGGAGACACATATACATAATTAGAGAGTGAGTGTGTGAGATACACATGCGGACATGAGGAGAGATGAGGATCCAGATAAATGGGTGTTTGTGCGTGTATGTGTGTGTTTGTGCACGCATTTGTGTGTGAGAGGGAGAGAGTGTATGTGGAGTAGAGAGACCACTGATGATGTAAACCTAGTATAAGGGAAGGGGAATGGTGTGATATGTGTAGTAGCGAGATAGCACGGGTGCGGGCGGGGGGAGCAGACTATTTGGAAGAGACATCGAGTGTGTGTGTGGGAGAGGGGTGTGAGAGCGAGACAAAGAGAGAGCTAGCGACTGAGAGAGAGAGAGAGGAAGAGAGGGGGCGAGAGGGGTCGTTTGTGTCCATAAATGGCGTATAGATAGGGAGACAATGTTGATGTTGTCCGAAATTGGCCTATGAACGGAGACGCAAGGGAAGCGAGTCATCGTGTGTGTGATAGGGACTTCATGAGAGATCTAGAATAGATGGTGTAGAGAACAATGTGCGAAATCGAGAACGATTATACATTAGTGTAACGCCCCGAGACCGACGCTCCAGAAGACTTCCAGCTATTCCGAGTTTCGCCGTGTGTTTCTTTTGTGCTTGCTCTTTTACTTTTGCATTGCATCATGTCATCATGCCATCATGTCATTAACCTTTGCATCTCAACTCAACTAACAAATTGCATAGATGGTTGATCTATTTAAATCGAGGGAAGGTTGACTTCTCTTTATAACATATCATCCCAGTATTAGGGAGCTATATTAAATATTTCTTTAATTTGGAAATCACCATAACACACTTGCATATTATCCCAATGTCTTTGTTATCTTAATTCTTGGTTTCCAACCTTGACATATATTCTTTCATCATATTCCGGAGCTCCACCAAAATCCACACATTTTTGGACCTTCCCAACCCTCACTTCCTATTCAAATCATTTGAATTTAAATCAAATGAGTTTGAATTTAAATCTTTCAATCATGGCTTTTTCTATTTTCTTGGAATAAGCACATTTTTGTGAGTCCGGGAAAATTATCCGCGTGCCCAACTTCTTCCCCAACACCTCCTTTCTTCTTATTTTATTCTTTGTTATTTTTTTCTATTTTAGGAAATATAAGTGAGAGAGAGGGCAGTTCTCCCAGACCCCCCCTGTTCCCCCTCTGCCCACCAAGACCCAGTAGCAGTAGCTGCCAGTTCGGCCCAGGGCCCGGCAGCCTCCTCCCCTAGCGCCTATCTAACCCTAGCCCCGATCCCCTCCTCTCGATCCCCTTGTCTCTACCTCCTTCCCCCGCTCGCGCCGCCAGAGAGGAGCGAGAGCCTCTCGCTCGATCCCACAGCGCTGCCACCTCACGCCCGATCCCCTCTCAGCCTCACCGCGCGCCTCCCTCTACGGCACCAGGCCGCGACCGCGCCTCCTCGCCAAATCCCCGTCGCCCAAGCGCCTGAGGAGAGGAGCTCCTCGAGCACCTGCGCCCACAGCCGATGTCCTCCGCGCCCAGCAGGAGCCCCGCGCCACTTGTTCCCTTCATTTTGGCCGGAGCTCGCCGGAGCCCCAGCATCGGTCGTCATCGAACCTCCTTCCCGCGTCCCCACCTCTGGCGACCAAGTCTGCTGACAACCTCGACTTCCAGCAGCCGTCTTCGTCCGCAGCTAACCGTCTCCCGCTCGTGCCCGAGGATCGAGCGTCTCCACCTCGTCCACCGATGTTCCCGTCGCTCCACCTCCCGCAAGCCCGACCTCGCAGTGCTGTTCCTCTGCTTCGTCCTCTGCCGCGACCATCTCCTCCCGGACGCCTTGCTGCTGCTGTTGCTGCAAGACCACCACGGTGCCGCCATGGAGTCCTAGTTCCGAAGATGACCACGACCGTGCATCTCTCCTTGTACCACTTTGGAGTTCGAGGCCATCAAGTACCCCGACGCTCATCACCATGCATGACCACAACATCAAGGGAACCACTACCCTCGACTCAGGGACGCCAAGTACCTCTACGACCTGTATATGACTACGTGATTTCACCAAGTACCCCTCGGATGCGCCAAGTTCGACTACATGGACCACCAAGTTTCTCTACCGATGACTCGAACGACTACGAAACGCCAAACGTGTACCACTACCGTCGACCCTCGAAGATCCCTTGGACGTCAAGTTCCTCGTCGTGACCCTGAACATCTAAAAATCGTGTACCACTACTTCCATTATAACCCGTGAACGACTACTTCCCTCGACGTTTTTGAACCGCCTCGAAATGCACGCTTCGAAGGTATAACCCTAAGACGACCACTGTGGGCCGAATGCATGTGTTGTATGAGATGCACCGTTTGCACCGTGTCCGAATTATCACTTGTTTTCCGTGCCACTAACTCGTGGGAAACCGGTAGTCAGGATCACCCCACCATCTCTAGCATGTTCCTCGCATCCGCACACTTCTCCTTTGCATCGGTATCTCAATCGAGTTACCGGAACTGGAACGCTGTCGTGGCACCGTTATCGTTATCGTTGCCGTGGCACCCTTTTTCCTTCCACCACGGTGACAAATGCTTCATAATATGCTCTTATCAACTTATTCATAAGTATTGCATAAAACTTGCATGTCATCCGCATCATGATAACAACTTTAAGAATGTTTAAATTGTTGTTTGCATTAATTTACTAATGCATATGGGGATTTACCGGATTTGTCATTTGCTATATCCGGCCCCAATTAAATTGTTTAGATAGATAATCCCTTTATGTTTCACCTCTTGACATGCTTAACAACATTTAATATTGTTGAGTACCTAACCGGGAGTGAACTAAATAATGGGATGTGGTGTTTTGTCAATATGCATCCCGATGCATATTGAGCTCCACTTAATTTGTAGGATTGTTTGTGCTTTTGCCATGCCAGACATATTTAAACCAGACATGCATCATACTTGATTGTGCATCATGCCATGATTATGTGGAGGTTGTTTACTATGTTGTGTGCCCCTTTCCGGTGTTTGCTTCTTCGGGTTGGATCCGGTAACGTCGTGTTGTGAGGACCGTTCGACTACGTCCGTTTGTCTTCTTCATGGACTCGTTCTTCTTCCTTGCGAGATCTCAGGCAAGATGATCATACCCTGGAAATCACTTCTATCTTTGCTTGCTTAGTTGCTCGCTCTTTTGATATGCCTATGCTGCGATACCTACCACTTGCTTATCATGCCTCCCATATTGTTGAACCAAGCCTCTAACCCACCTTGTCCTAGGAAACCGTTGTTTGGCTATGTTACCGCTTTGCTCAGCCCCTCTTATAGCGTTGTTAGTTGCAGGTGAAGATTGGAGCTTGTTCCGTGTTGGAACATGTTTACTTGTTGGGATATCACACTATATCTTATTTAATTAATGTATCTATATACTTGGTAAAGGGTGGATGGCTCGGCCTTATGCCTGGTGTTTTGTTCCACTCTTGCCGCGCTAGTTTCCGTCATATCGGTGTTATGTTCCCGGATTTTGCGTTCCTCACACGGTTGGGTTATAATGGGAACCCCTTGACAGTTCGCTTTGAATAAAACTCCTCCAGCAAGGCCCAACCTTGATTTTACCATTCTCCACCTAGCCTTTTTCCCTTGGGAGTCGCGCATCCCGAGGGTCATCTTTATTTTAACCCCCCGGGCCAATGCTTGTCTAAGTGTTGGTCCGAAATGGGCAGCCTGCGGGACCACCTCGGGGAAACTTGAGGGCTGGTTTTACTCGTAGCTTGACCTATCCGGTGTTGCCCTCAGAACGAGATATGTGCACCTCCCATCAGGATGTCGGCGCATCAGGCGGCTTTGCTGGACTTGTTTTACCATTGTCGAGGATGTCTTGTAGAACCGGGATACCGAGTCTGATCGCAACGTCTCGGGAGGAGGTCTATTCCTTCGTTGACCATGAGAGCTTGTCATGGGCTAAGTTGGGACACCCCTGCAGGGATTTGAACTTTCGAAAGCCGTGCCTGCGGTTATGGGCAGATGGGAATTTGTTAATGTCCGGTTGTAGAAAACCTGAAGTTGACCTTAATTGAAATGCATCAACCGCGTGTGTTACCGTGATGGTCTCTTCTCGGTGGAGTCCGGGAAGTGAACACGGTGTTGGAGTTATTCTTGACGTAGGTTGTTCTAGGATCACTTCTTGATCATAGTTTATTGATCGTGCTTTGCCTTCTCTTCTCGCTCTCATTTGCGTATGTTTAGCCACCATATATGCTAGTCTCATGCTGCAGCTCCACCTCATACCTTTACCTTTCCCATATGCTTAAATAGTCTTGATTGCGAGGGAGCGAGATTGCTGAGTCCCCGTGACTCACAGATACTTCCAAAAACCAGCTTGCAGGTGCCAATGAGTCCGTGCAGATGACGCAACCAAGCTCAGGAGGAGCTCGATGAAGATCTTGTCCTTTGTGTTGATTCGTTCTAGTTGATCAGTAGCGGAGCCCAGTTGGGGTCGATCGGGGACCTTGTCGCATTTGGGGTTTTTCTTTTATTTTGGATCCTTAGTCGGACCTTGATTGTATCTGGTAAATGTAATGCTTTATTCATGTAATTGTGTGAAGTGGCGATTGTAAGCCAACTATTTATCTCTTTCCCTTATGCATTACATGGGTTATGTGAAGTTTACCTCACTTGCGACATTGCTTTCAATGCGGTTATGCCTCTAAGTCGTCCTTCGACACGTGGGCGATATAGCCGCATCGAGGGCATTACAAGTTGGTAATCAGAGCCTTCCCGACCTTAGGAGCCCCATTGCTTGATCGTTGTTAGCGGTCGAGTTGTGTCTAGAAAAATGTTTTGAGTCATTTAGGAATTATATATCGGAGAGTTTAGGAATTCTTTTTACTTCCCAGTCTCCTCATCGCTCTGGTAAGGCATCCTGACGTAGAGTTTTGACTCTTCTCTTCTCAAATTTCACTAAAAAAAATTTAGGATCACGCGGGTATCTTGGAATCGTTCCGATGGTTTTATGATGACAACATTGTCTTGGTGCCTCCTGTCAGGGGTTTTGTGGAAGTGTCCCGGGGAGTTGAGCTCTGAGGTGTTGTCATCATAATTTTATCGTTGCAGGTCTGGAATACCTGAGTCTAGTACGCCGACATCAAAAATCTCTTTTATGCAGTTCGTTGGTGAGATAACCTCGACGCTACCCAGTACTGGGGCGGGGGTTCGGGAGTATTGCCATAACTTGTATAACGTATGCTTTTAGAAGGTTGAGGTAGACGATTTACGAAGGTTTCTTGGTTATGTGTTGAAGGATGGATACAGCTGGATTTAGGATTTGTTAGTTTGGGTGAGATATTATGCTTCCCCTGTATCCCCAACACCTGATTGCATAACCGGAAAATTTTGGGAGTTTATAAGTGGGAATTCTAGTAGCTCTTAGGATATCTTTCCGACAGATGTATGATTTGAAATTGGGGTTCGACGTCTAGTGGTCCGCCTATTCACGGTCGGTTTTACAGTGGTCTCGTTGTGTCTTAAAGAGTCCTTGGCTATGCCGACTCGGGGACGCTTCGTATGTCATGTGCACTGCCTTGTACATGATGGTGATGTACGATCGAGCCCGTGTAGGCCCCACCACGAAAACTTCGGACGAAATCTCTATCATATGTTTGTTCCAGCTGATTACGCAAGCCAATCCATTGTTTTGTTTCGAGTTGTGGTATCCGAGTTGCTTCGAAGTCAAATGTTGATTCCATACCTTCCCCAAATGGTGTTCTCATGTTTCCATGTGAATACTAGTCCTTTATGATAATCGATATTGTCATGTCAATTCTTTTCAACCGGTGTGCTTCTCTTCTAGTGGTTCCGAACATTTCAACATCCGCAAGATCCAATCTCATCTTTCTCAACGGTGTCGTTTTCTTCCATCCCAAGTTGCCTTTGTTTTCCCACCCACCCACCCTTTTTCTTCGAGGACTCGGATTTCTTTATCAAATATCCATTTTATTATGGAAGTCTCTCCATTCTTCTCCCTTCATGTTCTTATCCGGTGATTCTCATGAAGATACTAACAAAGTTTCTAGTTCATCATTCTCCATTCTTTCCTTTTCTGGTGGATCCAATTCAAGCTTTCGGTGTCGATCATATTCTTTTCTGTTTTTCAAATGCTTTTCTCGTGCCGGTGCACCTCATAACCATTCATTTCTCGCTATTCATTTGTTCCGGAGTGCCGAAGATATCTCAGAAGATTCCTGTTTCCACTCTACATTCGTTCAAGCTCTATCGAGATTGTATTATCTTTCAAGCCATTTAATTCAACCGGTGCAATCTCTCTTTTCAAGCAATCATTCTACGGTGTTTCTTTTGAGTGGGCCCTAACCCACAGGTCTTTTTCTAGGATCTTACCTGACTCTTCTTATTTCCCGGAGATATCCCAATTTTCTTGTCAAAGTTTGACATAAGAATGAATTATCATCAGTCAAATGTCCTCCTCCAAGATCTTTCAAATTCATTTCATCGTTGATTCAACTTTTATATTCTTCTTTATTCCGGTGCCTCAACAATTCATGGTGGTGTTTCTCGTCGTAATTCTCAGGTTTTGGAGATCGAAGAAGATTTTCTCTCAATCTTGCTCAATTCTCTTCAAGATTCGTGATTCTAGCTTGTTGCCATCCTCTCGTAATTGTTTTGATCGTGAGAATTCTTTTCACCTATCCGGAGCATTTCAAGATTCTTTTCAGTTTGCTTCTCCGGAGTCCATCATCTCAGAGTTTATTCATTCTTAGCTTTCAACTATCATTCTCAAATTTTACCGGTGCATCAAGTGATCTCTAATCAGCTTGTGATCTCTTCGCTCTCATGTATCTAAATTCTCTCAAGCGTCTTCGTTCATTTGCTTAATTCTTCCCGGTGTTTCTTTAACTTTTCTTTGTTCATTTTCAATTCTTACGGTGGTTCGTTCAAGATTTCTCTTCCTTATCAATTTATTCGTTGTTTCTATTCTACCGGTCGGTCGTTCAAGACCTTCTCAAGTTTGCGCTATCCTTGCTACGAGAATAAGTTGTGTGCCAAATCCATTTGCTCGTCATCAATTAAATTGGTGAAGGATACACATAACATAATTCTTATTCTTGTTTCATCAAGTTTATTCAATTTCTTTTCCGGAGTGGTTCATCATATCACATTCTTAGTTCGAGATGCTTTATCTATTCTTTTCCGGAGTTCCAAGTTTCCACTCTATCTCGTCGGAAAGCTTCATCTAATCATTACAAGGGTTCACCTTGTGTTTTCAACTTCTCCTTCTTTTCGTTATTTTTTTTATTACCGGAGTTCTCATGAAGGCTCTACAAGATGGTTCATCAAGGGTTCAATTCTTTCCCGAAGTGGTCATCGAGATTCTTTTCAGAGGAGCTCAAGTATTCTTTATCTTGCATTTTAAAGTGCAATTCGTTCAACCGTATCATTCGAAGTGGTATTATGTCATTCTTGATAATTTGAGTTCATGTTTCATGAATCACATGTTTTTAAGAATGAGATATTTTAAATCCATCAATCTCGTCATCGGAGCTATCTTGGGTTATATTTCACCTAAAGCTTCTCCTAAGGATTGTCGCTATTTATGGTGCTCATATTTGATCCAAGTTCTTCATTTATCCTACCTGGTGAAATAAGCATCTCAACTCCTTGTTGAGATCAATCCAATCTTTCGTTTCCGTTAGTGGCAGAATTTCACCTCTTGATTTTGAGATGTTTCCATAAGCCCACAAGCAGCCTTTTGCTTTCGTTGCGGATTTTTCCAACAACTCCGTTCGACCCTTCTCCTAAGGATGCCTTCTCAAACTCTTTTGTGGCAGAGGTTGGCATTTTTCTTCTCAATTCTCCTATTTCAGTTATCTATCTTCTATTCTTTTTCTCCAGAGCCATTGTGATGTTGTTCTTTTCTTGCATCATCTTGGTTCGTGTTATTTTCATGCATACCATTTAACCGGAGTGTTGTGTCCTTTTTGCTCAAGTTCTTTTCGCCTTATCAAGCCTTGCACCCTTTCTCTACCGGAGTGCTGCCCAAAGCTGTTCTTCCTTGTTCCTCTTTGGTAACGGAGTGCTTTCAACTTTGTTCTTCTCCGTTACTTTCTTTCTTTCATTTTTCGCAACATTTTCAAGGTTCTTTCGTTTCACTCGTTTGTCAAAGAAGCTACTTATTTTTACCTCTTCTCTTTCTCTTCCGTTTTCCCTCCGGTGTCATCCTAGATCTCTGGACGAGATCCTCTCGTAGTGGTGGAGTGTTGTAACACCCCGAGACCGACGCTCCAAACTACTTCCAGCTATTCCGAGTTTTGCCATGTGTTTCTTTTGTGCTTGCTCTTTTACTTTTGCATTGCATCATGTCATCATGCCATCATGTCATTAACATTTGCATCTCAACTCAACTAACAAATTGCATAGATGGTTGATCTATTTAAATCGAGGGAAGGGTGACTTCTCTTTATAACATATCGTCCCAATATTAGGGAGCTATATTAAATATTTCTTTAATTTGGAAATCACCATAACACACTTTGATATTATCCCAATGTCTTTGTTATCTTAATTCTTGGTTTCCAACCTTGACATATATCCTTTGCATCGGGATCACCCCACCATCTCTAGTCGGGATCACCCCACCATCGTTCCAACCTTGACATATATTCTTGGTTTCTAACTCGTGGGAACCCGGTAGTCGGGATCACCCCACCATCTCTAGCATGTTCCGCGCATCCGCACACTTCTCCTTTGCATCGGTATCTCAATCGAGTTACCGGAACTGGAACGCTGTCGTGGCACCGTTATCGTTATCGTTGCCGTGGAACCCTTTTTCCTTCCACCACGGTGACAAATGCTTCATAATATGCTCTTATCAACTTATTCATAAGTATTGCATAAAATTTGCATGTCATCCGCATCATGATAACAACTTTAAGAATGTTTAAATTGTTGTTTGCATTAATTTACTAATGCATATGGGGATTTACCGGATTTGTCATTTGCTATATCCGGCCCCATTTAAATTGTTTAGATAGATAATCCCTTTATGTTTCACCTCTTGACATGCTTAACAACATTTAATATTGTTGAGTACCTAACTGGGAGTGAACTAAATAATGGGATGTGGTGTTTTGTCAATATGCATTCCGATGCATATTGAGCTCCACTTAATTTGTAGGATTGTTTGTGCTTTTGCCATGACATGCATATTTAAACTGGACATGCATCATACTTGATTGTGCATCATGCCATGATTATGTGGTGGTTGTTTACTATGTTGTGTGCCCCTTTCCGGTGTTTGCTTCTTCGGGTTGTATCCGGTAACGTCGTGTTGTGAGGACCGTTCGACTACGTCCGTTTGTCTACTTCATGGACTCATTCTTCTTCCTTGCGGGATCTCAGGCAAGATGATCATACCCTGGAAATCACTTCTATCTTTGCTTGCTTAGTTGCTCGCTCTTTTGCTATGCCTATGCTGCGATACCTACCACTTGCTTATCATGCCTACCATATTGTTGAACCAAGCCTCTAACCCACCTTGTCCTAGCAAACCGTTGTTTGGCTATGTTACCGCTTTGCTCAGCCCCTCTTATAGCGTTGTTAGTTGCAGGTGAAGATTGGAGCTTGTTCCGTGTTGGAACATGTTTACTTGTTGGGATATCACACTATATCTTATTTAATTAATGTATCTATATACTTGGTAAAGGGTGGAAGGCTCGGCCTTATGCCTGGTGTTTTGTCCCACTCTTGCCGCCCTAGTTTCCGTCATATCGGTGTTATGTTCCCGGATTTTGCGTTCCTCACACGGTTGGGTTATAATGGGAACCCCTTGACAGTTCGCTTTGAATAAAACTCCTCCAGCAAGGCCCAACCTTGGTTTTACCATTCGCCACCTAGCCTTTTTCCCTTGCGAGTCACGCATCCCGAGGGTCATCTTTATTTTAAACCCCCCCCCCCCCCCCCGTCGGGCCAGTGCTTGTCTAAGTGTTGGTCCGAAATGGGCAGCCTGCGGGGCCACCTCAGGGAAACTTGAGGGCTGGTTTTACTCGTAGCTTGACCTATCCGGTGTTGCCCTAAGAACGAGATATGTGCAGCTCCCATCAGGATGTCGGCGCATCGGGCGGCTTTGCTGGACTTGTTTTACCATTGTCGAGGATGTCTTGTAGAACCGGGATACCGAGTCTGATCGGAACGTCTCGGGAGGAGGTCTATTCCTTCGTTGACCGTGAGAGCTTGTCATGGGCTATGTTGGGACACCCCTGCAGGGATTTGAACTTTCGAAAGCCGTGCCCGCGGTGATGGGCAGATGGGAATTTGTTAATGTCCGGTTGTAGAAAACCTGAAGTTGACCTTAATTAAAATGCATCAACCGCGTGTGTTACCGTGATGGTCTCTTCTCGGCGGAGTCCGGGAAGTGAACACGGTGTTGGAGTTATGCTTGACGTAGGTTGTTCTAGGATCACTTCTTGATCATAGTTTATTGATCGTGCTTTGCCTTCTCTTCTCGCTCTCATTTGCGTATGTTTAGCCAACATATATGCTAGTCGCTTGCTGCAGCTCCACCTCATACCTTTACCTTTCCCATAAGCTTAAATAGTCTTGATTGCGAGGGTGCGAGATTGCTGAGTCCCCGTGACTCACAGATACTTCCAAAAACCAGCTTGCAGGTGCCAATGAGTCCGTGCAGATGACGCAACCAAGCTCAGGAGGAGCTCGATGAAGATCTTGTCCTTTGTGTTGATTCGTTCTAGTTGATCAGTAGCGGAGCCCAGTTGGGGTCGATCGGGGACCTTGTCGCATTTGGGGTTTTTCTTTTATTTTGGTTCCGTAGTCGGACCTTGATTGTATCTGGTAAATGTAATGCTTTATTCATGTAATTGTGTGAAGTGGCGATTGTAAGCCAACTATGTATCTATTTCCCTTATGCATTACATGGGTTGTGTGAAGTTTACCTCACTTGTGACATTGCTTTCAATGCAGTTATGCCTCTAAGTCGTGCTTCGACACGTGGGAGATATAGCCGCATCGAGGGCGTTACAATTAGGGAGCTATGCAAAGAGTCACGACATATATGTATACAGTGAAGGAGCCGGGGCGGGTTCGCATGTGGGAGAGATAGAAAGAGGAGAGTGGTGCACAAGGAGACAAAGTGTGCTTGTTTGCAGTGGGGGTGGTGTGTGAGGTGAGAGCGCGAGAACCACATAACTAGGGAGATAGATGTTTGGGGGTGACGTTTTGTGTGTATGGGAAATATACACTCTACATAGTGCGCGTGCTTGGGTAAGAGAGATAGCGGGAGACCTAGAGAGTGAGGGAAGAGATGTGTGCATGCCCGGGAGACAAAGTGATAGAGACCTATGTTGGGGTCTGGACTTTACAAGAGAGAGGGGTGTTAATGTGCTAGTGTGTTGGTGTTTGGGGGAGAGAACGACTTCTCTATGTGTGTGTGTGTGTGGTGGGGGGTTGACTTCAGATAAAGAATGAGGTGTCTATATTTGAGGGACTTTAGCGTAATTGAGATATTGTGCACTCATGGTTGATCAATTTGTTTCAGAGTTTGTACTATGAGATAACGATACTTTTGAACATGCGTGATATACCTTGATTTACCAGAATTACAAACCTAAGATTGGAATTTTGGAATTCGACTCCATCATTAGCTTTTGTAATTACATTAAACGGAGATACATTTTTAAGCTGGGATTTCGTGATTTCAAATTCATATATCAAACCTAGAGATATACACATACGGGCATGTTCAAACTTTATAATCATCCACTTTATTCATACACATACACATTTTTGCTTTTGTCATCATATTTCGGATAAACGCATTTGGAATTTCATTTGAATTGGACCGTATGATGGTATTTGCTTGTAGTATCTCAATGATCCATATTCGAATTGAATGGACAATCTAAGTTTCGAGTTGGAGACATTGATTTTCAAAACTTGCACATTTTTTGCGTGCAAAACAAACAAATTGTCGTCCATGATATCATAGTCGGCTGTACGAGAGCAGAATACTTATAATTTTAGGCGCCAAAAGCTTTCAAACTTCCCGCTCACATCGAAATATCACGCGCCTGGAAGTTTAGCCCTGCAATATTCCTGTTTTACCCCTGCCACATGAATGGAAAAGGGCTGCATTGGTAACGCCATTGTTTTCCCCTCTTTTCCCCCAACATTCTTCCCCTGAGCACCTCCCCTTCCCCTCCCTGACCCCCCAACCACGGCAAGCCGCCGAATCTAGTCCTCCGCCGCAGCGGTGGACCTCACACCCCACCGGATCTACCTTCCGCACCTTGGAACCCCCAACTGCCAACTCACCACTTCACCGGAACCGCTTCAGCGATTGGCTTGTCCACCGCTCTAGATCTCCTTGACCGCCATCATGGTCCACCGCACCGGATCTGCTTAACCGGCACCCTCGTCCACCATAGCGTAGGTCCTTTACTGACTCCCTCGTCTGCCCCTTCGCTGGCCCTTCATACAAGCCCTCGTCCACCGCAACAGATCCGCCTCACCGAAAGCACTGTACAACGCGCCCGCTGAAGCCTTCATCCACTACACCGAACCGCTCCACGGACTCCATATTCAACTCCACCGGCCCTGCTTTACCAACACTGCAGCCTCATCAGGTTATTTCAATTTGTGCTCCTTTGGTTTTTCACTTTATCGTGGAACTGTTAACTTACCAAAGATGAGCTTTCTTGTATGTCGACAGGCGCCGCAACCGTAGCACCAGAGCCGCTTCAGCGACGGCGACAACCGGCCCAAACTCAACCGCAACACGAGCACCATCGACGATCCTTAGCTATCAAGTATGACAACGATACCCATACACCGCCGAGAATCAGGTACTATTATCCAACGGTCGGCGCCTACGTTCACTTTCCTAGCATAAGCACCGCACCTTTGAATTTCTTCAGGGCATCATTCAGTTTTTCATGAGACGCGTTATTCTGCTTGCACCAGTAGGGCCATAATTCTGGCAGTGAACATGTTACATGTGCTAAATTACATACCAGTGCACATATAGTTAATATGCTTTAGTTTTGTTCTGATGCCCCCTGTTGGTTCCATCAGACTACTTAATGTTCTCAATGCTTAATGACACATCAGCAAACTATCATGTGGTTCCGCTGCTTTTTGTTCGGTTTACCCTACATTTTCTGATGCTAGCTATTACATCACTGCTCCGAGCCTCTGTTCATTACTTGTTTGTGTGTTCTTGATCTTCCCAAGTTGCATGACTAATTTGATGCTTCTATTAATTATGGAGCTGCCAACCCCATCAAGCAAAATATTTGTTCTTTTGGGGCTGGCACCTCGAACAAGCATAAAAATAGAGGGAAGGAGATATATTGTCGTGTATGCACACACCCTTCTTTCATTAGTTTAGATGAACCATTGATGATCAATTCGGACCAGTGCATGCGACTAAAATTAATTTTACCTAAATAGATGGTGCAGAATAAACTACAACAGCTAGATTTGCAACCACGGGATGCTGACGATATCTTCAAAGAACATTGCAACAGCAGCTAGGCTTCACAGCAACATATGGTAAGCCAGTGTGTTTTAGTACATTTGAAATGTAATGCGAGTGGGCTGCTTTCTTGGCTTGTGCCCACAACGTGTAATCCTACCGAATTACAAATAGTTCAGTTGTCTACTTTGCTGTATTGCTTGATTCGAATGTTTATTTGTTGTTACGCTATACCTGAGTTGGCCAATATGTCAGCAGTGCCTGCTGTACTATTGTACAGAAATGCATGCCTATTTCATTTGAGTCCTTAACTTTTCCTCTCAACTTCATCACAAGACTGTCTTTGTAGTTTACAAGAGGCCACACTGTTAAGTGCTTTCTCAGATTATTTCAACTGCTTAGATGCCTTGGCAACTTAAATATAGCAGTTATACACTCCCTTTCAACTAGGGATGTCAACTGGGTCCCGTTTAATCCAAACATGGTGTGATAGTTCAAAAGAGTTTTCTTTTAAGGAAAATGAACTAGGGACGTAGCAAAAACTAACTAGATGGGACTGGCGTATGTCATTTATTTGCCACTTACATCCCTAGTTTCATGTTACCATTTTAATTTCTTTTCGGCTGATGCTGCTTCGAACCATTTAAATATAGTTTGCCATGCTCGGCAATAATTCGTCCGTCGTTTACCATGTAAGCTTACTGCCTGGATCATACGATAACTATCTCTTACTTATGTCCAGCGGAAACCTTTCAGGATGCTGTTCACACTAGGACACAATGTACAACCCCAGAATCTATTTGTGGAAGCAGTGTGCCATCCATGTTACCAGATGGTAGCAGTTCATAGGCAACTCCGCCGGAGAGCAGTCTAAGCATAGATATTATAGTGCTTGACACTACTAGGAAAAGGCCTACTAATGGCGCACCTAATTTGGCCATTAATGGCGCATTAGTGGTGCGCCATTAGTGCCACGCCATTAGTATATTTTACTAATGGCGCACCACAGGTGCGCCATTAGTATCTGGTATACTAATGGCGCACCTCAGATGCGCCATTAGTATATACAACAGTGCGCCATTAGTATGCCTCCCACGGGGCCATGTATACCCAGGTGCTTTGGCATACTAATGGCGCACAACACCAAGATGCGCCATTAGTAACTTCGGCATACTAATGGCGCACTGTTTAATGATGCGCCATTAGTATCCTTTGGCATACTAATGGCGCGCTGTGATGTGATGCGCCATTAGTATGAATATTAGGTTTTTTTATTTTTTTTATTTTCTGTTTTTTGCACAGGTTACAAAATGTATAATTGGACAAAATATAGACAGCACACATCAACAACAGATTCATCGAATACAATAGAAGATTAGTCTCTGAATACAATTCATCATATTAGTCTCCGAATACAATTCATCATATTAGTCTCCGAATTGAAAAGACCGAAGAAAGATATAACATTATATTACAAGTCTCGAGACCGCGAGTAGCGAGTTTGTCTTCACATTACAAGTCGATATCGATCATCTAAACTACCATCACATAGAAGAGAGCTGCGGTCATCACGATGAGCATCATCACGATGAAACTCGTCTTCATCCGGTTCCTCCAGCGCTCCCTCCCCTCTCCCGCTAGATAGCAGGCGTATCTAGATTTGGCCTCGGCCCTAGTGGTGTACCCTTTGTAACTGTTACCGCTGAATCGGTGAACTTGTCTCCGACACTCCTCCCAGTCGTCGTAGACTCCGGGAACCTTACCCTTGTACACGACATACGACGGCATCGCTATGCAGTAGCCAAACGAAACGTTAGTACCAATTCACAGACAATACATAAGCAATATATAAGTATGCAACAGAACGATCAGAAGAGAAAAGCAAGACATTAATAGCATCGATTACATCTAAGTTGAACGACTCTCGAAACAAAGAGACATACTACAAGTTCATTAAAGTTTAATTACAACATGAGCCAATCGATGTTTCAGAACTAGACACAGCATCACTGCTTTCGACTCGACTCAAGGGACCGGAGCGTGGATGAAGCCGCCGTCTATCGTGGGAGTCATGAAATAACGGTCGTTGTCAGCCTGCATTTGTAGCATTGTGTCGATGTCACTGTTGGACGGTTGATTTCTGAGGTAGAACTGCCCGAAGGTACGAAGGACATCTTCATAGATGATTTCCGCAAACTCCGACTGTATGCGAAAGAATTCTTGTCTGATGTCCGCGTCCTGGATTGCCGACACGCTCGCAGCCCAATCTTTGAGTTTACTCGGTAGCAGAAGTTGATGATGGTCCCGTACGATCGCCGGCATGTGATGGATGGCGTAGTAGGCACCCTTCTAACCGCTAGGCGGATGCTTAACACAGCAGAACGTCGTATTGTGGGAGAACACGTGCTTGCCGTACTTACGAATAGGCCTGGTGAAGGTGCCTCCAGATTTGGCGTAGCCGGGGAGAACATCATCAAGAACCTTCTTGACATTTCTGTAGTCTACGTTCGAATGACGGTCCGGGTCAAAATACGTGGCCATGGAATATTTGGTGCTTAGGAGGATGAGCGTGCAATGTGTGTCACTGCAGAAAACACGGAATGTTAAAAGAAAAACGATCGAAATCTAAGAATTCATATGTTATGGGGCGGTTGACGGGAGGACTTACTCGGGAAAGTAAGGCACGAGGAAGTTATCCTTATCTTGGTTTGCTAGAATGACGCCTTCGAGGTAAGAAGTCGCGACTTGCCAGTCCCCAGCGCTGCCCAAGATCTTGGCACGCATGTAGAAGGGGTCGACTATCACGATGTCCGGGGTCTTGTCGCGAATGATCCGCATCTCCATACTCAGCGAAAATAGCCGAACGAAGGTGTAGTGCAGTGGATGAAGGTTCAACATAGCGTGGATGTCATCAAATCGCAGGACGATCATACCCCCAATGGAGTTATCCACAAAGCCCTTGCCCTCTGGCACCTTGGCCGCGAAAACCGGGTATGCCACATCTTTCTCTCTGAGACGCCGCTTATCCAAAGAAAGAACACTGTCATGCAGACTCCGCATAGCACCGGTTGCAGCATCGAGCATATTTCTCGGTAGCATCGGCCTACCCGCCACATGCAGCCTCCTCATTAAATCCTCAAGTGAAGGTGGCCCGTCCTGAGCACGGATCGTACTCGGTGCCGGCTGGCCCGCACCCTTGTTAGTCTTTCTTTTGCGTGCCTTCTTCTTCTCCTGTAGTGGGACCGAGTTCTGCTCACAGACCGCCTTCTTGAGTGTGTTGGGGGTGATAATATTTCGCACCTCGCCTATCTGAGGCTCGGTGAAGTCGGCAGCTGGAGGCGTCTCCTGAGAGCTGAACTGCAGACGACGCCTGTTGCAACTTGGCTTCTCCGCGGTACCAGCTAGATCGCGCACGTCTTTTGTTGGGTTGGGTTCTTCAGAAGGAGGCCCCATGAAGTCGCCACCGTACCCATGATCGGCAGAGTACTGATCGACGTTGCCAAATGTATCGTCGTCGTCGTCGTTCTGATCCTGTGCCATATGCATGTTTGGATCCAGTGGCATAGGGATGTCCGGTACCGTTGCGGCGGTCTTGCCATGGGGCCGACTTGGCGCCGGCACGACTGGCGGTGTTGTCTTTGGGGTGGTGTCCCCCGCCCCCAAACGAATCTGGCTCTTCGGCCAAAGCAGGGGCCAGCTCAGGCAGGCGCTGATGGTCATCACGTCATCATCGTCGGCCCCGACGGGTCGAATCGGAGGTAACAATTCATCGCAGCCTGGCAGCACCCGAACCAGTTGAACCCTAAACAAGTTGGTTGGCATCTGGGTACCGTGGAACAAGGGGTTTCCCGGTTGAACGATTTTTCCCTT